>NC_050573.1:76841782-77162089 GCF_011100635.1 Trichosurus vulpecula
AGTTCATGTTTTTCTTGGAGGCTTTCGGTGTAGGCTCTTGCACTTTGTTGACTTCTTCAGGCCGTGTGTTTTGGTCTTCTTTGTCACCAAAGAAAGATTCCAAAGCCTGAGACTGAATCTGAGTGCGTTTTTGCTGCCTGGCCATGTTCCCAGCCAACTTACTTGACCCCTGAGTTTTTCGTCGGGGTATGACTGCTTGTAGAGCAAAGAGTACTTTGTTCCAAGCTTGAGGGGATGCACCATTGATTTCAGAGCTATTTCTATACAGCCAGCTCTGCCACACCAGCACTCCTCCTTCCCCAAAAACCACCAACCAGGACCTGACACAAATGTTAAGCAGGCTCTGCACTCCTGCTTTGATCCACCACATAATTCTTCCCACCAGGTGGGCCTGGGGCCAGAAGTAACTGCAGCTGTAGTTCTGTAGCTGCACCTCCCCCGCTGCCCCTGGGGCGGTGGTTGAACTGCGAACTCTGTCCCCCTGCAGCTTTTCCCACTAACCTTCTCTATTATCTTTGGTGTTTGTGGGTTGAGAAGTCTGGTAACTGCCACAGCTCACTGATTCAGGGTGCTAGGGCCTGTTCCGCCCAGCTCTTGGTTTGGTTGGTCCTGCCGCCGCCCATGCTGAGCTCCACTCCCCTCCACTCCATGTGCGATAAACCTCATCCAGCTACCATCCAGGCTGTCCTGAGCTGGATCCCTGCTTCCCTCTGCTATTTTGTGGGTTCTGCAGTTCTAGAATTTGTTCAGAGCCATTTTTTATAGGTGTTTGGAGGGACCTCATGGGGAACTCACGCAAGTCCCTGCTTTCCAGCCACCATCTTTGCCTAAGGCTACTTTCTATGTAGTCTATATTTACTTTGTATGTACTGATTTATGTATATGTTGTCTCCTCTGTAAGAATGTGAACTCCTAGAGGGCAGGACTGTTTTTGTCTGTCTTTCCCCAGTGCTTAGCACAGTGCCTGGCACTTAATAAACAGTTATTGATTGACTGTGAAAAGACAGAATAGCTACTGGTTGTGCAATCCTGGGCAAATCATTTAACATCTCTGAGGCTCACTTTCTTCATCTATAGAAGGAAGGACAATACCCATAGTAACTAATCAGCATCTCTGTTATTTAAATGAGACAATGTATAAAAAGTCCTCCGCAAATTTTAAAGCAAAGATAAATGTCATTTTATTTCAGGTCATGTGATGAGATCAAGAGATAACTAATGAACAGTCTGTGTGCTCCAAGTAGGGAGGAAGCACAATGTAGCTTAGAGAGGTCTGGCCCTGGAGTCAAGCAGACCTCAGACAAATAAATGTGTGCTGTGGGAATGAAGGCTGGGAAAGATCTTAATTTAGAAAGGCCAAGGCCACCCACTGCACCCTGGGCCATCACCACGCATCTTGACTTATGTCTTGCCACTGGACTTTGATGACGCTGGAGGAGAAAGTGAAGCCAAGCAGCTCTGTCTCCCTTGAACTCAATTCATGGGCAAGTCAAGATATCACGCAGTTGTGATGCCATTGGTCTTATTGGAGAACTAAGGATGAATAACAACAGAGGTGGGACTACACAGGGTGAGGAACCTATGGCCTCAAGGCTACATGTGACCTTCTAGGTTCTTGGGTGCTGCCTTCTGACTGAGTCCAAGTTTTACAGGGCAAATCCTTAAGAGGATTTGTTCTGTCAAGTTTGGATTTAGTTAAAGGGCCACACTTGATCTAGAGGGCCACATGCTCTAGTCACTAGAGCATAGGAACATTCACCTCTCCAGCACTAGGTATTACAGATGAATCACCAGTCAGCTTCTTCCGTAGGGCTGCTAAAACTACAGAACTGGACTGGAAAGCCTGGGCTCCCTCATCCCTTTTGTACAATATTCATTCTTATATATGATGTTCTAAAAAGTATTAGTGCCTGGCACTGAGACTTTTGTGCAGTTTTGACATTCTATGTTGCAAATGGTTAGTGCAAGAAGCTCACAAGAATTAGAGCTGGGGAACTGAATCAAATTTATAGGAATACAAGTCATTCCCCAATTGATAAAAGGTCAAAAGATATGAACAAGCAGTTTTCAGAGGAAGAAATTAAAGATATCTATAGTCATATGAAAAAATGCTCTGAATCACTATCGATTAGAGAAATACAAATCAAAACAACTCTTAGGTACCATTATCTCTCCTGTCAGATTGGCTAACATGACAAAACAGGAAAATCATAAATGCTGGAGAGGATGTGGGAAAATTGGAACACATATTGTTGGTAGAGTTGTGAACTGATCCAGCAATTCTGGAGAGTAATTTGAAACTATGTTCAAAGGGCTATAAAAATGTGCGTACTCTTTGACCCAGCAATACCACTTCAAGGGCTGAGATCACACAAGTGGGAAAGGGACCCGTACAAAAAATATTTATAGCAGCTCTTTTTGTGGTGGCAAAAAATTGGAAATCAAGGAGATGCCCATCAATTGGGGAATGGCTAAACAAGTTGTAGTATATGAATTAATGGAATACTATTGTGCTATAAGAAATGAGGAGCAGATAGACTTCATAATAACCTGGAAAGATTTACATGATCTGATGCTGGGTGAGAGGAGCAGAACCAGGAGAAGACTATACACGACTACAGACACACAGTATCTCTGATGACTAACTGTGATAGACTTGGCTCTTCTCAGCAATGCAAGGCTCAAAGACAGCTCCAAAAGACTCATGATGGAAAAAGCTATGCACATCCAGAGAAAGAATCTGAATGCAGATTGAGGCAAATTATTTGTTCTCTTTTTTTTTCTTCTTTTTTGGTTTCGTTTCTTCTTTCTCATGATTCATTCTGTGTGGAACAAGTGAAGACCTCTCATAAAAGGGGACAAATTTGTTCCATTTCTCTACTTAGATATTTTCCTTTCTGTAAAGCCATTTCTCTACTTAGATGTTTTCCTTTCTATAAGCCAAGCTAGTGACCATAAGGCCCCCGAGGATAAGAATAGCACACCAGATATTCCCATCCTGTATATTTACCTAAGGGCTAGAGGCCCGAAAGAAAGAAGGCTAGAGGTGAATAGGTCATCAACCATAAAATCCTCTGAGAATAAGGATAGGACACAGGATACTCACCTCCTGTGTATTGACCCCAGGATAAGGGACTCCAGGCTCAGAAGAAGAATGGATGAAAAGCCGGAAAGCCAGGTGCAATGTAGACGTGCAAGACCAGTTAGGTATGAATGATGGGAGACAAAATGTAAGGGTGCTCGGGGATATCCGTCACAGATATAAGGGTGATGGGAGGCATCTGTTGCAGAAGCAAGGGTGGTGGGAAAGGCTAGTTTGCCACAGATGTGAAGATGAGGTAACCAACAACGGCCTTCTGCTTGTCACAGATAACCAAACCATTTGTTCATTGTCATTGTCACTGAGGTAGATTTATCACATAAGATGTAAGAATGGTGCATCACCTGCTTGTCAAAAATAACCACACTATTTGTTCTTTGCCATTGTCACCGGGTAGAGAGGAAAGAGGTTGGGAGGGGGAATTGCGGTTAGGGACCTATATAAACACCCCAATTCTCTGTGTCCAGTGCACTCTGACACTGAGAGGTGCCTGAGTTGCCCTTTCCTGAGGGATCATAATAAATTTTCCTTTCTACTTTCACCTTGAGATGCCTCTGTTTTAATTCTTTGATTCGTAAATTTATATCACATGATTCCATTGGTTATAATTCTTCTTTACAACTTGACTATTGTGTAAATAAGTTTAATGTGAAGGTATATGTAGAACCTATATCAGATTACATACTGTCTTGGGGGGGAGGGGGAAGGAAAGGGAGAGGGGGAAAATTTGGAACTCAAAAACTTATGAAACTAAATGGTGTAAACTAAAAATTAAAAATTAAAAAAAAAGAATTAGAGCTAGAAGAGAACTAAGAGACCATTCAGTATCAAGGGTTGTATGGGCAGCTAGGTGGTGCCAATGGTGCACAGAGCGCTGGGCCTGGATTCAGGAAGACTGATTTCTTGAGTTCAAATCTGGCCTCAGACACTTACTAGCTGTGTGACCCTAGGCACATCACTTAACCCTGCTTGCCTCAGTTTCTTCATTGGTAATATGAGCTGGAGGAGGACATGACAAACCACTCCAGTATCTCTGCCAAGAAAACTCCAAATAGGGTCACAGAGGAGTTGGATGTGACTGAACAAGAACAACATAAGTTGATCTAGTCTAACCCCTTCAATTTACAGAGGACAAAACCAAGGCTTAGAGTTAAGTGATTTGTCCAAGCTAATCTGGCCCAGAGAAAGTAAAGGACATCAATAATTCCCAAATTGGAAAAATCTATCTTCGATAACAGAGGATTAACGCCATCAGTTATGAAGCTAAAGCCTGACAACTGTTTTCATCTGACCAAGATAGTGACAGCTGTATTTACAGGGACATTTCAGAATTATGGTAAATGGGAAGGTCCACACCCATGTTTCCTCACATTCTGCCAGTCTGGGCTAAATACCAGCTCCCACTCGGTGTGACAGGATAAGGAAACCAACAGCTGAGGAATGAGTCACAATGTGCCAGAGATAATTAAATACCAGTAGACAATGTTCTGGGAGTGAGGGAACAACTAAACGATATTAAAGAGTATTAAAACAGAACAATTTATACAATCACAGCAATATTACAAAGGAATGCAACTTTGAAAGACAAAACCCTGGTCAATGAGGTGACCAATCATGACTCCAGGAGGAAGATGATGGCTCCTGCTTTCTATCTTTTGGTGAGAGAAGAGGTGAACTAAAGGTGAAGAATGGAGCTTACATTTATAGACATGATCACTGTGTGCTTTACTTGATTGTACCTATTCTTTACAAGAGAAAGATTATTTTTGTGGAGGATAGTTAGGGAGTAGGGGATGACAGAGATGCAAAAAAAAAAAAAAAGCGTCAATGAAACATTTGAAAATACCCAGGAGAGAGGAGAAGGAACAAGCAGGGCAATGTTGATACTATCATGTTACGTTTAATATATATTTTTTATTTTTATTTATTTTTATTTATTTTTTATTTTTTTATTTTATTTTTTTAATATATATTTTTTAAAAACCAAACTGGATGTCACAGAGATATACAAGACAATTTCACACAGAAGCCTCTTCTTCTGTTCTTCATTGTATGTGGAAATGTTTGTGTTGGCTGATGTTTATCAAAGGAATAACATAAAACAAGAAAAAAATTTAAAGCATATTTTCTTTCTTTTGGTGGGGGGGGAGTGGGGAAGGCAAGGCAATTGGGGTTAAGTGACCTGCCCAAGGCCACACAGCTAGTGAGTGTGTGGAGTCTGAGGCCCATTTGAACTCAGGTCCTCCTGTTCTACTCACTGTGCCACCTAGCTGCTCCTATAGCGTATTTTCAGATCCTTCCATTGTATAAAGTTTTTATCCCTGCTTTCCTCTTCAGCATATGATTGAAATTATTTTTATATTTCATATTTGGCATTTTTAAAGGGAACTTATCCCCAATTCAGTACCTCTCTGACTTCTCACACCTCGCATCACTCTCATTTATAATCTCTTTTGTACTTGCCATGTTCCATTTGGTAAGATAATTATTTGTGTATATTTTCTACCTTTCTCCTAAATGGTAAGCTCCACGAAGGCAGGAATCATGCCACATTTAACTTTGTGTTTCCTACCTTGCCTAGGACATTAGTAGGTGCTTGATAAATGTGTGCTGAATTGGAGGTGAAGAGGGCATTTGTAGAGAGACAAAGTATTTCAGGTAGAAAGATAGAAAATCATAAACATTCATTCATCTATTATTAACATTTAACAAACCCTACTGCACACTGTACTAGTCCTGTGGATTATAATAAAGATAAATACGACCTGGTCTCTGTCTTTGCAATTTAAGGACCAGGTTCTATGTGTAGGAAGAACAAGACTTTGTTAATGACAGTTGTCAGAATAGGACTTTAGGATAGGTGATTAGAGAACTCTGACCTTCCCTTTTTGACCTGCCTTTGGTTATTTCTCAAATTCACTTCTAACTCATCCAGAGAGGATCTTGGGAGTGTGTCAGATTGTCTGAACGCTTAGTTGTCTATAAACAAAAGACTTAGACCTCAAGCCTAGACATTAGGGTCTGAGAAAGAAAGACCATGGAAGGTAGGAGGGGTGGGAGTAAATATTCTCTTGGTCTTTTGTTAGCTAAGTGTGGTGGCCATAATTAAAATGCTGTCAGACAGCCCTTTTCAGACAGAGGTTTTAGCTACTCTACCCTTGTAGACTGAGGTTGGGATGTCTGAGCCAGTTCAGCAGAAATGTTGTATAGCAAGGAATAAGCCTAGCGAAAGCATAGTGGTGCCTCATCAGAAGATCCCAGGGGATGTGCATTACCCGATCACAATAGTCCTCTCATGCGTGAGTCCTATATTTGCTCATTCTCCCTAGTGATGGTGTGCATATCTGGGGGAGAGTGTGCCCTTCATTTATCAGAGGAATGCTTCATTGCAACTTATCTTGCCTTGTTATTTTGTTAAATACTTTTGCTTTGAACTAATTGTACCCTTCGGTCAACTAGGGAAAAGAAAGCAGTAGAAGATAAAGAGCTGTCATTTTAAGTGGATGTGGGTTCCCAGAATACCTCAAAAGTAGGGTGGCTATTCTGAGGATCCCAAGTAGGAGAAAGAAGTGCCCATGTACAATATATGTTTCTGAAATAAAAGCCAGAGTACTTTTCGTGTGAACCTGGGGTTTGGACTAATTTCCTACTCTGCCTGAGCTCAAAAGAACACTGGTTTTTTATCAAATGAAGGGTATTGTTCTATAATAGTACAAGGCAAGAAACTTCCAGGCATTATACTTTGTGGGTTTTCAGTTTGTTGGTAACAAAGAATATTACAAAACATTTTAATAATACAAAAAATTCCTCTCATCAAAACTCTTCCAGGATTCCCTTAGTGCAAGGATTTTGAACCTGGGGTCCATGAATTTGTTTTTAGGAAATAATTTGATGAGTATATTCCTGTACGTTTGGTTTCTTTTGTAATCCTATGAGTTTTATTTTATTTACTTTATAACAGTCTTTGGGGAGGGGTCCCTAGGCCTGCCCCAGGGGTCCCTGACACAAAAGAGGTTAAGGACTCAAGCTCAGAGTTAAGCTCTTTCTTGAAGTCATCCAGTATTTATTTACTTCTCTATTTACATGAGGATCCCTCGGGGAAGGTGATGCCAAGACTTGCAAGTGAATTGGATTCAAGCGAAGGAGGGCTGTGCAAAGTAACCAGCCTCATTCTCTCCTCCAGAGCCATCTGGGTCCAGTAGTTAAGACATAGATCAGGATGATTGGAGATGCCCCGCTCCCTTCTTCCCCAAGATAACATAGGTCATTAATAGATATGCTGGGATTTGAATGTAGGTCCTCTAAGTCCAAATCTAGAGTCTGTAGACTACATCAGATTGCTTCTACTTAAACTTTTGACTCTCTTTTTGACCTTCAAGGACCTTAGTCCAACAAATCATTCCCTTTCATGTACTTTTTTAAAATGTATTTTCATTTTTAAAAAATTTATTTATTTTATTCTGAACTTAAGAAATAAAATAAGTTTTTCCATGACATAGTAGAATAGAAAAAAAGATAATTGTACATGAAACTGCAATTCTATTATGTACGCCTTGCTATTCCTCATGTAACTTATTTTTCTTCCCTCCCACCCCCACCCTAGAGATGGCTACCATTAGACACAAGTGGGTGTGTATGAACCATTCTACACATACTTCTACTTATCAACTCTTTCTCTGGATGCAGATAGCATCTTCATATGTCCTTTGAAGTTAATTTGGTTATTCATAATAGGCATTTTCATTTATTTTCAGTTTCCCTCTCTCTCTCTCTCTCTCTCTCTCTTTCTTCCTCTCCCTGCAATGTGGGCTCCTTTTTATTTGCCAAGAAAACCTCTTTTTTTCCTACCTTTCTACCCTATCTAGCCAACACCCTTTCCTTCCCTTTACCACCAAACTTCTTGAAAAAATGGTCTGCGCCTGTTCCACTCTCATGGACTCTCTTTACCCCCTTCCAAACACAGCTTGGAAAAGACTTTTGGTGTCTATGCCATCTTCTACTGAAGAGCCTTTGCTCAGTGTCCCCTTTGAGCCCATGTGGAGTTTGTTCACTCTTGGCTTTGCTTTCTGGTTTGTGTAGTTGTAGTCCACATGTAATTTCCTCTGGTCTCACTGATCTCACGTAGCATCACTCTGTACACTCATCTTTTCCTATTTTTAGGGGAAAATGTCCTTTTCCCTTTCCGCCTTTATTATTTCCCTTATTCACTTTCTTCATACTTACCATTTTTAATACCAATGGATTTTATTTTTTTTTTTGAGTCCTTCCTTGACCTTGCCACAACATTTAGCACTTGCCCCCTCCACTGCTTCTGGATACTTTTTTCTTCCCTGTTTTAAGACTGCCTAGTCTCCTGGTTCTCTTGTCCCTCTAGCCTCTCAATCTGTCTACTTGGCTCATTTCTCCTACTTTCCCCAGTCCTTAAGGGAGCTGTTGCCCAAGGCTCTATCCTTTGCCTTCTTCTTTGTCCAAATTCTTTTCCTGGGTAGTTTACTGATTCCCATTACTTCAGTAATCACTTCTTGAAAATGTCTCTCAGCAATTTCTCTCCAGCCCTGACCTTTTAAGTGCTAGATGGATCTTGGAAGCTGTCTGCAGGACATTTTCACCTTGATATCTAGTGGCAACTAGGATTTGTCCAAAGACAAATTTATCTTTTCACCTAAACCAGATTGTTTTGTACTTGGCTACTTCTCTAAATGGCATCACCATTCATGCTTCTCCCATATCTGAAACTATGGAGTTATCTTTGCCTTTTCCCTTTGCCTCTCCTGTCAAATTCAATCAGTTGCCAAATCTTATCGATTTCCCATCCACAATATCTCATATCCAGGGACGTGCTGGGGTCAGCACCAGGCTTGCAACAGCCCACTGTTAAATTTTCAGTGTGAGCATTTACACCTCAGAAATCAAGGCTTGATTTATTGTTTTGTTAGAGGTCTAGACTTAAGTGATGGAGAAAATGTAAATTATGAAGATTAAACTAAAAGTGGATGCAAACATTTTATTTTCTGGAAGAGCTGGTTATTAAACATTGACCTACACCCTCTTGTGTTACTCTACAAAAATTACTTGAGCTTCGTAGGAGTGCAGTAGAAGGTTCAAGGAATGAAGTTACCACCAGGCCTGGTGACTGGAGGCCAATAATAATAGTAATGATGACAATAACTGGTATTTATATAACACTTTAAGGTTTATAAAGTGCTTTGTATCCATTATCTCATTTGAACTTTAAAACATCCCTGCTCACATTCTATCCCCTCTTCTCTATTAAACCAAACTGTTTTTCTACTCTATTGTTTATCTCTAGAGACAGACATAGAATCCTTTAATTTCCAAGATGAGCCCCATTAGACAAAAGTTGTCATAGAGTCTTTAAACATGGATGCAACTACTCATACTTGCTGCCTCCCATATGTGGAATGGTCTTCTCCAGCTTCCACCCACCTCCTTCCCTCCCCAGCCTGCCCCTCTACCTTCCCTCTACCTTCCACATAGACTGTTTGTCTATTGTCTGTGCCTACTGATACATATGTCGATCTCCAACTAAAATGTGAGCTCTGGGGGCGGAGCCAAGATGGCGGCTGGTAAGCAGGGACTACTGTGAGCTCCTTACTGAGTCCCTCCAAAAACCTAAAAAAATGGCTCTGAACCAATTCTAGAACGGCAGAACTCACAAAACAGCAGAGGGAAGCAGGGCTCCAGCCCAGGACAGCCCGGATGGTCTCTGGGTGAGGTCTATCCCACACGGAGCTGGGAGCTGGGAACGGAGTGGAGCAGAGCCCAGCCTGAGAGGCGTGGAACAACCAAACTTGGAGTTGGGCGGATGGGGCCCCTAGCGCCCTGAATATGTGAGCTGCGGCAGGTACCAGACCCCTCGACCCACAAACACCAAAGACAACGGAGAAGGTTAGTGGGAAAAGCTGCGGGAGTGGAAGGAGTTCGTGGTTCAGCTTCCAGCCCCGGGGGCAGTGGAGGTGGGGCAGCTACAGTTGCTGCTGCTTCTGGCCCCAGGCCCACCTGGTGGGATGAATTAAGTGGCGGATCAGAGCAGGAGTGAACAGTCTGTTGAGGATCTAAGCCCAGCCCGGGCTGGGGGTTCTTGGGGAAGGAGTAGTGCTGGTGTGACAGAGCTGGCACCTCCCCCCCAAACGTGGAACATAGAACTCGTTAGTCCACAAGCAGTCATACCCCACTGAAAAACTCAAGGGTCAATTAGTTGGTTGGGAATATGGCCAGGCAGCGAAAATGCACCGAGATTCAGTCTCAGACTTTGCATTCTTTCTTTGCTGACAAAGAAGACCAAAACATACAGCCTAAAGAAGACAACAAAGTCATAGAGCCTACAACAAAAACCTCCAAGAAAAACATGAACTGGTCCCAGGCCATGGAAGAGCTCAAAAAGGATTTGGAAAAGCAAGTTAAAGAAGTAGAGGAAAAATTGGGAAGAGAAATGAGAAGGATGCGAGAAAACCATGAAAAACAAGTCAATGACTTGCTAAAGGAGACCCAAAAAAATACTGAAAAATACACTGAAGAAAACAACACCTTAAAAAATAGACTAACGCAAATGGCAAAAGAGCTCCAAAAAGCCAATGAGGAGAAGAATGCCTTGAAAGGCAGAATTAGCCAAATGGAAAAGGAAGTCCAAAAGACCACTGAAGAAAATACTACTTTAAAAATTAGATTGGAGCAAGTGGAAGCTAGTGACTTGATGAGAAATCAGGATATTATAAAACAGAACCAAAGGAATTAAAACATGGAAGACAATGTGAAATATCTCATTGGAAAAACCACTGACCTGGAAAATAGATCCAGGAGAGACAATTTAAAAATTATTGGACTATCTGAAAGCCATGATCAAAAAAAGAGCCTAGATATCATCTTTCAAGAAATTATCAAGAAGAACTGCCCTGATATTCTAGAGCCACAGGGCAAAATAGAAATTGAAAGAATCCATCGATCGCCTCCTCAAATAGATCCCAAAAAGAAATCTCCTAGGAATAGTGTCACCAAATTCCAGAGCTCCCAGATCAAGGAGAAAATACTGCAAGCAGCCAGAAAGAAACAATTTGAGTATTGTGGAAACCCAATCAGAATAACCCAAGATCTGGCAGCTTCTACATTAAGAGATAGAAGGGCTTGGAATGCGATATTCCGGAGGTCAATGGAGCCTAGAATCACCTACCCAGCAAAACTGAGTATCATGCTCCAAGGCAAAATATTGACTTTCAATAAAATAGAGGACTTTCAAGCTTTCTCAGTGAAAAGACCAGAACTGAATAGAAAATTTGACTTTCAAACACAAGAATCAAGAGAAGCATGAAAAGGTAATCAAGAAACAGGAATTGCAAGGGACTTACTAAAGTTGAACTGTTTTGTTTACATTCCTACATGGAAAGATGACATGTATGATTCATGAGACCTCAGTATTAGGGTAGCTGAAGGGAATATGCATATATATGTTTATATATATATATATAAGTGAATGTGTATGTGTGTATATATCTACGTGTATATGTATATATGTATATATATATGTGTGTATGTATGTATATATATATATACACATATATGTAAAAGAGAGAGCAGACACAGGATGAGTTGAAGATGAAGGGAAGATATCTAAAAGAAATAAAATGAAATTAAGGGATGAGAGAGCAACATACTGAGAGAGGGAGATAGGGAGAGATAGAATGGGGTGGATTATCTCGCATAAAGGTGGCAAGAGGAAGCAGTTCTGTGGGAGGAGGGGAGAGGGCAGGTGAGGGGGGAATGAGTGAACCTTGCTCTCATCAGATTTGGCCTGAGGAGGGAATACCATACATACTCAGTTGGGTATCTTACCCCACAGGAAAGAAGAGGGAGGAAGATTAAAAAAAAATAAAAGGGGGGGGATGATGGAGGGGAGGGCAGATGGTGGTGGAGGTAATCAAAACAAACACTTTGGAAAGGGGACAGGGTCAAGGGAGAAAATTCAATAAAGCGGGATGGGTTGAGAAGGAGCAAAATGAAGTTAGTCTTTCACAACATGAGTATTGTGGAAGGGTTATACATAATGATACACATGTGGCCTAGGTTGAATTGCTCGACTTCTTAGGGAGGGTGGGTGGGAAGGGAAGAGGGGAGAGAATTTGGAACTAAAAGTTTTAAAAACAGATGTTCAAAAACAAAAAAAAAAGTTTTTGCATGCAACTAAAAAATAAGATACACAGGCAATGGGGCGTAGAAATTTATCTTGCCCTACAAGAAAGGAAGGGAAAAGGGGATGAGAAGGGAGGGGGGTGATAGAGGGGAGGGCTGACTGGGGAACAGGGCAACCAGAATATATGCCATCTTGGAGTGGGGGGGAGGGGAGAAATGGGGAGAAAATTTGTAATTCAAACTGTTGTGAAAATCAATGCTGAAAACTAAATATGTTAAATAAATAAATTTAAATTAAAAAAAATTTAAAAAAAGCTTATTGGAACCACCAAAAAAAAAATGTGAGCTCCTTAAAGGCAGGGATTGTTTTCACCACTCAGTACAATGCCCAGCATATAAATTAATGCTTTGGTGATTGACTGGTGCCATCTGTCTATCACTTAGTACAGAAGTCTGAAAAAGCCACCTGGGGGCATGTAGATGTTCAGCGACTTGCCCAGTGTCACATGACTTCAGTGACAGGATTTGAACCGAGCTCTTTAGGATTCAAGGGCCAGCCTGCCTCTACTTTATTTGACAAATGAGGGAAACTGTTCCCGCCATGCTTGTGAAAATGCATGCTAGAACTTATAGAAAGGACACCATTAGTCTAGCAGGGTGGCACAGAGTTGCCCTATCAACACACTCTATATATAACAACATTCCAATTGTACCATGCTCATCATGGGCTTTCCCTGTCCACCTATCTGCTCCTGGCTCCAACAGGAGCCTAAGGCAGGTATTCCTCCAGAGAGGAGAAACACCTGTTGTCTTACACCACTTACAAAGGGCTTTCCCATCATTACATCATTTCGGTCTCCTAACAATCTTGAAAGGGAGGGAGAGAGGGAGGGAGACCAGAAAGTGTTGGACTTAGTTGAATCAGGAAATCTTGTGTCTCAAAATCCTGCCTCTGTCACTTACTAGGCTGAGTTACCCTAATCGAGGGAGTCAGTGTTCTCCTCTGTAAAATGAGAAGAGTGACATCTGTAGTACTTTCCACACAGGGCAATTAGGAGGCTGAAATTATATAACGTACGCAATGTACTTTGCAGACGTTAAGGTTCTACATAAATGTTGGTTATTGCCATCACGACATGGTTTTGTGGTTGAGGAAAGTGCAGTTCAGAGGAGTTAAGTAACTTACAGACACACAGTCGGGAAGTAGTAGACCCAGACCCAAATCCAGGGCCTGTGTGGAACACAGTTTATGTTTGGATTGTAAATTGTAGGAATTTTTTGATAGTTCTGACAGCATTCAATAGCAGCAATGTGGCTGCTTAAAAATGTTTTTAAGAAATTATTTTGGTGGTCCTTCTGGACCACTGTACTTTCCAATGCCCATCTCCCTCTTTCCCCCACTCCACCCCCAGACCTCCCTTGTAATCAATGCACTGGTCCGATGCACAGGTCCACAGGGCTGTTTGTTCCCAAGCCATGACACCTGAAGCTGTTTCTGCAGTAATGAGGCTTTCAAACCTATGAAGGGGAACCCTAAACCATCTGCTTTGCCTGGAAGGCTGAACTCACAATTATGCACTTCCTGGCCTTCCCCAGACATGTCTAAAGTTGCCTCTAGTTGTTTACAGAGCCCTAGGCAGGTGTTAGTCGCTGTAAAGAGCAGATGATGGGATCCAGAGAGAACCTAATGACCGTTTTTTTTTTTTTTTCAGAGAGAAAGAGAAAGAGAACAACAGCCTGCTTCGGTGGGCACAGCTGTCCTCCTGGCTGGGGCATTGACATTTTGCTCTAAATTAAGGACTAGCCGTAGAGCTAGATGGTATGGTGGATAAAGCCCAGGCCCTGGATTCAGGAGGACCTGAGTTCAAATCCAACCTCAGACATTTACTATCTGTGTGACCCTGGGCAAGTTACTTAACTGTGACTACCTCTCCCCCCCACCAGATAAATGAATTAAAGAAGAGTTGTGAAGCATTTTGTGGATACTAGAAGTGAGGTTTTCCTTTGAATTTAGCTTCAGGATTCAGAATTTAGCTCAGATGTTTCCCTGACAGAAAATCACTCAGAGCTTACCACTTGGAGTTAAGGCAGGACAATAAGTTGGTAAGATGGGCAGCTAGGTGGTGCAGTGAATAGAGCACTGGCCCTGGAGTCAGGAAGAGCTGAGTTCAAGTCCGACCTCAGACACTTGACACACGTACTAGCTGTGTGACCAAGTCACTCAACCCCAATTGCCCTGGCAAAAAAAAAAAAAAAACAAAAAACAAAACAAAAAAATAAGACAGTAAGATTTCGAAGCATTTAATGGAGAAGCCCACTGAAGATGAAGGCCCAGTATGGAAATTATCTCAAGACTGGAAAGAAAAAGCCACCGCTTTCCCATATTTGGGCACTTTGACTTAAATAAATGCAGTCTTCTCTCAACTCGAGCTCACACGCGCAGCTTGGGCTCCCTGAGGTGACTGTTCCCTCAGAATATACAGCAATAATAATAACAAATTATAATAGCATTTATATAGCTGTAAATAAAGTGAATTTTAGTGTAAGTAAGGTAGATTTTAGTGTGTATAAGGTGGAATTTTGTTATTATGTCTTAGAGTTCAGTTCCCCAGGATCCATGGCCATAACAACCTCAGTTTCCCAGGATCGGTGGCCATAACAATCTCTGTTTCCCAGGTATTAGATGTGAGTTCCCAAGCTCAAGGTTCAAAACATCTCCATCATGCTTGTGCAGCATTATGTAAGGATAAATAATATAAACATGTGTGCTGAAACTGTAAGCATCTGCTGCGACTGCACAGTTAGATCTACACAGGGATGAGGTGATGTAAACCTGTGAGGCTATTGCTGGCAATATGCCTTCTTTGTCTGATGCCCCATAAAACAGGTGGTCAGTGGTTAGTGAGCTGGGGAACCTTTATGGTTAAATGCACAAGCTGGGATGCTGTGTGTCTTGATCAGCCCCCATCAAGGGGGGCTGGGAGGGGGCAATCTGTGTTTGCCTCAACCGGCCCCCACTGAGACCTGAGGGGATTTAAGGGATGCACAAGTTGTACCCATCTCGACTGGCTCCATTGAGACGTAGGGGTAGTGGCCCCCTCTTCTTGCCGGCCCCTGTGAGAAGGGTGATTAGGCAATACTGTAGGAGTTTGTAGTGCTTCTGTTATCAGCAATACTGTGTTAGAGAAAACTAGACTAGAATAAAGCTTATTATTAACCCCTTTGAAGCTGTCTTTCCTGTCTGACCAGATCAAGAGCGAACCTGTTAGAGGCTGGAGTCTGAAGCCTCTAGTGCCTCCTGTGTATTATCTGTCTAACAATAGCACTTTAAGGTTTGCAAAACATTTACAAATACCACTTCATTTTCCTGTGGGGGTATACTTCTAGTACCATATCTTATAGCCCCTACTGGTGTGCTTCACATTCACGGTCGGCCTGTAGATACAACTAGCTCATAGCAAAGGCATTTATCAAGATGGTATAGAATGAACACTAGTATAAAATGTTCACTGCATAGAAATGGAGTGCATTCTTCACTAATACATTCAGCATCTATGGGAAGAATAGGCTCAAACTTACAGTACAATAATGATCAAACAAGGTAGTGAAAATATGGAGAAAAAGAAACTCAGAGCAACAGAACGGCAGGCATCAACGTCCTCTCTGTAGACTTTCTCTTGATTTCCAGAGCTAGCTCTCTCTTCAGTCCATAGCTGACTCTCTTGTCTGCTGCCAGAGGTCATGCTTCTTTAAGTTGCTTCCGATCTAGAGCAAAGGTCCTTCTGTATCCACATCTCTATAGAGAGTGTATGTCTCCACTCCCTCAACTATGCCTTGACCTCTTTCAAACTAACTCTCCAGTTGCTGTACGGTGCAACTCCTTTGGGGCTGCTAGATACCACAGCTAATTGATGGGGGTAAAGGTGAAAAAAATTCCTTGATTCCCCTCCTCCCAAATAAGCTTTAAGACTTTAAATATTAAGCTTTAGTTGCTTAAAACTACACTAAGACTTTTGAGATACCCTGTTAATTGTTTACATATAGTGGGTTCAGTTCAGTCATTTTTCAGTCCTGTCCAACTCTTTGTGACCTCATTTGAGGTTTTCTTGGCAAAGATAATGTAGTGGAATGCCATTTCCTTCTCCAGCTCATTTTACAGATAAGGAACTGAGTCAAACAGGGTTAAGTGACTTACCCAGGGTCACACAGCTAATAAATTGTCCAAGTCTAGATTTGAACTCATAAAGATGAGTTTTTCTGATTCCAACCAAGCCCAGTGCTCTATCTACTGTGCCACCTAGCTGCTTTACATATATTGGGTATCAAACCCTTATTAGAAAAATTTGAAACAAAGATTTTTTCCCCTATTAACATGTAACTTTCATCATTTTTTATTTGAAATTTTTTAATTTTCAGCATTGATTTTCACAAGATTTTGAGTTACAAATTTTCTCCCCATTTCTACACTCCCCCCCACTCCAAGATGGCATATATTCTGATTGCCCTGTTTCCCAGTCAGCCCTCCCTTCTATCACCCCCTTCCTCTCCCCCTACATCCCTATTCCCCTTACTTTCTTGTAGGGCAGGATAGATTTCTATGCCCCGTTGCCTGTATATCTTATTTTCCCATTGCATAACATGTAATTTTCAAAGTTGTACTGATTGTCTATACTTCCTTTTGTTCTGCCTTCTGTTTTGTGCATTTAAAAAAAAACGCTTCAATGACCCTCTTTTCTATTTATTTTTGTTACCTTATCCCTCAGTCCCTTCAGCTCCCTCTGACTCCTATTTACCCCTCCCATTAGAAAAAAAAAGGCAAACAAAACTCTTGGAAGAAATGTCCACATTGGCCATGTCTAAAAGTGTCTTATTCTGCATCTTGAGTCCATTATCACTTTATATTCATTGATTAGAGCTCTTTAGTTTTCCAAAGCTGTTTATATTTATAATGTTGGTGTTATTGTATGAATTCTTCTCCTGGTTTGGCTCAGTTCACTCTATATTATTTCAATTCAATAAACATTTATGTATTATTAACATGCATGTTAATATAAACATTATTAAATAATTATTAAACATTATTAATATATACCAATCTAAACATATGTTAAGTGCCAGGCATTGTGCTAAGTGTTGGAGATACCAATAAGAAAAAGAAAGATAGTCCCTTCCCTCAAAGAACTTAAAATCTAATGGGGGAAGACAACATACAAAAGGAAGCTGGAAAGCAATGTGTATGTGTGTTGAGGGCGGGGCAGAGGTAAAGGCAGGGCAAAGGGATAACACCAGGGGGTATCCAGTGCAGTAGCACTGTGTTAAGTGGAACTGAAACCAAGCAGGGCTTCAGAAGGATAGCTCTTAAAAGTCTTCACAGAATTCTCCGAAACTATCCTCTTCATAATTTCATACAGTACAATAGTATTTTATTACATTCATATGCCATGATTTATTAAGTCATTCCCTAATTGATGGGCACAGCTTTAGTTTCCAGTTCTTTGCTATAAAAAATGCTGCTACAAATATTTTCATGCAAATGGGTCCTTTTCCTTCTCTGTTTGGTTTCTTTGGGATATATAAACCCAGCAGTAGTATCACTGGGCCAAAAAGGCATACACAGTTTAGTAACTTTGGGGGCATAGCTCCTAACTGCTTTCCAGAATGGACCGATTCACAGATATACAAACGGTACATTAGTGTTCCCGTTTTTCTACGGCCTCTCCAACAATTGTTATTTTCATTTTTTTTTCTGGTCACCTTTACCAATCTTATAAGTATGAGGTAGAACTTCAGATGTTTTAATTAACGTTTCTCTAATTATCGGTGATTTGGAGCATTTTTTCATATTGTTTTGATATTTTGGATTTCTTCTTTTAAAAACTGTCTATTCAGTTACTTGAACAGATGTGGGAAAAGCTTTTGTCAAGATATATCACCCATTCCTGTTAAAAACACTAGTAAAATGAAAGAAAATTTTTATAGTAGATTTCTCTGATGAAGGCCTCATTTCTCAAAGATATAGAGAACTGAACCAAATTTATAAAAATATAAGCCACAAAGGATATAAACTGGAAGTTTTCAGAAGAAATCAAAGTGATCTATAGTCACACAAAAAAAAATGCTCTAAAGTGACTTGCCCAAGGTCACACAGCTAGTACATGTGTCAAGTACCTGAGGTTGTATTTGAACTCAGGTCCTTCTGACTCCAGGGCCAGTGCTCTACTCACTGTGCCACCTAGCTGCCCTTCACATAAACATTTTTATCAATAAAAGAGAGAAAAAGCAGATGTTGAATAGGGTATGCAACTAAAAAAAACCTAGAAAACTAGAAACTGGACGAATTAAAAAACATCAATTAAACAATAAAATAGAAATCCAGAGAATCAAAGGAGAGAGTAACAAAACTGAAAGCAAAACAAACCAACCTGTTAAATTAATACAGCTAAAAGCGTTAAAAAATAAATAAGCTATTAGCTAATTTGATTTTTAAAGAAGAAAACCAAACTACCAGTATCAAAAATGAAAAAAGGTGAATTCACAGCCATTGAAGAAGAAAAAACAATGATTAGGAGCTGCTATTTGACCCGACTATATGTCAATAAAACTGACAATCTACATGAAACGAATGAACAGTTACAAAAATATAAATTGCCCAGATTAAAAGAACAGAAAGAGTACTTAAATAATCCTATTTTAGAAAAATAAATTGAAATAGCCATAAATATACTCCTGGGGGGTGGCGGTGGGAGGGACATAGAATTCAAGAGCAGATAGATTTACAAGCTAATTCTACCAAACATTTAAAGAACAGTTAATTCCAATACTGCATAAATTGTTTGGTTTTTTTTTTTTTAAATAGGCAAAGAAGATGTCCTACCAGATTCTTTCTATTGTACAAATATGGTCTTAATACCTTAACTAAGAAGACTCAAAACAGAGAAAGAAAACTAAAGACCAATATTCCTAATGAATACTGATGTAAAAATTTTAACTAAAATATTAGCAAGGGGACTATAGGAAAATATCACAACGATCATACACTATGACCAGGCTGGATTTATACCAAGAAGGCAGTGTCGGGTATAACATTAGGGAAACTATAAGCAAAGTTGACCATATGGATAACGAAAACAATAAAAATCATATGTTCTTTTTCTTGCCTTCTCACTGGGTCAGGGTGGGGGAGGAGGGAGAAAAACAATTTGGAACTAAAAATAAAATAAATAAAATTGAATTTTTAAAAAACCTTGCTGTTTGGCAGTTTTCAGAAGAAATCAAATCTATCTATAGTCATATGACAAAATGCTCTAAATCACTATTGATTAGAGAAAGGCAAAATAAAGCAACTCTCAGGTACCACCTCACACTTATCAGAAATGACAAATGCTGGAGGGGATGAGGAAAAATAGCTACATTAATGAATTGTTGATGGAATACTGAGCTGGTCTAACCATTCTGGAGAACGATCCGGAAGTATGCCCAAAGGGCTATAAAACTGTGCATTCCCCAGCAATACCACTATTAGGTCTGTGCCTTAAAGAGATCAAAGAAAAAAAGCAAAGGGCCTATTGGACACAAATATTTACAGCAGCTCTTTTGGTGATGGCAAAGAATTGGAAATTGAGGAGATGAACAAGCTATGGCGTATGATTGTGATGGCGTACGGTTGTGCTATAAGAAATTATGAGAGGAGTGGTTTCAGAAGAAACTAAAACAAAACATGGCAAGCCCTATCTGAACTGATATGAAATGAAGTGAAAAGAACCAGGAGATCATTGTGCACAGTAGCCACAATGATGTCATGATGATCGACTGTGAAAGACTCCACTGGGCTAGTCAATAAAGTGATGCAAGACAGTTCCAAAGGACTCGCGATAAAAAAAAATGCTATCCACCTCTAGAGAGAGAATTAATGAACTTTGAGTGCAAACTGAAGTATAATTTACTTGCTTCTCTTTTTTTGTATTTTTTTTTGCAATATGGCTAATGTGGACATTTTTGCGTGATTTCACATGTATAAATCATATTGTATTGTTTGCCTTCTCGGTGGGTGGTGGGGGGAGGGGTGGGAGAGAGAGAATCTGGAACTTAACATTTAAAAAAGAAAAGAATGCTAAAAAAAAAAAAACCCAAGTAAATTATAAATAAAAAGAATTTTAAAACCCGCCTGGTTTTGACCACTTATCTAATGGAAAATGGCTCTTGATTTTATAAATTTGTATTAGTTCCACATATATACTTAGATATTATATACAGGATATTGTATGTATTAATAATACGTATCTATAATATGTATACCTTTATGGGAGAAATTTACTATAAAGATTTTTCCCAGTTAATGGTTTCTGATTTTTACCTACACTGGTTTTGTTAGTACAAAAACTCTTACAATTTTATATATAACAGTCATTCTGGCAAGGCTTGGACTGTCTGCCTTGCAAGGGAATCCAATGTCAACACACATACATTGATGCTTCAATGGAAAGATGGACGTGAGGGAGTCTGGTGAAGCGTATGTTGGAAAATATGGCTCAGGTTCGAGGAATAGAAAAGGCCCAAAATATGTGAACCGACTGGTTTCATACTTATATATTATGAGCACTTTGTTTCATAAGGGAGTTGGAAGGCACTGGCATAGCAAATGCCAAATAATATTACAAAAAGTGAAATGGACTATACTTTGATGAATAGGAACAGTTACTAATGTGGGAGCCATAATAGAATTGGCTGGTTGAATGCAGTCAGATCAGGTAGTTAGGGTAGAGATTAGACCAAGATCAAATTAGAAGGCTAAAGAACAGACACTATGGGCAACTACAAAAGCTTTGGCCAGACCCGCTCAAACCGGTCACTGATGCAAAGAATCACGGATGATAAAACTATCCCCAAAAGGTGATGGAAGGGAAAAACATCATTAATTACTGACCTAGGTATCTATTTTCCCATCTTTATAAAACCTTTATAAGAATGATGTACAAACAGTTCGATCACATCATTAATGAAAATAAGAGAAGACCAAAGCCAAGGATTTATTTGCAAATGATTTTCTTCAGCGGGCCACATGTGGTGATAGAACTTGGAGCCCAGCTCAGACCTTGCCATCAGCAGGCCTTGGAGGCAGTTCATCAGTGGCAGCAGAAGCTTTGGGAGCTCTTAACCTACAGAGTGTAAAGGGTTTGGACAACTTGTCAGAAGGAGTTTACAGAAGACCCTTGGAGGGCACTGCATAGGGACCAAAATTATATAATTTGCTACAAAAACCACTGAGGCAGAGCTCTGAGTCATTAGCCATTTGTTAAAGGGATTAGATCCCTTCAATGAATGGGACGTCAGATCTTCATCATGATAAGAGATGCCCCTTTACCCCAGGGCCTTATTTTTGTCGGGCTTCATACCCAGACACTCAGAAGAGGCAAAGCAAAGTACAGACCTTGCTTTTGACCATTCAAGAGGGCCAGAAATAATGCATCATGGGTGGTCACAGAATGGGCAAGGCAAGGGTCATGTCTGCTAACAGGGTCCCCTATTCATGTTGGGCAAGAGAGCGTGGTCCAGAGGTATAAAAATAAGTTTGGGGACTTTTCCATATTACATCAAGGCATCCTACCTACACTGGGTTTGGTCATCAGCATTCTTGTGCTTAGGCGAGTGAACTTCATAATTGGTAAAAAAGTGGTTAATAGTGAATTCACAGGTTTTAAAGTTTGAGGCCCCCTATAGGAAAGAATCTGCCTTATCTAATTATACCCATATGATATATGTAAAACATGCATTAATACATATTATTCTTATATCAATATTAGTTGACTAAACTGATTAAATGTATATTACTAGACTGAGTGCATCAATAATAATAGCTAACAATCATTACCGCTATGGAATTGCACTGAACTGATTAATACTGATAGGAGTAAAATAGGGGTCAATAGGGGTCTTATTAAAATCATCTTTATCCAGGAGCACTAACTCACTAGCACTTGTGGCTACAAGGGTGCAGGGGCCCTGGTCACACTTCCAGGGCAGAGAAGAATGCTTGTCATCACTCAAAGAACAAAGCACAGGCCAAGAGAGCAGTGACCACACCTCTCCTTAGAGCATACCACCTTGGAAGAACAAAAAACTACAAAGCCCCAGAGGTAGCTCTGAACACAGAAGCAAGAAAGGCCTAGAGCTTGGGATAGGGCATCCTTCATCCTGGGAGAAGGGCCCTACTTTAACATAAAGTTATAAGTCAAGAAATAGGCTGGAAAAATGAGTAAACAACAAAAGGACCTGGCCATAGAAAGTTACTATGGTGACAGGGAAGATCAAGACATAAACCCAGAAGAAGACAATGAAGTCAAAACAGCTACATCTAAAGAAAAATTTTCGAAAGAAATTAAAAATTTTCAAAATTTTGAATTGGTTACAGACCCAAAAAGAATTCCTAGAAGAGCCAAAAAAGGATTTTAAAAATCATATAAGAGAAGTAGAGGAAAAATCAGGGAAAAAACAGGAGTGATTCAAGAAAATCATGAAAAGAGAGTCAACATAGTAAGGAAAATAATACCTTAAAAAACAGAATAGGCCAAATGGGAAAAGAGGTACAAAAGCTCAATGAAAAAAATAATTCCTTAAAAATTAGAATTGGACAAGTGGAAGCTAATGACTCCATGAGACATCGTGAAACAATAAAACAAAGTGAAAAGAATGAAAAATAAATAGGAGGAAATGTGAAATCTCTCATTGGAAAAACAACTGACCTGAAAAATAGATTAAGGAGAGATAATTTAAGAATTATTGGACTACCTGAAAGCCATGATAAAAAAAGTTATCATATTTCAAGAAACTATCAAAGAAAACTGCCCTGATATCTGAGAACCAGAGGGCAAAATTGAAATTGAAAGAATCCACCAATCACCTCCTGAAAGAGATCCCAAAATGAAAACTCCCAGGAATATTACCAAATTTCAGTGCTCTCAGGTCAAGGGGAAAATATTGCAAGCAGCCAGAAAGAAACAATTTAAATATTCCACTACTACAGTCAGGACAAAACAAGATTTAGTAGCTTTGACATTAAAGGAGTGGAGGGCTTATAATATGATATGCCATAAGGCAAAGGAGCTAGGATTACAACCAAAAATCATCTACCCAGCAAAACTGAGTATAATCCTTCAGCGGGAAAAATGCATATTCAATTAAATAGAGGCCTTTCAAGCATTCCTGATGAAAAGATGAGAGTTTAATAGAAAATTTGACTTTCAAATACAAGACTCAAGAGAAGCATAAAAAGGTAAACAGGAAAGAGAAATCATAAGGAATTCAATAAGTTTAAACTGTTTAGATTCCTACATGGGAAACTGATACTTGTAAGTCCTAAGAACTTTATTAGTGTTAGGGCAATGAGAAGAAGAATACATAGACAGAGGGCACAGGTGCGAGTTTAATATGATGGGATGGTATCTTAAAAAATAAAATTTAGGGGTGAGAAAGAGGAATGCACTGGGAGAAAGGTAAGGAGAATGGGGCAAATTATTGCACATAAAAGAGGCACAAAAGAGCTTTTACAGTGATGGGGAAGATAGAGAAGGTGGGAGGGGGAGCACTTGAATCTCACTCTCGCTGGAATTGACTCAAAAAGGAAATAACATGCACACTCAGTTGGGTATAGAAATCTATATTACCCTACAGGAAAGTAGGAGGGGAAGGAAATTAGAGAAGGGGGAGGGGATGCAGATAAAAGGGAAGGTGGAAGTCAGAGGCAAAACACTTTTGAGAATAGACAGAATGAAAGGAGAAAGAGTAGAATAAATGGGGGGAAATAGGATAAAAGGAAATACAGAGTAATCATAATTGTGAAAGATAATTTACAGCAAGTTCCTCTGACAAAGACCTCATTTCTCAAATATACAGAGAACTGAGTCAAATTTACAAGAATACAAGTCATTCCCCAATTGATAAATTGTCAAAATATACATGAGCAGTCAGTTTTCAGATGAAACAATCAAAGATGATACTTTTAACTGTTTACATTAATATATGGAAAGATGATACTTCTAACACCTAAGAAAATAATTAGAACCTGTTAAAAGGAGTATACATGGACAGGGAATATGGGTGTGAGTTGACTATGATGAGATGATTTAAAAAATAAAATTAAGGGGTGAGAAAGAGGGGAATATGAGAGATTGGCAGGTAACAACTGAACCTTACTCTCATCAAAACAGGCTCAAGAGGGAATAACATACAAACTCAGTTGGTTATAGAAATCCATCTTGCCCTATAGAGAAGTAGGAAGGGAAGGGTGATAGAAGCAAGAGTGGATTGAAGGAGGTGGGAGTCAAAAGCAAAACAGACTTTTGAGGAGTTACAGGGTAAAAGAAGAGGGAGAGAAAGATAAATGGGGGAAAATGGGAAGGAGACAAATATGGTTAGTAAACATAACTGTGAATGGGATGAACTCACCCATCAAACAGAAGAGGACAGCAAAGTGGATTAAAAACTAGAATCTGACAATATACTGTTTATAAGAAACACACTTGAAACAGAGAAAAGAAACAGAGTAAAAATAAGGTGCTGGAGCAGAATTTATTATACAGGGTGTTCCTAAAGTCAGGACCCATAGGAAAAAAATGCATATTTTCAAGAAATGAAATGAATGAAATTTTCAACAACATTTTATTTAATTGGAATATTAACAAATAACATCTTCAATATGATTTCCATCATTTGTGATGCAAAGGTTGATGTACTTTGCACAATTCATGTGAAAAGATGCAATAACTCCACATTGCCATCAATTTTAGCACATTCACTCTTTATGCATTCAATCAATTGTGTTGCATCTGTGATTTTCATTGAATACACTTTCTCCTTTAGCATACCCCAGAAAAAGAAGTCAAGGGGGCTAAGGTCTGTTAATATTCCAAATATTTCAAAATATGCATTTTTGCCTATGTGTCCAGAGTTTAGGGACACCCTGTACTTCAGCTGAAGTAAAAAAAAAAAAAAGCAGAGGTAGCAATCATGATCTCAGACAAAGCAAAAGCAAAAATCAATCTAATTACAAGAGATAAGGAAACTAAATTTTGCTAATGATAGATAATATCAATACATATATATACGTATATATGTGTATATATGTGTGTATATATATGCACCAAATGGTATGGCATCCAAATTTGTAAAGGAAAAGTAAAATGAATTACAGGAGAAAATAGACAATAAAACTATACTAGTAAGGGGTCTCAACTTTCCCCTCTCAGAGCTAGATAAATTTAAACAAAAAAAACAAGCAAGAAATTAGTTAAGGAAATGAACAGAATTTTAGAAAAGTTAGATATGATAAACCTCTGGAGAAAAATGATGAGAATAGAAAGGGATATACCTTTTTCTCAGTGGTACATAGAACCTACAGAAAAACTGACTATGTATCAAGGCACAAAACAGAGAAAGAGCAGCTCAATGAACTGGGCATGAAACAAACAAACAAAAAAACTAGAAAAAGAACAAATTTAAAATCCCAAATTAAACACCAAATTGGAAATCCTGAAAATCAAAGGAGATATTAATAAAATTGAAAGTAAGAAAACCATTGAACTAATAAATAAAACTAGAAGCTGGTTTTATGAAACAACAACAAAATAGAGAAACCCCTGGTTAGTTTAGTTTAAAAAAAAGAAAATTGCAATTATAAAAAATGAAAAGAGTGAATTCACCACCAATGAAGAAGAAATTAAAACAATTATTAGGAGTTATTTTGCCTAATTATATGCCAATAAATCTGACAGTCTAAGTGAAATGGATGAATATTTACAAAAATATAAATATCCCAGATTAATAGAAGACTAAATAGAATATTTAAATAACTATCTTAGAAAAAAGAAATTGGCAATACCACTTCTAGGGTTGTATCCTAAAGAAATCACGCAAGCGGGAAAAGGACCCATATGTACAAGAATATTTATAGCGACTCTCTTTGTGGTAGCCAAGAATTGGAAATCAAAGGGATGCCCATCAATTGGGAAATGGCTGAACAAACTGTGGTACATGAAGGTAATGGAATACTATTGTGCCATAAGAAATGGGGATGATGCAGACTTCATAACAACCTGGAAAAACCTACACGACATAATGCTGAGTGAGCGGAGCAGAGCCAGGAGAACGTTGTGCACAGCCACAGATACATGGATTCCGTGAGGACCAACCCTGACAAACTGCGCTTTTCTCAGCAACCTAAGGGGCAAGGACAACTCCAGGGGACTCACGATGGAGAATGCTATCTTCATCGAGACAAAGAACTGCGAGGTTTGAATACAGACTGAGGCACACTACATGCTCGCCTTTTCTGCTTCTCTTTTGTTTTTGTTTTTGGGTTTTTTTTTTTTTTTGGTTCTGTTTCTTCTTTCTCATGATTCATTCCATTGGTCAAAATTCTTCTCCACGACTTGACTAGTGCATAAATTAATTCAATGCAAAGTTATACATGACAGTTATATGAGACTTCATGCCGTCTTGGGGAGGGAGGGGGGAGGGAGGGGAGAAAAACTGGAACTCAAAACTATGTAGAACCGTGCGTGGTAAACTAAAAATAAATAAAGAAATTTATTTAAAAAAAAAAAAAGAAAAAAGAAATTGAACAAGCCATAAATGAGTTCCCTAAGAAAAAAATCACTAGAACCACATAGATTCGCAAGTGAATTCTGCTAAACAGTTAAAGAACAATTAATTCCAATATCATATAAATTATGTGAAAAAATAAGCAAAGAAGGAGTCTTCCCAAATTCCTTTTATGACTCAAATATGGTGCTGATACTTCAACCAGGAAGAGTGAAAACAGAGAGAAAACTATAGACCATTTTTAAATGAATATTGATGCAAAAATTTTAAATACCAATAAGATGACAGCTATAGATCGCAAAGATCATACACTATGATCAGCTGCAATTCATCCTAGGAATGCAGGGATGCTTCAATACGAGGAAAACTATCAGCATAATTGACCATATCAATAAAAACACAACTAAAATCGTATGTTTACTGGAATGACCTATATGAACTGATGCTGAGTGAGGGGAGCAGAACTGGGAGATCATTATACATGATTACAGACACATGGTATCTGTAGAGACTAACTTTGATAGACTTGACTCCTCTCATCAATGCAAGGTTCAACGAGAGCTCTAAAAGACTCGTGATAGAAAAAGCTATACACATCCAGAAAAAGAATTATGGAATCTGAATGCAAGTGGAGGCAAACTTTTTGCTCTCCTTTTTATACCCTTCTTTTTTGTATTCATTTCTCCTTTCTCATGATTCATTCCATTGGTTATAATTCTTCTTTACAACTGGACTATTATGTAGATATTTTCAATGTGAAGGTATATGTAGAACCTACATTAGATTACATGCCGTCTTGGGGTGGGGATGGGGGAGGAGAGGGAGAAAGAGAAAATTTGGAACCCAAAAACTTGTGGAACTGAGTGTTGTAAACTAAAAATAAAAAATAAATTTGTTTAAAAAAATCATATGCTCCTCAATAGATGAAGAAAAAGCTTTTGACATAATACAACACTCATTTCTATCAAAAACACTGGAAAGCAAAGGAATAATGATCAGTTGAACCAGACATTTACTAACTATAGGGCCCTGGGCAAATTACTTAACCTTTCTCTGGCTAAGTTTCCTCATTGGTACAATGGAGGTGATAATAGCAACTACCTCCCAGCATTGCTGTGAGGATAAAATGAGATATTGGTAAAGCACTTTGCAAATCTTAAAGTGCTATATAAATATTATTTTTAAAATTAATTTATTTTAAACTTAAATTGTGTAAATAAATTGTGTAATAAGAAAAGAAACATATTACAAACTTAAATACCAAAACTTAGATACAAAATAAGAAAGAAAAAAAAAAGCATTGCCATGTGCACAGAAGAACATAAGGGCGGATTCAAAATATGTAGCAACAAATTTCCATTTCAAGAAAGCCTATTCCCGCCACCCCCCTCAAAGATTCTTCCTTTATCTTCTCCCCCTTCCCTTTGCCTTTGCCCTCTTGTTTCTATCTGAATTTAGAAGACTTTTATAACCTTCCAAATATACGTTATTCCCTCTTTATCCCATTCCCATTAATCTAGACACCCTACTATACCCCCCTTATCCTATTCTCTTGCCCTCTTATTTCTTTATAAATTTAGAAGACTTCTATTTCCTTCTAAATGTATATATTATTCTCTCTTTTACTCAGATCTGATGTGAGTTGGGCTCCCTCTAAAAATCCCTCCCTTATCCTCTCCCCCATCACTATCCCTTTGGCCTTTTATTTCTTTCTGAATTTAGAGGACTTTTACACCCTTCTAGATATATATGCACTGTTCCCTCTTTAACCCATTCCTGATGAAAGTAGGGTTCCAAAACTACCAGCCCTCCCCCCTCATCTAGTTCCTCTGTGTCATTTCTTCCTCTCGAACCTCATTTATATAAGATAATTATTCTTTTCCACCTTTGCCTAAATGGTTTTACTTTTTAGAATCCCATCATACTCAGGTCTACCCCAATCTTTCTTTCGAACTACCCAATTACTAATAACAATCTTAGACATATACTTTACATTTCCTCATATAAAAAGTAGTCTGTCCTTATTGAGCCCCTTGTAATTAGACTTTGATAAATATTATTATTATGCTACAGTAATTTCCAATGATGATCTACATGGGGGTAAAAGGGTATATCATTAAGGAAACATGGTAAGAATAGGAGGCGGGCTGTTCACGAGGCAAAATGAGGAACAGACAGCCTTGAGCACTGCCCTGCTCCTCATGAGATAGAGACTTAGAGGTGGGTCTATAGCACTTGGGGTGGACCCTCTATGGAGAATTAATGGCATAATGTAGAAAATGGCCCAGGATGAGAAGTCATGGATGAGTTTCACATTCAATGAAGTATTGAAGAGACTAGAAACTATCTCTTAGTGTCACTTAGATGGTCAAGGCTAAAGTGACTTGTTTTCTTGGATCATCTAACAAAGATTAAAATGTAATTGGGAAATGATTAACAAAATAAATTAAAATATAGTTCAACATAGGTAATGTTAACTTCTGGTTTTCTAGGTCAATATGTGGTTGCCAGGATTCATTTCTGTTTGAGGTATCAAAGTCAAATACGAATGGGGCCACTAATTCATACATATGGAACCCTGCAGCTGCATATTTGTTTTAAAATGTGATATTATTGTTTTGTTGAGTTTTTATTTATGTGGTTAAAGATTTTCCAATTACATTTTTTATTATAAATTTTTATTTTTAGTTTACAGCATTTGGTTCTACATAATTTTGAGTTCCAGATTTTCTTCCCTCCCTTCTCCCTCCCTCCCTACTCCCTCCCCAAGACAGCATGGAATCCCACATAGCTTCCATGTATAACTTTGCATTGAATTAATTTACACACTAGTCAAGTTATGGAGAAGAACTGTGATCAATGAAATGAATCATGCAAAAGAAGAAACAGGAAAAAAAAAAAAAAACAACCCAAAAACAAAAACAAAAGAGAGAAAAGGAAAAAAAAAGTGGGGGGGGGAAGGCTAGCATGAAGTGTGCCTCAATCTGCATTCATACTTCATAGTTCTTTCTCTGGATGTAGATAGCATTCTCCATCGTGAGTCCTTTGGAGTCCAATTACATTTTAATCTGGTTCAGTTGACATTCAAAGTTTTACAGTGGTATGTGGTCTATGGTCCCACCTCTGGCTGGGAAATTCATTCATTCAATAAACATTGATTATGTACCTACTATGTGCTAGACCCTGTGCGAAGTGCTGGGGATGTGAAAAATAGGCAAAAGACAGTCCCTAACCTGAAGGAGCTTATAATCTAACGGGAAGGACAACATGCAATGAATATACTATATAGGATCAAGCTACATACAGGATAAATAGGAAAAAATTAAAAGAGGGAAAGCATTGGAATTAAGAGGGGTGAGAAAAGGCTCCCTGTTTGTTTCCTGTGATCCTGTGAGTTACTTCAGGTAGATAACTCAACCCAAGGTCATCCAGCTAGTTAATGGCCATATCTAATCCCAGCAGTCCAGGCCCATCAACCTGAATTTCTGAATCCATGGAGAGCTGAGATCACACTAACCTCTCTTCTCAGGGAGATACCAGTGAAGAAACCTTTGCTTTTTTCTTAATTGAAGGGGAGGGAAGAAAGGAAGTAAGCATTTATTCAGCCCCTACTATGTGCCAGGCACCGTGCTAAGCACTTTATAAATAGTCTCTTAGCTGACTTTCACAACAACCTGGTGAGGTAGGTGATCTTATAGTCCAAGTTTTACAGTTGAGGAAACTGAGGCAGCTAGAAGTTAGGTGACTTGCCTAGGGTTATGTAGCTGGTGAGGGTCTGAGGCTGGATTTGAACTTGGATCTTTATGGTTCAGACTCACCACTCAATCTACTCTGCCACCTAGCTGCTTCTAGGTTCATGAGAACATGTTGGGGGTGGGGTGGGATTGGTGGAGGAGATTTAAAAAACAGCAAATCAATTTTCTAAATGAATAAAATTCCCCTTGTTAATTTCTGTTCCTACCAGCTTCTTCTTTCTTGCTGCACCAAACTGACTCATAATTAAGGGCTGGCTAGGGAAAGGTCTATTTGGTTCATGTTTTGGAATCTGGGGCCCTTTGAAAATTCAAGTGGTATTTAGTCTTTATTGTGGCTTCCTTCTAAACTAAAATGACCCTTTTAAAGCCAGGATCCTGGAAGAGTTACTGACGCCCAGTACTGGATCCCAGACTCTTCCCTGTCACAGAGGGGGAGCTTACATTGTAAAATAAGAAGTTAGATTAAAACATCTGGAAAGATTTCCCATATAGAATGGGGTGGGTGATCCTGGGGGTAGGGAACAGGAATGGCTTTCTTATATAAGTAGGGCTCTGTGTGGATTGAGAAGGGATCGATAAGATGGATGATGCTTCTGGGTCCCTTTCCCAACACTAGATTCTGCAACCCTGGGTTGGATGCAGACTTTGGTTTGAATATCCTTGACAGAATTTTATTTTCTCACTTAAATTTGGCTAGAAAGCCTGGCAGTCTCATTAGGCCCCTTAAAGCAAAAAGCAGGAAAGTCATTCACTGCAGAGCATAGTGAATACCTGGTGATTTGGAAGGCTGATAGATAAGACAAAGGAGAGGTGGAAATGCGCCTTCCTCTCTTCATAGGAATGGGAGACTAGAGATGCAGAATATTGCACATACTGTCAGACTCAGGTGATCCCTTGTTCAGTTTTGCTGAGATGCTTTTTCTGTTTTATTCTGTTACAAGAAATTGATGTTTGCAAAGAGGAAAGAGGAACTGAAATGAAGGTGATATATAGAAAAAAGATATAAAAATAAAATGAAATAGTTGGTTTAGTTCAGGAGGTCTTAATCTTTTTTTTGTGTCATGGACCCTTTTGTCAGTCTTAGGAAGCCTATGGATCACTTCTCAGGATAATGTTTTTAAATGCATAAGATAAAATACAGAAAATTACAAAGGAACCCAATTATACTGAAAGTTATCAAAATATTTTAAAAATTCACAAGACCCTTTACCCTGAAATAAGAATCCTTGGTGTAGATGGTTTAGCTTACAAACGTAACAGCTTTAAAATCTGAGGTTACACGCTTTTTGCTTCTATCCTGTTGACAACACTCGTTTCTTAATCATTCCACAGTTGTTTGAAAAGGAACCTTCAAGGTAGTGTGTTCCTTTCACGTACAACTTTTCACATTTATGCTTTCTATTACGGCCTGAAACACTTTTCTTTTTGTTTTATCTTGCTATTCATTTTTGCAAAGAAGCAGTCTGAATGAAGTTGTAGCTGAGGAGGTATCTCTGAAGTGCCCCCTGGGGCTTTGCTGCCTGGGTTCCTGATTGAACCCAGGATGCGCTCACTAATTCATTAGCAGAGGACAATATGATGATGTAGGTTTCCTATCAGCAGCATTTTCTTTGAGCCTGATATATTAATTTCTTCAAACCCTTTTTACCAAGATAATAGCAGGCATGATTGCAGCTAATAGCAACAGGAGCACTGTCTCCATGGTTACGTGATAACCTATTAAAATCCCCCTCACTACTCCAAAAAAACTTCCAGGGACCATTGGAGAACAGTAAGGGAAAAGATACTGAGGCATTATTTTAGCTCCATTCTAAAAACAAGTTCATTTCAGTCTCTCAAGGCAACATTTTTTTTAGAGCCCTGGAATACTCATGGCACACTGTGGTTTAGTGGAAAGGACACTGGGCTTTGAGTTACAAGAAACTGATTCAAATTTAGGACTGTCACTTCCTCATATAAACTTGGATAAGTGAATTTCCTTCTGGGGCCTCAGTTTCCTCATCTGGGAAATGAGGAAACTGGACCAGGTGATTGAGGTTCCTTCCAGTGTACAAATGGACTACTGTCATTTTTAAAAGTAGTGTGTCAAAGTCAAATTGCTCTCAGAGTGTGCATGCACACATGCACCCACCCACCTACACACCCACACACACACCCCCTTCCTTCAGAAACTCTGCAGGTGACATGGTCTTCTTTAAACTCAGTGAAGGGTACAGTTGCTAACCACATGCAGTTCCTGGGTAGTTTCTGTGTTGTTTTGTCAAGAAGAGCTTTATTCATTATTTTAAAAAGTTATTAAGATGGTATGAAAATTCCAGGAGCACTGTTAGAAGTTCCCCTGAGAGTCACAAGTTCTGAAAGCTAGTAAAGACTGAAAGATGGAGGAATTTGGACTTTTCCATGCATGGACTCTCACATTTTTCTGGAAGTGACCAATGGAGAGAGCTGATGGTGGAGAATTACACAAATATAAAATGGTTAACAGGTATGAACAATTGTTGTTTGGGGTGACTTAGCTGAGTCCTAACCTCAAGTTAGGAAGACCTGAGTTAAAATTCTCCCTCCAGCACTTGTTAGCTGAGAAATGGTGGGACCTCTTTGAGCTTTAGGCAGCTCTCTACAACTAGGAGTTAGAGAGACAGGACATGATCTACATGGAATTCCCACACCAACCAAACTACAGATCTTTGGCCTAGTTGGCCATCATAGGGGGCATGGATGCTTCTATCTAAATTGGAAACAAATTTTCCTTCTCCCTTCTTTTTTAAAGACTGGGTTTCCCCATCTTATCCAGGTTGGAAGTTCAGAAGCTACTCAAGGGACTGATTCCGCTCTACTGATTGGTGACTCCATTTCCAACCTGGGCCCATTTGTCTCTCCGTGGGCAACCCAGTGAAGTCCTGCTCCTAATAGGGTGAGGACAGGCTCACCATACTGCTGCTGAACTTAGCATGGGCATTGGACTGGTATAGCCTACAGCAGCTCAGAATTTTCAAGCTCTAGAGCCATTGAGCTCAGCCTGTCAGGTACTTGGGATTACAGGTCTGCATCAGACTTCCTTTCCTCTTTTTCCTATCTTCAGTTTCTTTGTAAACCATTTCTCCTCGTATGTGCCTAAAATCCTTTCTTTTTTTAGTATGTAAAAATGTAGTGTTTACCCTGGGAACCCATATTCAATGGACATTTTAATGTTCTAATAAAAAAGTTGATGTCAGGGAAATATTTTGCTTACTTATTAACAACTGGAATAGCCAATGGAGTGAAGTAGTTATCATACATAGATATGTTCCCAAAAAAAGTATGCGTATGTAAAGAAAAGGGCCTGTTTCAATTGCTTGCTTTACTTACACTGGCAATAAGAGATTTTCTGAAATAACCCAAGAGTTAGCCACCAGATGGCGGTACAGATCCCGAGACTTTGCAGGTCTTCATAAGGTACCAAGTACCTTTTCAGAGCTGCAAGGTCCCCATATCTCCCGGTCTTTCCTTTTAGTGTCTGTCTGGTCTAGTCTAAAGAGGATGAACATTTCCATCAAAGTTAATAGTTCCCTTGGCTTGCATTCATCTCCACTCCCACGGAATCCTAATCCTTGTAACACTGCCTGACCAGAGAGGATTAATCATTTTTATATATATAGTAAGTGAAATCAAAAGGGAAAGGTACAGCGTTGAGGGACGGGGTCCTACAATAAACAACTGATTTTGTTACTTCTCAGCTTCCTCCTTTCTTTTCTGAAGCTCTTCCTCTTGCGGTCACTGTCGAGATAGCTGCAGCCTCCGATTTAAACCAACATGCTTAGTCTTGGTCACAGATGGAAGGGGAAGAGGAACTCAGTGCCCTGGTCACTTAGGGACTGGTGATCACCCACTGACTCTTTTTCTTTTTAAACATATGAATTCTTTTTTTTTTTTCCAAAGAAGGCTGTGATTTTATTATATACATTGCGTTTCACTTATTTATTAATATAATTTTCTATATTAAATTATATATACATATGTGTATAATACATATAGTACATACATAATCTATATATGTGCATATACACATACATATAGATTATAATATAAGCTTGTAATACCACGTTGGTCTGAAGGTTGCTACCTTCTTTTCTCTTTTTTTTATTAAATTTAATATATTTAGTTTTTAGCATTGATTTTTCACAAGAGTTTGAATTACAAATTTTCTCCCCATTTCTACCCTCCCGCCCACTCCAAGATGGCATATATTCTGGTTGCCCCGTTCCCCAGTCAGCCCTCCCTTCTGTCACCCCACTCCCCTCCCATCCCCTTTTCCCTTCCTTTCTTATAGGGCAAGATAAATTTCTATACCCCATTATTTCCTAGTTGCATGCAAAAACTTTTTTTTTGTTTTTGAGTATGTTTTTAAAACTTTTGAGTTCCAAATTCTCTCCCCTTTTCCCTCCCCACCCACCCTCCCTAAGAAGGCAAGCAATTCAACATAGGCCACATGCATATTATTATGTAAAATCCTTCCACAATACTCATGTTGTGAAAGACTAACTATATTTTGCTCCTTCCTAACCTATCCCCCTTTATTGAATTTTCTCCCTTGACCCTGTCCCTTTTTGAAAGTGTTTTTGATTACCTCCTCCCCCTAACTGCCCTTCCTTCTATCATGCCCCCTTTTTTATTATCTTCCTCCTTCTTTCCTGTGGGGTAAGATACCCAATTGAGTGTGTATGGTATTCCCTCCTCAGGTCAAATCTGATGAGATGAAGATTCACTCATTTCCCCTCACCTGCCCCCTTTCCCTTCCTACAGAACTGCTTTTAGCGCTCTACTTCCTTGACTAAATGAGTTATTTTGGGGATCTATGGGAATTAAATGAAAAAGGAAACTGATCCGGTTCTGCTGCCATATTATCTCCTTATACTTGGTGGCGACTGTCCTCTAAAGGAGTTAATTTGTGATTAACTAGCCACTACATCCAAGCAGCAAATAAGGAAAGGCCATGGGCAGAAATTAGGCACCATTCTAAGACAAGATGGGATTGCTGTAGTTCCTTTTTAAAATAGTTCTTCACAAGCCATCAGGGCAGAGTTAAGGCACTCTGTCCTAGATCAGCCTTGCGGTTTCAGAACCAAAGATTTGCTGGCAATCATGGTGGTGTCTGCACCAAAGATGGCTCTCCAGCTTCCTTTTTGATACAGGTAATATTTCATCTCTACACACATCAGAAACATTTAAGTTTTCCAGTTCCCAGGGATTCAAAGGTGGTGATAAGCTAGGTTGGATTGGCAGCCAAAGACCAGAAAGCTCATTTTTCTTGTTGAATATTTGCTACTTATAGGAATTAGGGTGGAAAAAAAATCTATTTTGCTTGAGCATTATTGAAATTTCTGTAAAGTGGGAAGGATCTCAGCAGTTTAGAGCTATAAGGCAAAATAATGACTGGCAACGAACTGCATGGGTAAGCCAAAGAATATCAGCAGAAACTGAATTCCTAACAGAGAACTGCTTAGGACACTTTGTTGGCTCCTGTTACCAGGGAGAATGGCCTTGAGAAATATTCTCTGATGACCTCAGAACATGGCTTTTGCTTTTAGAGCCAAGATGAATTTTCTAGCAAGCAATATTAATTCATTCAAAAGAAAACATTGGAAATTACACACACACACACACAGAGTTATACAGGACTTGTAAATTTGTGTGTGTGTGTGTATCTATATGCATATGCATATATAAAAATACACAAAATCTCTCTCCTTATATACACTATAGAAACCGGAAATTGTGGAATGCATTGCAGCAAAGCTAATTTATCTGGCACTAGCACACACCTAAAATAAGCTTTAAAAGAAAAAAAGATTTAGCCTCTCTGGACCTGTTTCATCTTCTGCAAAGCGAGGAGGGTTAGACTAGAGGATGAAGGCCCCTTTCCAGCTCTAAATGTATGATTCTATGATTTTGAAAAGTAGGTTGAGATGAAGATGTGAATTCTAGGCAAGAGGGAAAGACCAGAGAGGAAGAAGGAATAATGGGTTTGTATAAATACAGATGTGAGAGGTAACAGCTAAGCCAAGTTTAGTTAGAACACTAAGGTTAGTAACAGTAATGGACAGTAGGGAAAGGGAACAAGAATTTAAGTGCCAACTACATGCCAGGCACACTGTGTTGTTTTACAAATACTATGTGAGTTGATCCTCACAACAACCCTGTGAGATAGGTGCCATTAAGCACTCTATTTTACAGCTGGGGAAACTGAGGCAGAGGTTAAGGTGACTTGGCCATTGTCACATAGCTAGTAACTGTGAGAAGTCATATATCTGAATTTAGGTCTTCATGACTTCAGGCCCACTATCCACTCTGACATCTGCCTGCCTACAAGCTGGGCTCAGATCATCACTATTGCTAATACAGTGGGAATAACTTATATTTAAATAGTCATACTTTTCCAGGTGAACTCTAGAACTTTTCTTGACACAAGAAAACTCTTCTAGTGATTACAGTGACAGACTTGGGAAAGTTACCACTTGCTTCCAATCCAGTTAAGCTCCTCACTAGGTTTTTGCCTAATTTCCTCTCTGCTCATTTTAGAAGCATTTTCCCCACCAATTCTGCAGCCGTTGTCAGAACCTGAAATATGGCTCTGCCATTAGAAGAATTATGGATTTCTACTCTCCTTCCCCTACCTCAATTTCATAAAGATATTTTTATTAATTGTTTTAGTTTCCATTAACCAGAATAAGCATTTAAATATACAAACCAAAACAGAAGTTGCTATTTTTTTTAACATGGAAGGCTCCAAGAATCTCCAAAACTAAATAGAAAAAGTGACTAGTCATATATGTAACCATATACTTGTATCCTCAATCCCAGTTTAAATTTTATTAGTATGGTGACAAATCAGTAAATCTAACATGGGCCCTCAGCAGCTTTCTCCTTCCTCTCCTGCCAGTACTAATTTCCTCAGAGACCAGTCAGATGCCCCTCTCCATGCAACTTAAGATCCATAGTAGTTCTGGCACATCTCTTCAAAGGCTGTTTGTCTGTTGCCTCTGACAGTCTCACAATCACAAACCAGACAGGAAGCTGAAGAATCCTCTAGCTCTCTCCCTCCCAAATTCTGACACCTTTTATCTAGATACTATTTCTTCCATAGACCTTTGAAGTCATCATCTCCAGTCTTTCACTCTGACTTGACTCTATCAGTAGGAAAAAAACAAACCGGGGATGCCAAATGGGCAAAGCTCAGACTGAGTAAACCTCTTCACCATGCTCTAGCTGCCTCCTCACTGTGGAGGTAGTACTTCTGCTTTTTTGGTCCTTCCTCTGAATGGCTGTTTTCTTCTGCATCCTTCATTTCAAATGAGGGCCTCCAGGCCAGCCACATTCAGGCCTTCATTCCTACCTAGGCCCCACTCCTGACTCTCCAGACTCTATCTTTCTCCATCTTACCTTTCCCCACCCCAGATTCCTTTTTGTGTGCTGTCTTTCCCCCAGTAGAGTATACTATCCAAGGGCAGAGACTGTCCTTCTTTGTGCTTCTATCTGTACCCCCATCAGTTAACAAAGTGCCTGGTACTTGGTAAATGTTTAATAAATGTTTGCTGTTGTTGACTAATACTTTCTTGAACAACCATCTTACAAAGACCAGTCACTTGAACATGGCAATGATTTTACAATGAAAATCACCCCCAAAATATTTCAAACTTTATTGCAAGGCACTGTCAAGATGCAAAATATCCTGGCATGATAATGCTAACATTGACCAAGCCCTTTAAAGTTGGCAGGGGCTTTATTCATACTATCCCAATGTATCCTCACAATAACCTCATGACCAAGTCAGTGCAAAATTATTTCTAATTCTACAGATAAGAAGCCTGGAGTTCAGGATTCCTCAAGGACACACACGTTAATAAGCAGCAGACCTTGGGACTGGAATCCTCTAAGTCCAACCCCAGGGCTCTTTTCACTACTCCATAAGATTAATGTACAATCATCATTCAAACAGCCTACTATCATTTTATTTTTTAAAAGACAACTTTGGTGGGGTGGAGCCAAGATGGCAGCTGGAAAGCAGGGACTTGCATGAGCACCCCACCATGTCCCTCCAAAAACCTATAAAAATGGCTCTGAGCAAATTCTAGAACTGTAGAACCCACAAAATAGCAGAGGGAAGCAGGGATCCAGCCCAGGACAGCCTGGATGGTCGCTCGATGAGGTCTATTGCGCATGGAGTGGAGGGAAGCAGAGCTCAGCATGGGAGGTAGCAGGACCAGCCAGACCAGGAGCCGGGCAGAACAGGCCCTAGCACCCTGAATCAGTGAGCTGTGGCAGTTACCAGACTTCTCAACCCACAAACACCAAAGACAATAAAGAAGGTTAGTGGGAAAAGCTGGTGGAGGGGGGTAGAGTTCGTGGTTCGGGCACTGCCCCAGGGGCAGCAGGGGAAGCGCAGCTACAAAACTACAGCTGCAGTTACTTCTGGCCCCAGGCCCACGTGGTGGGAGGAATTAAGTGGCGGATCACAGCAGGAGTGCAGAGCCTGCTGAAGATTTGTGTCAGGTCCAGGTTGGTGGTTCTTGAGGAAGGAGGAGTGCTGGTGTGCCAGAGCTGGCTATATAGAAATAGCTCTGAAATCAACAGCGCATCCCCTCAAGCTTGGAATGAACAAAGTACTCTTTGCTCTACAAGCAGTCATACCCCGACAAAAAACTCAAGGGTCAAGTAAGTTGGCTGGGAACATGGCCAGGCAGCGAAAACGCACCCAGATTCAGTCTCAGACGTTGGAATCTTTCTTTGGTGACAAAGAAGACCAACACACACGGCCTGAAGAAGTCAACAAAGTGCAAGAGCCTACACCGAAAGCCTCCAAGAAAAACATGAACTGGTCTCAGGCCATGCAAGAGCTCAAAAAGGAATTGGAAAAGCAAGTTAGAGAAGTAGAGGAAAAATTGGGACGAGAAATGAGAATGATGCAAGAAAACCATGAAAAACAAGTCAATGACTTGCTAAAGGAGACCCAAAAAAATACTGAAAAATGCACTGAAGAAAACAACACTTTAAAAAATAGACTAACTCAAATGGCAAAAGAGCTCCAAAAAGCCAATGAGGAGAAGAATGCCTTGAAAGGCAGAATTAGCCAAATGGAAAAGGAAGTCCAAAAGACCACTGAAGAAAATACTACTTTAAAAATGAGATTGGAGCAAGTGGAAGCTAGTGACTTGATGAGAAATCAAGATATTATAAAACAGAACCAAAGGAATGAAAAAGTGGAAGACAATGTCAAATATCTCATTGGAAAAACCACTGGCCTAGAAAATAGATCCAGGAGAGATAATTTAAAAATTATTGGACTACCTGAAAGCCATGATGAAAAAACGAGCCTAGATATCATCTTTCAAGAAATTATCAAGGAGAACTGCCCTGATATTCTAGAGCCACACAGCAAAACAGAAATTGAAAGAATCCATTGATCACCTCCACAAATAGATCCCCAAAAGAAAACTCCTAGGAACACTGTTGCCAAATTCCAGAGCTCCCAGGTCAAGGAGAAAATACTGCAAGCAGTCAGAAAGAAACAATTTGAATACTGTGGAAAAACAATCAGAATAATACTGGATCTGGCAGCTTCCACATTAAGGGACCAAAGGGCTTGGAATACGATATTCTGGAGGTCAATGGAGCTAGGATTAAAACCAAGAATCACCTACCCTGCAAAACTGAGTATCATACTCCAAGGCAAAATATGGACTTTCAAAAGACAACTTTGAAGTGGAGGACCTGAGGTAGTTCCAATGGCTTAAACAAAGACTTTTGTCTTTTTTAATCTAGTGTTGTGCCGAAAAAAAAAATGAGTGAGACCCAGATATAAATTTAGTTGTGAATTTACTGAAGCACGCGACTGTTTGGACTAATTACTCAAATCAAACAGCCACAAGTAAGGGAAGAGAAAGAATAAAGGGAAAGAACACAATTAGATTTCCGTGGAGATGGGGACAAGCTGAGGCAGGATTATTACTGCGGAGAAGGGAACACAAACAGTGGGGTCTGTGGAGATGGGAGTACAAACAGTAGAGTGAGCTGAGGCAAGATGGACAAACTGAAAGGGGGGGTAGGGCATAACACTAGTACTTCCTAAAATTTAGAGTGCCCTTAGTCTTAGTAGTCATTCATTAATTCATTCAACAAACATTACATGGGTAATAGATGTCTCAGGCTACTATTCACTGAGTGGTGCCAAAAATACATTTGATGATGGAGTCCTCATTCTCAAGGAGTTTATAATTTCGTCTTTAGGAAGCATCAAGGTTAGAATTCCATTGATTTTCAAAATAAATACAGGCACTTTTGGAGACTGTCCAGCAGTAGAAACACTGCCTCTGACCAAATTCACACAATTGCTAATATACAAATCATTTCTCTCTTAATGACATTATTCCTGGATGGGCTGGGAGATCCCCTTAGCGCTACCCTTGCTCACCTCATTTGTTATTACTTGATGCTGTGACACTGCCTCCTTGTGATTTTTTTGGTTTGGGGGAGGGAAACGCAGCTGAGGGAGCCAAAGATTCTGGAGGGGAGTGTGTGCAAGGAGATTTGTTTTTGTCAAGTCCCATTCTGGATCAATTTATTTTTGCCTACCTCAGTTTAGATCCCCCGGAATAAACAGATGGCAAAATTGTGCTCCTCTGCAGGGTATGTCCACCCCTCACTTAAGTTTCTCTGGTAACACAATGTGTCTTAAATACACAATTAATTTTCCTTCAACAGCATTTGCTATGCAATAATTCAGCATGAATTAATAATTTAAAACCTATTTAAGAGGCATTTGAGATTCATAACCCTCACAATTTTTAAGAGTTCCCAAGATATTATGCTCAATAATCAATAGGCATACTAAATCTTAATAAAATATACAGAAGAGACATTTAATTGAAATTGTTACTGATATTGAATTAAATCTTCCATCTAAAATCAATTCTGTAAACTCACTGCTGGTCTCCCCTTGGGAATAGAGACTTATCAGTTGTCAACAACTTGTTGGAGTTAAAACAAAAACATCTAATTTTTGTGTCTAAATGCAATGAGATGGGCACATCTCCACATGGAAGAGTGTTGTTTTATTCTAAAACTGGTTCCTTAAAAAAGGATTTAGCCTGGCTCCTTCTGATTAGACAAACTAATTTTCTGTCACTCTCTTCAATAATCTTGAGTTTTCTACTGTGCTTAAGAGAAAATCCTGCATATAATACAACATGTAACCTTCAAAGACTAAGATCTTAGGAATCTGATATCGCCAGAGTGGGCCTGTCCACTTCGCACAAAGAAAATTCAGACTTCCTATGAAGGCAATTACGGTTCCTTTTTGCTGTTTTGTTCAAGTTTTGCTGGAAAACAGAGGCTCGGCTTCTTACTGGAACTTCAGCTTACCTTTCACTATGAGAAACTGGTCCACCGTGACCCATTTATGGGGGGCAACTTCCTTAAGAGGCTCAGCCCATACCCTTGAATCAGGAGAAACAGATCCTGTCTAAACCCAAAGAAAACTGTTGTTAAAATTCCACACCCTTTACTTCCTACTGAGACCTAGAGTGTCTGGGACAACTTTACACGTACTAGGTTTCAATTCAACTGAAATATATTGAGTGGTTAGTAGAACAAGGCATAGCTTTCACCCTTCAGTTCCACCTAAGTTAAACTCGATGACAGTTACAAAGAAAGAAGGAATTGCAGAGGCTGTGGGAAAGGGTGTGTAGGAGGAGCAGGTAATATCTACAAGGAAAACAGAAGTTGTCATATGAGGTGAGAAGAAACACAGAATGAAAACCTCAGCAGCTCAGAAGAGTACAAGGAAAGGCCACTAAGTCCTGGGGAGCCCAGTGTATCCCGAGGGCATTGAGGTCAATCTGCAGAGCCATTCATTTGATTTAATTCTAAACAGGTCTCCCAGCCTCCAACCTTCCTTTTAGCCAATCTCTGCTCCCCACAGCTGCCAAATGGATATCCCCAACTTCTTAGGTCAAAGACATCCACTGGCTTCTTCTTGTCTTGAGGATAAAAACTTCTCTGGAGGTGAATGTAAAAGCCCTTCTCAATCTAGCTCCTGCCTATCTTTCCAGGCTTATTGCATATTAATCTCTTTTATGCATTCTCTATTCCAGCCAAAATGACCTGCTTATTGTCCCCCAACGACACTCCATTTCCAGTTGCTGGACTTTTGCAGAGGCTTGTACCTGGGATGTTCTCCCACCTCCCCTCAGCTTAAATGCTACCTATTGCCAGAAGCCTAGCCTTATCCCACTCCATTCTCCACCCCTGTTGCTAGTACCCTCCCTCAGGTTAATTACCTGGCTTGTATTTTTTATTTTTCTACATACAGGTTGTTTCCCTCCAATAGAATCTAAGTATTTGAACAAGGGCATTTTCCATTTTTGTGTGTATCCACAGTGCCTAGAACAAGAAAGGTGCTTAATAAAGGCTTGTTGAATGAATGAATTCAGAAAAAAATCATCGATTACTAAGGCAGAGAATCCAGCAACCATTCAAAAATGGCTAAAATAAAGCTTCCAGTCAACATACACTTGTTAGGGATATTAAAAGGAAACAACCCCTCCCCTCCCCCTTTGCATTTTACTTGAGGAGGCAAAGTTACACAGCTACATAGTTGTAAATTTAAGGAAGGATAGAGGAGTAAGAGTACGGGAAGTATGCTACTGGCTGGTAGTTTAGGAAGGCTTCGTGGAAGAGGTGGCACCTAACCTGAGCCGTGGATGAAGAGGAAGATTTAGAGAAGCAGAGATGAGGAGGAAGTACATTCCAGGAACGGGGGTAGGGTGGAATGAGAGAAGAAGGGACACGATTCAGAGAGCCAGGAGATAAAATTCTATGATTTGGAGAATATGTTCATTTTGTCTGGAATGTACAGGTGTGAAAGGGAACGAAATGAAAGAAGGCCACAAAGATTGGTCGGTGGACAGAAGACTTTATAAACCATGTTCAAGATCTGGTCTTCTATCCTTGTCAACGGAGGCCACTCGAAATTGCAGAGTAAGGGAACAATATGTTTAGACCTGTGCCTTACAGAGTTTTGCAGAAGAGAGAGAATGAACTTAAAAGGGTTTAACTCTAATTATCTGCAAAAACACCCTATTTAATCAAGAATCATTTAAGAACTTCCTTTGTGCCAGGAACCATGGGTATAATACAAAAGTGAGAGGACCAAAGTTCGAATCCTGGTTCTGCCTCCTAAAAGTTGAGTCAAGCCTCTTCCATTCTCTGGGCCTGCTTCCTAATCTGAAAAATAAAGATAAAGTCCCTTACACCTCTAAATCAGTGGCAGATTATGGGCTGTTACTGTAACTGTAATTACCACGCCTCTCCTGAAGCAAAGCAGACCCAATGTCTTAGAATCAGAAGTACGTGAAAGAACCAAGAACAATGGGTAGAAATTGAAGATACCAGTTGAAGGCTACTCTCAGGAAAATTTTCCCAAGAGTCTCAGTGACTTACCCAGGGGATCACGGCTAGCAAGTCTAAGGATCTGAGGCAAGGTTTGAATTTGGGTCTTCCAGACTCCAGAACTAGTTCTGGGCATTATGCCGCCACCTAGTGGCTCACAACCTAGTCTGTGCTGTGAGGGAAGGCAATAGCAGGTATGGGGCTCAGGAAAGACTTTCCGTGGGAGGCACATTTGAGCTGCATCTTGAGGGGAAGACGGAATGGATTCTCCAAAGTCAGGAGAAAATACAGTATGGGAAAATGTGTGCAAGGCAGGGAGGATGAGAACATGAGAGACGGAGGGTCAAGTGGAAGGAACTCTGAGAGATCAAAGGGGGATTTGGCTAGCAAGATGGATTGGGGCTAGGTTATAAAGACCCTTGAACGCTAAATTTATCATCTAGAAGCAGTAGGAGGCACTAGTTACTTAGGGGAGTGACATGGTCAGCTTTGGGCTTAAGGAAAAGCATTTTGGCAGCTGAATGAAAAAAAGATAGATTGGAGGCAAGGAAGACCAGTTAGGAGGCTACTGCCATACTCTTTAAGAGAGGTGATGATGGCCTGAATTAGGGCAGTGGGAGTGGGAGCAGAAAGAAGGAAGGCTGGATGGGAGTGACGTTGAGAAGGTAGAAATGGCAAGACTCAGCAAAAGATGGATGTGTGACATGAGGGAAGCTAAGGATGACACGAAAGTTACAGACCTGGGGAGACTGGAAGTATGATGGTCCTGTTGATTAACATTGGGGAGTTCAGAGGAGGACCCAGGTAAGCAGGGCAATGCTGTTACTACCACATTAAATTTAATCTGTGTTGAAAAGAATAAACTATATATAGTGGATTCATGATTTCGTATTTTGTTGTTCAGGCATTTTGTAGTCACATCTGACTTTTTATGTCTTCTTTCAGGGATTTCTTGGCAAAGATCCTGGAGTAATTTGCCATTTCCTTCTCCAGCTTGTTTTCCAGATGAGTTAACTGAGGCAAACAGGGTTAAGTGACTTGTGCAAGGTCACAAGGCTGGTATGTCTTGAGGCCACATTTGAACTCAGGTCTTCCTGATTTCAGGCCTGGCCCTCTATCCACTGAGTGTATGGAAATATTCCTCCTTGCTGATGATTTTCTAGTTTATGAATTTTATTTTTTTAAGAAAAATTTCTGGTTCTGGGTAACCCCACTAACACTTAAAACAAACATTTATTAAGTATCTAAAAAGACTACCCCCTCTAGTGACATAGCTTTGAGTCTGACCGCCTCTTTGTCAGTATGCTCTGACCAAGCACTGGCTGTTAGCAGTCTTTTGGAAAGGCTAAAGGACATCAGTTAGACTCTCTAGTTGTCAAATAACAGAGCTATTTTGGGCTGGCTGAGCATGTTTCAATTCTGCTAGGGTGACTATGCTAAGGGTGAGACTCCTTCCACTTTTGTGAGTTAGACTGCTTGGAAGATCAAGGCTGTAAATAAAACTCTGTGTTGGCATGAGTGAGACCAAAGAAACTTTGAAAATTCCAAATGATGAGAATATAAATTAACCAGTTAAGCTGGGACCAAAATGAAGTAAGACAAAAGGGAAGCAGAGAAATTCCCCAGCTTGATTTACATAATGGCTACTGAAAACCTGCAGAAACTCTTCTAGGCTCGAAAACCATTCATCCACCTAGACTTAGGAGCAGGATGAGGTAACATTTCTGCGGGGTCTTGAATGCCCTCTGACTTTGCATTCAAATGACCTCACATAGGGTCTCTGGTGCTCAGGTAATGCTCACCTTGGCTGCATTAATGTTCTCTTTTTAGGCCTCTCCACACATTCAAGGTTTCTGACATTGGCTTCCCTTACAATTTGGCCTCCAAGTTTTACAGCTGCTCATTGGGGAGACACCATCGAACGTGGGTGTGCAGATGATATAGTAGGAAGCTGGGCTGACTTTGGGAGGAGCTCCTGCTCCATGTGACCTGGAGGCAAACTGGCTAAATTTTTGCCTTCTTCCAAATGGTTTACAGACAAAGTTCTAGCATGTCCCAGCTATTCTAACGTTTACAGAATTCCAACTATGTGTCAGGTTCTGTGCTAAGCACAAAGCCAGAATCAAAACTGTTTATCTGTATTGAAGAAGTATATATTCTAATGGGCAGCCGAGTGACACAATAGAGAGAGAGCTGGACCTCTGAGTCAGGAAGCTTGGAGTTCAAATTTAAGCTCAGACACCTACTAGTTCTGTGACTTCAGTTTCCAAATTTGTAAAATAGAGATAAACACAGTGCCTACTTCCCAGGGTTGTTGTGAGGATCAAATGAGGTATCTGCAAAGAGTTCTGTAAACCTTAAAGCATTCTACAAATACTGGTTATTATTATTAACGTGCATTCATAACTTTATTAAAAAACATACGCAAAAGAGATGTATGGTAACCTTAGAGGGTAAGACGCCAGGAACTAGGGCAGACCAGGAGAGGCCTCCCCCAGAAAGCAGAGCTGAGTTTTGAAAGAAACCAGGGATTCTGAGAGACAGAGACCATGAGTGCACACACAGTAACACATACACAGAGAAACAGAGACAGAGAGATGAAGGGAGGGAAAGGTATAAGCTGCAGTCTCTAATCTCAATGTTATTTGTGGAAAGGAGAAATACATTTGCACAAAAAGGTAACTAAAGGAACAAGGATAATCATGGTACAGAAAAATGGGACAGGAAAAAATTGCTGAAAAGGAGGGGAAATCTATAACCCTTGTGTCTTCTCTGTCAGATACAGAGAAGGGCTAGACAACACCAGGAAGGGGGAAAAGCTCTGCCTGCCGCGTTCCAAGAAGTTTTATAAAGTAGAAACAAAGCAAGTGTTTTTGGTTACTCTTGAACCTAAACCCTATTCCCCTATTCTCTTATCAGTCAATCAATGAGCATATATTAAGCACCTTCTATATGTAAGACACTGTGCTGGGCCTGAGGATACAAAAATGATCGTATATTCTATCAGAGAAACAGCCCTTATGTAAACAAGCATACGCAAAACAGAGGCCAAGCGAGGAGGGGCAATCGCAGCTGGATGCAGGCATTGCTCAACAGTTTTGAAGGAAACAAGGAATTGGGTGGCGGGGGGAGGAAGGAGCATTTTAGGCTAGGTGTATATCAAGTGCAGAGTTATGGAGCCAGGAGAAAAGGGCCCCACATGAAGACAAGGAAGAAGGCCTGCGTGGTTGGGTGGTACAGCGTGGAAAGAGGAGTCTTGTATAAGGCTGGAGCAGTAGGCTGGGATCAGCTGTGAAGGGCTTTAAAGGCTGAACAGAGGAGCTCATGTTCGATCTCAGAGGCAATAGGGAGCCACTAGAATTTACCGAGTAGGGGAATGACATTGTCAGATTTGCACTTTAGGAAAATCATTGGGGCAGCTATGCTTAGGTCGAATCAGAGAGGGGAGAGACTGAAGACAGGATGACCAATTAGACTGTTAACATAAGTCTGGGGAAGAAGTGATGGTAATACTATAATAGCTAGCATTTATACAGAGCCTACTATGTGCCAGGCACTGTGATAAGCACATGATCTATACTTCTTCCTTTGATCCTCCCAACAACCCTATTTCGAAGGAGATAGGTGCTATTATTATCCTCCTGTTACAGTTGAGAAAGCTGAGGCACACATAGGATAAGTGACTTGCCCAAGGACACACAACGAACGTTGGAGGCCAGATTTGAACTCTGGTCTTCCCGAGTGCCCAACACTCTATCTACTGCACCACCTAACTGCCTTGTAATAAGGGCCTGAACTACTAATGGTGGCCACGTGAGGAAAGAGTAGATGAGTGAGAGGCTGGAGATAGAAAAGATGAGATTTGGTAACTGGCTCTGTGTGGTTAAGACCGAGGAGTTAAGGATAATGCTGAAGTTTTGAATCTAGGGCACAGAAGGACAGTGGCAGCCTCAACAGCAATCATTAAGTTCCTAAAGGGCTCTCTGGAAGGGAAGATAAACTCGGACAGGTCAGGACAGCTGGAGGACACGACAGAACTTAAGGACAAAGAAGGGCTGGGATGTGTCAGTTCTGGAACCCCCGGCATCAAGATGATGAACTCATGGGAGTGGAGGAGGTCACAAGAGAAAGACTGTAGAGAGAAAACAGAAGAGGCTTGAGTACAGTCACAGTTAAGGGGTGTGACGCAGATGATGAAGCAGCAAAAAAGATGAAGTGACCTGACAGGTAGGCGGAGAATCAAGAAAGACAAGTTATGAAAACCTAGGACAGAGGAGTATTCAGGAGACAGCGGCCAGGGTTAAATGCACTGTCTAGTCCACAAAACACACACATTTAGGATATACGAGTACAGGCTTGAGAACTTATAAAGGACCCAAAGGACACTAGAATATATTGCTCCTTTTTTCCCTTGGCCTGTTTAATTGGGTCAGTTAATAAACATCATGTACCCAGTATGTGCCAGGCACTGTGCCAAGCACATTTAAGGTAAAAGCACTTGTTCCTGCCCTGCTGAAATGCCTTCGAAGATCATGTCTTGGAGGACTTAATCCTTTTAGCTCTGGAATGCCCAGCCCAGAGACCCTCTATCCTCAATGGTGGTGAGTGCCTCCATTTCCTGGATAGGCTTCGCTTCACTTCACTCCCTAGCCATCTTGCCAGCTCCCTTGCTGTCCAGGTGTGTACCCTTTCACACACTTATTTTTACTTCTGGAACCACAATCAAATCAATATTAATAAAATGAGATGTATAGAGTGTTTTGCACAGCTATGAAAGGGTGTGTCAATCTATTCCCCTATGACATCACTGACTACCCAGGTAACCTTCAAAACCAAAGTACCCGTCCGTGCCCACCATTCCTGTAACAAGGGCAGTCTCATCAATTAGAATACAAGCTCCCAGAGAACAGGGACTGTCTAGGCATTTATATTCTCAGTGTCGAGCACAATATTTGACACCTAGTAAGGGCTTTATAAATGCTTTTCATTCATTCAAGGAAGATGACATATTGACAACTACGACAAAGACACAATTTACCCTGCTCTCCAGATGTGGACAGTCTGACTGCTTTTTCACCTGGCCCCTTATAGGGCCTAGATAAATACTAAGTAATATTCCTAAGGCACAGCGTTGACCATGTCATCCTCCTGCTCAAAAAGTTTCATCGGCTCCCTATTGCTTCTAGGATAAAATACAAACTCTACCATTGGTCCTTTAGAGCCCTTCACTGTCTGGTACATTCCAGCCAAACTGGCCTGGCTTTTCTTCTTCTTAGACAAAATTCCATTCTTATCTCCCATCTTTACACAGGCTGTTCCCTCCCATCTGGAACCCCAGATCCTCTCAAAGCTCCGCTCAAGTACCCCTTGCTATCTAAGGTCTTCCTTCCAGAATCACTTTATGTTTACTTTGTACAAGTAGTTTTCGCTTCACATAAATTCCCATTATACAAATTTGACTCCGAGAGCAAACCCCACTCTAAGCCAGCCCAACTTCCCAGCAGGTGGCAACGTGGGCAGGGGTGGCAGTAGAAACAGCTCCCATGCAGTCACACACCAAGGGTCCTCAGCTCCAGGCACTGAAGCCATTCTAGCTGCTGAGGCTGCAGAGCCATGGAGAAGGCAGGCTATGTGTAGCCCAACAAGGGGAGGGGAGAGGTCTGGAGAATGGTCCACTTACCTTAAGTGAAAACTGGCTGTATTTTGTTTTACATATGTTTGGATACATATATGCACATGTGTGTTCCCCCCTGCCTCCCAAAAAACATAAATTCTTTGAGGGCTTATTTTCGTTCTGTCTTTGTCTCCCTGATGATTTGCACTGAGTCTGGCACATAGCAGATGTTTAATAGGTGTTTCTCGTTTGATGGTGAGTGGGTATTTCTAGCTTTTAAATCAAGGAGTGTAGGAACGTTATGTGTAGGTCTGTATAAATGTGGAGGGAAGACATACTACAAAACAACCATCCAAAGCCTCCCCTAACTTGTGACTTACCACACTTAAACCCAGGAACAGGACTGTGGTCTCCCTTCAAAGTCCTGTTTCCCAGTCTCTCCTTGGGGTTCTCAAAGTCCAGAAATAGCTTGGGAAGCCTGGCACAGCAGACCAACTGCCAACTGTACCACAGAACAAAAATGCCGCATGGGAGTCCCACAGGCCTACAAATAAAAACTAAAGTTACCAAATTCCAAAATGAAAGCGATGCATTCATAAAGACACATCATTAAGAAGCAATTTGCTTCCATGGTAAGGCAACCCTAGGTACAACGGATTTTCCCTGAGTCTTTACTACCCTCTTTTGGGGTTTCTAGTTAGAACAAAAGGAAAACAGTGATGGTACTTAGAAGTGGAGGCATATAATGACCCCAGTGAAAGATAAAGAAAACGTGTAAACAGGGTCAGGATAACAGTTAGCAGTGTTTTTGAAAAAGATCATCTCAAAACAAAACAGTGTACTCAGGGGCTTAAGTTCTTGCTTTTGGTCTTGTGCAGAGAGCTGAAATCTGGATGGGTCCTCAAAGATCATGTAGTATGTAACTCCTTCATTTGTTGAAACCCTGGGAAGCTAAATGGCTTGCCTAAGAACATACCCAAGCAATCAAACAGAAGAGCCTTTAGACTTTTGGTTCAAAATAAGGCTGAGAGCAGAGGATTTCTGTGTAGCTTGTCTGGAACAAAAGCTGTTTTCCATCCCAAACCTGGGATGCTCCTCATCTCTGCTTCCTGGATTCCTTCAAGGCTCAGTTCAAACCTTACCTTCAGCCCTTCCCAGTCTCTGGCTCCACCTAATGCTTAACCATCACCTCCATTTCACATTATTTCCATTAACTGTAAGAAATTACTTCCATTTACATGTATCTTGTTTTTACATAGTCATTTGCAAGTTAACTTCCCCCATTACATCATGGAGCTCCTTGAAAACAGAGCTTGTCTTTTGCCTTTTACTGTATCCCTAGCACTTGGCACAGTCCTGCACATAATAGATGTTAATGATAAATGCTTCTTGACTGGCTGACTCAACCCCAGCTCAATATAACCTGTGATAGTACCTTCACAAGTATTTGTTAAGCACTTATTATGGCCAGGGGTAGGTAACCTGCAGCCTCAAGGCCACATGTGGCCTTCTAGGTCCTCAAGTTCAGCCCTCTGACTGAATCCAAACTTCAAAGAACAAATCTCCTTAATAAAAGGAATTGTTCTGTGAAGTTTGGATTCAAAGGACCACACTTGAGGACCTAGGGGCCACAGGTTCTCCACTTCTGTGCTAAGTGCTGGAGATACAAAGAAAGGCAAGAAACAGTCTTTGTTGTCAAGAACTCACAGTCTAATGGAGAAGACAATGACTATGCATAAACAAGACAAAGACAGGATAAACTGCGGAAAAATCAACAGAGGGAGGTCACTAACATTAAAGGGAATTGTGAAAAGCTTCCTGAAGGTGGGATTTTAGTTGGAACTCGAAGGAAGCCAGAGAAGCCAGGAGATGTAGACAGTGAAGAGAGTTTCAAGCATGGGTAAAGACTAGGTAGGATGGGGCCAAATTATGAAATACTTTATTAGTCAAACAATAAATTATATATTTGTTCCTTGAAGTGACCCCCCCCAAAGGACTTTACTGCAAGGGAAGAAGGGGTGTGTGTGTATGAGAATGTTAAAGTGTGAGAAAAAATGCGTGAGAGAGTCAGATCAATTTACTGAGTAGAGGACTGACTGGAGTAGGGAGATATATGAAGCAGAGTTATGTAGTAGTCAGTCCCGAGGTGATGAGAATTTGTACCAGCAGTGCCAGAGAAGAAAAGACATTATAAGAGAGATGTTAAGAACGTAGAAACAACAGGTCTTAGCAATTGACTGGCTTTAGGGGATGAGAGTGAGAGTCGAGGAGGACAACCAGGTTGCAAGTCTGAGTGACTGGGACTGGGTCCCTCTGTTGATTTTTCTGCAGTTTATCCTTTGTCTTTGTCTTGTTTATGCATAGTCACTGTCTTCTCCATTAGACTGTGAGTTCTTGACAACAAAGACTGTTTCTTGCCTTTCTTTGTATCTCCAGCACTTAGCGCAGACCCTAGGTCCTCAAGTGTGGTTGATAATAGTGAAGAAGTTAAGAAGGGGGAAGATTTTGGGGTTGATGGGGAAGTTCTGTGTCTGACCATTTTACCGCAGCAGCTGGTTTCCTCCAAACTGATTGGAAAGAAAGGGACCAAAAACCTGGACTGTACCTAAGGAAAACCAAAGCAACTCTACTTACCTGGTGCATCAAACTGTACCAATGCATTTAAGGGGGAAAAAAGATGGGAGAGAGGAGAGAGAAAAAAAACAGTTTATTTCACTAAATTTTCCCCTCCCTTAACCACCGAGCAGCGAGCAGACAACGAGGGCGCTCAGTCCCGTGCAGTCCGAAAGCAGCGGGGCTTCATCCCGTGGCCGCCTGGGTCCCCAGTCCCTCGGGGGCGTCCTCGCTCCGCAGCAGCCTGTCCTTTTTCTCCTTCTGGAGCATGTGCTCCTCCCACAGGGCCTGGTCCACCTGGTCCTCCGTGAGGACCACGGGTTGGTACTTGGCGTCGAAGAGCCGCTCGTTGGCCTCGGAGCGCAGCTGGTGCTCGCCGAGCGTGCGCAGGTGCGGCGGCAGGTGGCGGAACTCGTCGTCGTTGATGTCGAAGTCGCGCATCCTGGCACTCAGCACCCACCAGCGGCCCAGGAAGCCCACGTCAAGTACGCGGCCCGGGAAGTCGGCCCAGCGCGGCTGCAGGTGGCTGCAGCGCGCCTGGTACAGACTGGCCTCGGGGTCGCACGGAGCCTCGTAGAGCAGCGAGCACACGCCCAGGTTGCGGTGGCGCAGCCGGCCCCGGCCCCGCAGCCACAACAGCCGCTGCACGTGCGCCTCCGAGCCGGGGTTGCGGGTGCCCGGCGCCAGAAGCAGCAGGGTCCCGGACGCATCCAACAGCGCCTCCTCGAAGGACGCTTCCTCCGGGGTCCGGTGAGCGCAGGCGGCCGCGCCCCCTAGCAGCCCCGCGTACAGCGCCGCCCGCAAGGGCCGCTCCCGCGCCGCGATCGCCGCGTCCGAGCACGCCGAGGCATAGTCTTGCAGGAGCCGAAAGACCCAATCGCCTGCGGGCGAGAGGCGGCGTAAGCGCCGGGGACGCTGGGCACCCCCAGCCTGGCCCCCCCAACCCCGGTCCCGGCCCCCCAGCACGGCAGCAACTCACGTAGTCGCTCCCACACGCCCGGCTTGGCTACGGCCCCGGGGAGGCCCGCTCCCTTTCCTCCCGCAGCGGCGGCGGCGGCGGCGCCGCTAGAATAGGCTCTCCTCCACAGCGCGGCGGTCACCATTGTCTTCCTGCTCCGCACTCCCCGACGGCCCAGAAGGAAACATTCCCCGCTCCCCGACACTGCCGCGTCGCTTGGTTTGAGCGGAGGCGCTGCCAGAAAAGATTCCCCACCGGAAGGGAATAAGTGAAGCGCTCACCTCTCTATGGGCGTGGCGGGGGAAGGTGACGGGAGCGTTGGCGTCCCGGCACCCGGCAATACCATCTGGACGTCCAGGAGCAGCGCCACCAGGCGGAGGAGGACGGGCAGGGCAAGAGGTAAGACTGGTCTCCCCTCCCTCGGACTAAGTGGACCCGACCCGGATCCAGGTGGCGCAGGCGCAGAGGAGGCGTTCCACGCAGCTGGTCGAGACAGCTGGAGGGGTGGGCAGAGCGAGCCGCGGCTTAAGCCCCGGGGGAGGAGGGGCTCCTCTGCCTGACCCCCGGCCTGTCTCGGTAGGGGCGCGAGTTCGGAGATGTGGTGAGAGCGCTGGCCATGGCTGCGCCCCAAGAGCTCGCCTTCCACGGTGAGTGAGCAGCCCTCGGTCCCTCCCCACCAGTACTGAGCGCCCCGGGGCCTCCACCTCCATCCCCTCCCCCCAAACTCGGGACCCCACCTTCTCTCCCTGATCCTTCCCAAACACTCCAGACCCCGTCCCTCAGAGGTCCCCTAGGCCCCTTCCGCGAAGGACCTTTTCTCCTTGACCTCCCCCCACAGCCCGTGACTCTCCAGCCTCCTCTTGGGACCCAAACCCCCTCTTCTCCGTGCCAGGCACCTTGCTAGGTGTTTTAAAAGTATTTCATTTGGTTCTCATAAAAGCCCTATTTTACAGATGAGGAAACTGAGGCAAAGAGGTTAAGTGACTTGCTCAGGGTGACATCGCTAGTGTCTGAGGCTTAATTTGAACTCAAGTCTTCCTGGCCCTGGTTTCAGCACTTTTGTCACCTAGCTGACGCTCATGCCCTGCAGGTGGACCTTTCCCCAACCCTGCAACCCAGCGCTGTCGGACAGGCTTCCCTTTCATCTCCAACTCCTCATCTGAACTGGTCGCTGGGATGGGGCTGAATGCAGGGCAGAAGGAGGCTGAGCTGACAACCCAAAGGGCAGGGCAGATTTGGGGACAGCTGGGACTGGGAGTGGAGGTCTAGAATTTGGGCTCCTGAGGTGTGGTCTACCAATGGCCAGCTCTTAGTTTTGGGGGGCCTGGTCACACCTACAGAATTTGAGGAGGCTGCCGACCTGCTGGCTGAGACACCAGGGGCTGCCACCATCTGCAGCCTTGGGGAACTGCAGGGCCATGTGAGCCTGGCTGGGGACACAGAGGACCAAGAAGATGGAGAAATGGAGAATGATCAGACCCAGGTGAGGTCAGGCCTTCCCGGAAACTCCCTACTACCTGGCTGGGAGCCTTGAGGGGATACACCTTTGACCATTTCTCTTTTAGCTGCTGGGGGGTGAGAAACAACCTCCGAATTTCTGGACCTTCGGCTACCACCAGTCTTTCTTTGATGTGGATACCCATCAGGTGATGGCCCCAGGCTAGTTCAAACTTAAGGTGGGAAACTGTAGGCTCCTCCTTACTGGCCAGTGGAGAGCATAAAGGCTTGTTTGTTTTGACCAAGCCTGTTGGCATTTGTGTACTTTTTCCCAACAGGCTTCTATTAAAACCCTCCTTCTTTTGAAAGTGCCACCTTCTTTTCCCTGCCAACTTTTACTGATCCACATAGCTGAAAGCGATCTTTCCTCCCCCACTCCCCCCCCCCACGCACACCCTCCTTTTTTCTCTATACTCCTTTTGTCCTTACCATGAGGCTATGGCCTCATATCATGCTTATTTGGTATACATAGATCCCCTCCAATTTAACTTAAAGGCAGGGATTTTATTCGTCTTTGTACTGGCAGTGACCTCCCTACTTGTTAATAGGCATTTAAGGGCTATAATTGTGGTGGGTGGGTGCCCTCCTTTCCATCCTAGGTGCTGGAGAGGATCAAAAGTTCACTGTTGCCAGTACCTAGTCAGAACTTTGTGAGACACTGTCTTCGTCATCATCCAGATCTGTATGGTAAGGCTAGGTTTTTATTTCATTAACTAAAGGATTTCTTAAAGATTAGAGGCAGGGTACATAGAGTTCCATCCCTAGGGGGCTGGGGGGGAAGTGCAGTTCTCCCAGATCTAAAACACATTCTGCACTTTATTTCCACTCCTCTCTAGGGCCTTTCTGGATATGTGCTACACTGGCTTTCACGCTGGCTGTGAGCAGCAATCTGGCCACCCTGCTGCAGAACTGGGGAGATTCTTCCTTTTCTTATAGCCCACAGTTTCATAAAGGTGAACAAACCTTGGGGGTTCTCATTAAGGATGGAGCAGACCATGGGCCTGTCTTGCACACAGAGGGTGGAGAATGGGGCCCATGCAGGACACTAGAGCACTACTTGGCCTTTTTAGCAGGTGTGGTTTGGGCTTTCTCTCCCAGTTACTGTTGCAGGGATCACCATTTACTGCTACGCCTGGCTGGTACCAACAGCACTATGGGGCTTCCTGCAGTGGCGAAAGGGGGTCAGAGACTCTGTTGGCTGCTATACCTTTCTGGAGATTGTGTGTGTCTATGGATACTCCCTCTTCATCTACATCCCAACTGTGGTGAGGGCAGCTTGGGGGCTGGCCTGGGGGCATTAAATACTGACATAAGTCTACAGCCTTTCTCTCTCTGTCTCAGGTCTTATGGCTGATCCCCATCTCAGGGCTTCAGTGGTTTCTTGGGGTCTTGGCTGTGTCACTATCAGGGGCTGTGCTTTTGCTCACCTTCTGGCCTCTTCTCCGCTCAGACACCAAGGTGGTATCAGCAGTGCTGCTTACAGTCATGGTTGCCCTCCATGCCCTCCTGGCCATCGGCTGCAAGGTAGCATCAGCTTTCTAGAGTATAGAGGAATGGGCAAGCTGGGATGGCCTGTAGCCTCAACACTGACTTTACCCTTCTGGCTTTAGTTCTATTTTTTCCAGTCCCTGCCTTCAAGGTCCATTCCTGTGCCCCAAGCCCCACTCCACCAGGTCACACTACCTGGCTACTCCAAAACTTCTGCAGTCCCCTAGAAGAACAGAGGTAAGTAGAAAAACCAGTGTCTAAAGAGATGTGGTCACAAGGCAAACCCTCCCCAGGGGAGGGACAGGAAGTTTCACAGGTGACTCCTTGAAAGCTTGGCTTCACACCCATTTTAATAGGGAATCTTTGCTCACAGAGCAAGCAGGTTTTGCACAAACGCAATTTGGGATTCCTCCACCTGGTTTCTACTTTTTTTTTTTTTGATAGCAGCTGGGGAAGCTGACAGACCAAGTACCATTATTCATCCTGGAGGAGAAACAACCAGAGCAGGGTTCCCCTGCCAGGTGGTCATCAGGTGATCTCCAAAGGAAGGAAGGAGCCATCCGGAGCTGAGTCACTGTGTTCATTCTGCTGGTTTGAAGACATTTCTTACAAATCAAAAAGTTTATTTTTTATGCAAAGGTGATTTAAAGAGACTATATAAAAATGGGACTTCTCCTCACCTGTGTACAAGGTTTCTAGTCCTTGTTAGGGCCTACTGGAATTATGGGCATACTGGGCACCTCCATTGTGAGAAACCAGTGAACAGAAAAGCTACTAGGGTAAAATTGATTTATTCTCTTACATACTGAAATGGGGCAGAAGGGAGGGAGCAATCCGTGAGTTTGCAGGCCCTCCTGCTTCAGGGGGCCCCAATCTGCCCTATTAGTGGGGGCTAAGAACCTGGGCAGGCTGGAGTTGAAAACTGCCTGTGATACAACACTCATTTGTTTTTACTTCCCAAGAAGGAATCCCTGCAAGGTCCCTTCCCAGGTACCCATGGAAGGGACAAAAATGACACACTATGAGGGCTGGAGGCTACACTAAGATACAGGGAATACACAGGCCTAATGGGAACTACAAAGAAAAACAGGGTCTTTCATAACAAATCTAGGTTCTGTTTCTGCCAGGACTAATCCACCCTCACCCCCACCCCCAAATGGGTAGTACTGGCCATCCTTAGTCCCCTCCTGTTCTCTTAGGGAAGAAGGGCAGGAAGAACAATTGCCTAAGGTCTTCTGGGGTCACAGGTGACAGGAGAGCAGCAAGATGTGATGGTTCACTGAGAGCTGGGAGGGGAGAAGGAAGAGGCTGCTTCTGACAGCCATGGGCTGGTGTGTACATTCAAGTGTGAGGTGAACCCTTTGGTGCTGGGGTCACAGACTTCCCCAGAGAAGCTAGGCTACCTGGGCCCTGGGCCACAGCCTTTTCCCACTGAGTGCAGAGGCCTCTCGTACTGGGCATGCTCAGCTAGCCAGCCATGCCAGAAGCAGGGGCTTTCCTGCCCCCCACCCCCATTCCCTGCCCCATCCTTTCCTGTGATCTTCGGAGTCCATCAGCAGGGGCAGCTGGCTCATGCTTGTGCCAGGCCAGCCTGGCCTCTGGAGTCTGTGGATTGACACTGGTTATTTTTGTAAAAAAATAAAATTAAAAAAAGCAGCATGTCACACGCTGATCCAGTCCAAGGACCCAGAGATGCAGGAGGAACCCCACCTGCCACCCCGCTGTAGCCCCACCTTCACCCTCCCCCTCACCCAAAGGGGGAGGGCTGCCTGGGGAGACACTGTAAGGCTAGGGGGGCAGCTTTTCTAGTCCCTGCAGTTGGTCACATGGTTGATCTCTGACTAAAGGGAAAAAGGCAAAGGTGATGAGACTTACGGGGCTATGCCTCCCCCCAACCCTCAACACTCAGCACAGCCCCCCACAGGCCACTGGTCTGTACCCCTGAGTCTGGCTCCCCACATACAGCTGTTACGGAAGATGCCAAACCAAGGGTGGAGGGGATAGGAGGGAGCAATGGCTCCCACTACATGATCTCTTGTAAAATTTGTAAAATACAGCGACACTTGCTCGCCTGCTCACTCGGGGCCTCAGCCAGGGCCAAGACGCAGAGGTGTCAACATTTCATAAAAAAAGTGTACAAGTCCCCATGTCAAAGAAGGAGCTGACTGGGTGTTTGTTTCTATGGTACAAGGGTAAAAACTGCCCTATTAGGGCAGGGATTAGGGAGAGGGCACAGTCCACCAAGGTGGGAGGAAGGGGAAATCTTCATTTGGTTTCCTGGTTCGGTCAGTTCAGATCAGAGGTGGACTTTTAGCTCCCATAATGCATTGTGTTGGTGGTGATGGACATAGGGGAGGCCATGGAGATGGCAGGGCCCCCCATGGTGAACTGGCTGTTGACTGGGTAGTGAGTGCTGGAGCCACTTCCACTCTGGCCAGTGGAGGAACCTGGAAAAGAGGAAGACAGGACCTGGGTCACACGATGCCTTCTCAGCTCCCTCCACATCTGCACTTCCACCCATGCAGTCAGGTCCCACCCTGCCCTGGCACTGAAAGCTGGCCTGTGTGCTAGATTCCTAGACTAGGCCTGGAGGTCATGAGCCCAGGAGGGAAGGGGTTGCAGAGGGCTCCATTTCCAATCTCCTATTGGAGATTGCTGGGTTTATCCCTGAGGTACTCTATGTTATGAAAACCACCCCCACCTCTGAGCTTGGTGAACTCCCTCCCCACCAGAGCAAAGGCAAGGCTGGGGAATAGAGAAGCAGAGGGAGAGGGCCGGCCCAGGGGTCTGCCCAAGAAAACAAGAGCTCAAGCATCAGCCAGTTCAAGACCCTGGGGGTGGGATGGGGACGCGGGGGCACACACACACTCCCTGCCTGCCTGGGCACTGCCACGTTACCTTGGACAATCCCTGTGCTCATAATGGAGCCCATCCGGGAGTGAGTGTGATTGACAATCCCAGTGTTGGCTGCGCAGGGAGAGGGAAGGAAAGGGAAATGCTGTCAGCACCTTGGCTGGGGGCTCTGGCCACCCCTGGGGCACAGGGATGGCGCCTCATTCCTTGGTCCGAGAAAGCACACCAAGGTTGAGGAACCATGCTGATTTGTGCCCAACAGGGGAACTATGAATGAGCAGGAGCTCAGAGGGGACCAAGGGCTCCAGGGTGACGAATGCTGGGCTGATCTCGGGATCCTTCGGAGTCACACACACAAGGGTACACACACAAAACACCCCTCCTCATACTGCTCAGCGGCCTCTGGGGCAGCACAGAGAAATGGGCACAACACAGGAGATGGCAGAGCAAGAGAGCTGTGGGCACCTGTCTGAAGGACCCACAGAGGAAGGAGAGGCTGGCGACAGGCCCCACATCCCATCAGTCATTTGTCAGCTGCCACTGGTTTCTTTCCAGAGACTATGCCCTGGTCCCTGCTCTTCTGACTGAAGCAACACCCCAAGGGGTGATGCACATGTCCCCTGCACCACATCCTCAAACTCAGGGTGACCCCCACCCCCAAGAGGACACAAACCTAAAGGGATAAGGTTGTTGTGGCTGACACTGGCTCCACCAGTGATAACACTGCTCAGGTCGTAGGCCGTTGGCATCCCTGCAGAGATGAGAGAGAACATGTCAGAGCTCATCTGCGAAAGGCTGTAATGATGGCTCTGCCTAGGGCATCTGGCCTGAAGACAACTACCTCCTAGGACCTCTGGTGGTCTATCCCTGCTTCCACCCAAGTTCTTCTAACACCCCCATCTGCTTATACTCACTCTCTCTCAGAGCAAATGCACAGGTATTCATTCTTAGAAAAGGGTATGAACCCCCTGAAGGGAGCTACCTGGTGTGGGGAAGGACTGGGATGGGGGGGCGGGGTGGAAGAGGGAAGAGACAGAAAAGAAGCTTTACCAGCCACAGCCATCCCGCTGCTCAGATTGTAGGCGCCCCCTGTGTTCCACATGTTCTCAGACGGAGATGTGTAGTGAGAACCAGGTGGAGGAGACGGTGTTGTACCTGTATATCTGGAAGAAACCCAAGTGGTTACAGAAGTTCGTTTTTGGGGCTCTGCACAGCTGGGGAGGTCAGCAGAGCAGACCAGGTCTCTCCTCCCACAGCTGCTGGGGTGCTCCATAGGTGTGTACGGGGAAGGGGGCTAGGTGTTACATGAGAGTGAGGGATAAAGAACTGGGGGAATATCAGGTCCCAGAGTCTCTACGGCTCTGTAAAGGCTATAGGAGAGGGGTCTCTAAATGATGATTTAAAGAGGACTGGTTGATGGAACTAGTAATGTTTAGCTTAGGAGCTAATTTATGGAAGATAAGACAAATGGGTAGAAGTTATAGACACAATGTGAGCTCAGTGAAGGAGGAACCTGGGAAAGACTGAGCACCCAACACCTAGCCAGGCTGCCTGTGAGAAGCAGAGACCAGATGGAATGCTGTGGAGATGGGATAAAAGCTCCACTTCAAGTTAGACAAGATGACCTCTCAAGGCCCTTCCGGTTCAGAGATCTGAGGAAGGTTTCTGCCCTCAGTCACATGGTCTCCAAACCAACCTACCTAAAGAAAGGGTTTTTCAGGTCCAGGAGATTACTGGATTTGGAACCCGTCTGATCCACTTGGGCAACAATACTGATGTCATAGCTCTGTCTGCAAAGAGAAGAGACAGGGAGCCCAGAGGCTCAGTGATGGCTTCCTGAATCCGGGTTGCTTAAGGCCAGAACTGTTCTTCTTCCTTGCCATCTCCCAGGATACCACAACTCACAGGACGCAGGGATTTTAGGGAGGGAGAGGGATGTTTGTAAAAAACAAAAACAAAAGCAAAAACTTTTCATGTTACATCTTAGAATTTCTTCCAGGAACTTCTGGAGTCTCTTTTCAAGGGATCCCCAACCTACACACAGGTCATGACCCAGGGCCACAGCAGGGTAGCTGGGGGACAGTCTTTGTCCTTTACTGTGAGTGCGTATTAGAAATAGTTCTCTTAGCTTAAAGCCTCAGGCATATTCACCCGGGGCAAGCCAATACTCTGAGGAGTCTGTCCTGGTGGAAATATGGAACTCCTAGCAAGCACAGGGTGAACAACTCCTGGGCCGCTTTTCCCTTTGAGAAGGCTTGGGGGGGGGAAGGAATTGATTTTCTAAGTGCCCCATTCCTTTCTGCCCAAAAGGATGCAGGACAAGTTTGAGAACAGGCCGTGGCTGGCCCATAGGAAGGCAGGAGAGACCAATATTAAACTAAACGTCAGTTATTAGGAGAACTGAGCCTAGGTCCTGTTCTTCACCAACACTTGGCAGAAATGATGATGACAGTATAAATAAGACTAATAGTTACCATTTTTATAGCACTTTATAGGATGGCAAAGAGCTTTATACAGATTACCCCATGGGATACTCATGACAAGCCCGTGAGCTACGTGCTGACATTACCCAATTTTATATGAGGGAACTGAGGCTGAGAAGGGTAAAGTAATCCACTCAGCGCCACCTAACAACAATAAGGTCTGAAGCAGGATTCAAACTCAGGATTTCCTGACTCCAAGCTCGGTGCTCTATCTACTCTGCCACCTCTTTCTCCTGAGGCCAGTCAGAAAAAACCCAGGATTTTCCCAGAGCTCCTCTCTGTGGGATACAGGCAGGGTTTGCCTCAGTTTGTTTCCTCCCAGTTTCAGCAGTCTCAGAGACTCCCAAGATAGTGCTGTGAGGAAGGCCAGCTGTGTGTGTCACTCTGGGGAGGGCATGGGGATGGGAGGTGAGGAACTGGGCCTGGGAGCCAAGGATTAAGACTTCCCATTGCTCAGCTGGGGAATTAAAAGAGGAACAATGCAAGGAAGCTTCGGACTGGAGACCATGCTCTTTGAGGAATGGATGAAAAAGCTGGGAGCACTTGGCCTAGAGGAGGAGTCCCTGGGGACACGTGCACACGGCCACGGGCATGAATGCATAAGAACAGGGAGGCAGACGAGGAGGAGGTCACTGTGTAACTGACTGAGGTGGCCTGCTCCTTCAAACAGCCTCCAGAGTTGACTCCCCTCCTCGCCCGCAAGGCCCACCTCTTATTTGCGATGAGCAGACATGTCCCTGAGAGCGTGTCCCCGGCCTTTGCAAAGAGCGGCGACTGAAACAAACACCGAACTTGGTACCAGTGAGTCAGAGGCTCCGTGGGCGCTGTGGACAGCCACACTGTCATTCTGTTGGTGAGAGGGAGACAGGAGGTGCTGAGGTGAGGGGGGTACCGTTCACTCCCCCAGACCCTGCACACTATGTGCCTGGACACTGAGGGACCATTAGCAAAATGTGAGGGAATGGAGAGAGAAATTCAGAGCATCTTCCAGTCACGAAACTGGGAAATCAGCAGAGGATTTAAAGCAGGGTCTTAACTTTCAATCCATGAACTTGAATGGAAAAAAAATTACATCTTTATTTTCACTAACCGCTTACTGAAATTTACTATTTCTTTCAATGATGAATTCTTTAAAACACGATTCTGAGAAGCAACCCATGGGCTACATCAGACTGCCAAAGAGGCCATGACACACAAAAGGTTAAGAACCAGTAACAAAACAGGACCAAGAGCTAGGGCAGTGGCAGCACGTCAGGTCCTTGACTCTAAGAGTGCCCAGTCACCATCCCCTTTCTGAGAGTGCTGCTTCATCTCTCTGGGAGCCGAGTAATAATTTTGTTTTGGCAAACACAAGCTGGGAAAACAGCCAAGAAGTCCTGTGGGAACAGACGGTGAAAGAGCATCTCTAACACACGAGAGCATCACAGACAGAACGGAAGCTCAGATATACAGGAGCCTGGGCTGTGGTAAGGTCTCAGATGAAACCATATTTGCCATCTCCATCAGATGCCAGGCTGAGAAAGATGAAGAGACATCTCTTATCCAGCCTGAGACACAATACAGACTGACTGGAAGAAGAAAAGGAGACAGAAGGACAAGTCAGGCATTCTTCCAGCTGTCTTAGCCCCAGACACATGGGCACGCATGATCACACATGTGGGAGACACACACCCAACTAGCACCTAGAAGCTCATCCCAGCTTCTGGCACTGTGGAGAACGCATCAATGTTGAGAATAGAAGCCAGAAGGCAGGGAGAGTAGCCTTGTTCTTCCCTTAAAGGTCACTCTGACTATTTCCCCTGAATCCCAGTGTGGCTGTCTGAGGTCTTGGGGTGGCGGCAGGTGGGGCAAAGGCAACACAATTATACACACACACACACACACACACACACACGCAAAGGCAAGGTAACTGAAGGTGGACGTGCAGGTGAATACAAAGAGCAGGAAGTTGGCTGGATCTATTCTACAAATCCCATGCTCCCTCCACTGGGAGGCCCCAAGTCTTTGTCCATTTCCCCCATCACTTACATTGAACCAATGAAGGCTACATCAAACCAGAAGGCCAAGCCATGGACAAGCCCTGAGTGCAGCATGTGGAACTTGAATGGGATTTCTATCCTGGAAATCAGAGTAAAGTAAAGTTGTTAACCAAAGGCAAGGCTGGCATGGGAGGGGGCAGACAATCCCCGAGGTCCTCAGGGTGGGCTCTGCGGAGGGCTGGCAGAAAAGGCAGCCCGAGGAAGGCTCATGCGGCTCCAACAGGATGGCTCAGGCTAACTAACACCTTTCCTTTTTACCAAACATGCAGTCCCAATGACTCTTAACCCAGTATGAGGAAGATCTACAAGTCCAGAGGGAAGCATGAGCTCCCTCTCTTCCCCAGTTTTCCCCCTATCTCTCTGGGTTCAGCAAAGAGAAGAAGAAAATTAAAGCACTGGGCAAATTCTGAGAAGGGATGCATTTTAGGCAACCTCTCCTACCCCTACAACAGTGCCCAGGGCTACTGAAGATAGCTCAAGTAGCGATGGGAGTAGAGGACACATCCTATCATCATTTTGCAGGAAGGAGGTTGGAACAATACTTTCAAAGTGTAGAGACCTGGGTGTGGATGTAAGGTCTTCAGGTGTACAGACAGACAGCCCCAGCCACATCTGCTCCATGGGGAGTCCCAGGGTCTGCAGGGATTTCTAGCTTCATGGCTTCAACCCACTCCTCCTCCCTCCAACCCACAATCTACAGGAAACCAAAAGGAAACATTACCTGTGCAAATCACCTTCTTTGGCTTCTAAGAAATTCACTGTATATTTTACTGACTTAGCCATTAAAATCCTGATATCAAATGTGTCCTAGGGGGGAGAGAGAGTGAGACAGAGAGAGTACACTGAGTTAACTTGGCTGTAGAAGAAGAAAGAGAAAGCAGGATGAGGCTACTCAACAGAAGCACCTGTGTCAGGGCCCACCACTACAAGAATGCCAATGAACTGGTGTCTTGGTGCCAAGAATCTCTATGAAAAACTCAGGCTGATAGGCCATGATCAGAATCAAGGCTTCAGGAGGAAACCAAAGAGCAAACCTTCCATGAAAATGCTGCAGACTGCCTCATCTCCCCCCACCGCCCCTTTCTTTAGTGTTGAATGCTGGGATGCTTGGGGTTATACTTACCACAACAGGCTGTCTGAAATATTCATCTACTGCTGCTCCTCTAAGTGCTGACAAGTCAACTCCATGAAAAGATGGCTGATACCTAAAGAAAAGGCAAGAGAGGCCCAACCCCGCCCCACCCCAAGAATCAGCCGACCAACCTGTGTATGTCAAGGACCTTGCTCGCTCCCTAGAAGATACACTTCCAAAGACTAAGGCTAACTTTTTAATTGTTCAGAGGATGGGGCAATTTGAAAAGCGTTTGACACGCACACAGGAAAGAAGTTATAATTATTCTAGGAGTCAAACTAGTAGGAGTCAAACTAGTAGGCAACTACCACTGAAGGGCAGTATTTTTCAGCTGGAGGTTTGAACCACAGCATTTCCTGGGAGAGATAAAGGAGAAGACAGGAAGGGTAGGAATGAGACAGGAGAGGGAGAGCTGATCTTAGTCAGCCTATACCAGCAGACAATAATATTATAGTAACAGCAGTAGGGCCCAAAGGACCTTAGAGGTCACCTAGTCCAACTCATCAACAAGGCCCACGGGTCCAAAAATAGCACATCTAGAAAGCAAGGCTAGCTCTGCCTGGGAAGCAGAAAACCAGCTGCCCAAGCATCCCCAAAGTACAAGGGTAAGAAAAGCTAGACTTTCTGAGGCTTGCAGATAGTTGTCAAGCTCTGTGGCTTTGGCCATGGCCTCTGGCAGCCACCAGGCAAAGCTCATAGACAGGAGAAAGGACTCACCAGAAATTGGCCTTAGTAAACTGTTCCATGTAGAGCTGTTCATCTGTGAATGGTGCAAGATGAACGTCCCCGATGGTTGGAAACATATTTCCTGGAAATGGAATGTGGGGTGAAAGAAATAAGAAAGAAAAGTCTGACATTAGTAACATTAGGGTCATTAATTCCAGACAGGTTCTTGACAACTGTCCAGAGAATGAAAGATCTTCAGTGTCTTAGTTTCCTTGTGTCAGAGCAAAGGAATCTCTATGGACAGTGTCAGCAGGCCTTCCCTGGGCAGCACAATCAGAACCTCAACCATGTTGCCAGTATGAGGGAGAGCAAGTTACCCAAAACAACCCGTCCAGCCCCAGCACAAATAAGTACCTAAGCAGGAGGGAGGAAGTGATAGGTGGCACTGACAGTTACATGAAATGCAGAGACAACAGTAAATCGAAGGCTGACATTACTATTTTGGAACAAGTACCCTTTGAGGAGAAGGGAGCTAAGTTTGCCAAGGATATGAAGATACTACAGATGGCTTTCCATCTAGATGGAAATCTCCCTTATCAGAAGAGACTTTTCTTTCCAGGAGGCAGCACCAGGGAAAAGGTAAATAGCCCAGGACACAAGCTTTAAAATCTCCAACAATCCAAAAGAGAAAACCTGAGCTTCCTTCTCCAGCCTATGCCCACTCCCCTCCTTGGGGCCCTGCTTTGTGTGCTCAAAAGTCAGAACTCATGAGAGATGCGTTTTATTTCTACACATTGTGAGTGACTCAAAGAGAATGAAATGCTATTGTTACTAGGAAGTAATTATGTAATAATTAAATCATTATGAGAAGTAGTCACAATTCCTTAGAGCTATCTCTAAGTGAGTAGTCTGGACTTCAAACCCTAATGTTTCACACCACCAAGTCAGTAACAGATGTAGGAAAGGACTACACGGTCCTAGAATCCAGCCCTGGCCAATAAAATGAGCTACTACAAGACAGTGGAGGGGAAAAGACCAGCCAGCAAGTAAATCAGCAGCTACCACTGTCTAGATGTCCCCATCTGCAAAGTTATCTTGTTCAGATCAATCATCCTGATAAAAAAACAGTCAACTGCCCATAAACTTTTTCATTCTCAGACCTCCCTCTGGGGTAGGGGTTCATAATGATTTTTGTGGGTCATAGACCCACTTGGTAGTCAGTCTGGTAAAGCCTATAGACCCTTTCTCATAATCAACTTTTTAATATAGGATTACAGGGAAAACCAGTTAAACTGAAATATAATTATCAAAATATTGTACAAAAACAAAAAATGAGTTCATGGATTTGAGGGCAAAGCATCTGGGCTCTAGGGTCAGGCCCCAACTGGTAGATCACCTACAATTAGCTCTGTTCACAGAATACTCTGCCTGTGTGTATTTATACATATGTGAAATGTGCCACCATCTTTTTCAGTAACCATCTAATTATTTCTTAAAACACCTTCTTGCTCTAGGACTGGATGCCCCCTACTTCCTGCTTCAGATAGAAGAGGGAAGCCTCATTTTCCCTGTGCACGTGAAAAGTCAGGGCACCTTTGTAGGCAAAAAGTGGCATCTTTCTCCAAGTGGGTTGCTCGCTAGTTTAAGAGGACCAAGATGATGAGCTAAAGCATCAGCCTCAGCAGCTTGGTCATGTGTGGTTATGTTGCCCTCTCCAGACAGGCCTGGGTTTCCTCTAGTACAAACTACTGACTAACCAGCAAGGACTACAAACTGACATCACACAGCAGTTTCTGAGTTTCAGGAAGCCAATTTCCTACTAACTTGAAACTTCTTTTTTCTAAAGGATTCATCAGTTAATTCATAATTATGTCTTCATTTCTACAGTGTTAAGAATAATATGTATGGCAAAGATGGACACATCACAGAGGAGCTTCCACAGAAAACTCTGTAGCAGAAGAGCTGCTGCTCTCCCAGAGACAAAAAGAACCTTGGCTTGGAGGTTCCACTGTCTTACTGTGCTTATGCCTATAGTGCCAATTTGGTCAATGGTTTTGTCATGGCCTGAATAGGTGAATGCAATTATCTAAGAGGAAGTTTAGGAAATGGTGAGGATTATTTGCACATATTTTCCTGGCAAATGGAGGTAGGGCCAGATCTTGGAAATGTGATATTAGGATGCCTTGCAATATAAGGAAAAAATAATGGCCAAATTTCTGGTTCATATTATATATTACGTTGTTGAAGGAGACAGGGTGGACATGAAATATGTTTTGTTTTTTATTTGTCTAAATCTCCATCTTGACTAGCTCTTTTTAGAATGTGAGCATGAAACACTGAAGTGCTGCCTCACACACTCACCCAGGAATGTGTGTACTTATTCAATAAACAATAAACTGACCCTTGTGCAAAAACACAACCAATGCCTGGCTTCCAGATGTTGACCCCAAGGCTTTGCCTCCACATGGCTGGTGGACTGGGGCCTCTCAAAGAGGGAGTGGGGGTGGGGTGGGGAGAGGAAGTCACTAACAGCTTCCTGGACAGAAACTCCAAAGGAAACCCCAGGGTCATTCTAGGCTTTGCTGCTAGCATTTTCCATGATTTCTAAAGCACTACTAGTGACTTAAAAACAAGCTTCTTCCAGATACTGAACTTGGTCAATGATGTCTCTTCCCTTTGTGGAATGAGAACAGAGAAGCACAATATGACTTCTTCTTCCTCCTAGTTCCTAAATTCTAGACCACAATGTGTACAGCTTTGGTTCTGCATCAGAGTGACTCCCACCCAAGGATATCTAAGAGGACAGCCTTTAACATCTTGAGACCCAAAGGAGATACTCAAGCCTCAGGAAACATGTGAGAAAAGAGACCATTAACCACACAGCTTTGATGGAGACCTGAAAAGTCTGTCTCCATCCCAGTTCTCTTCTCCCATGGGAGAAGAGACAATGCTAAGTTACCCCCCCCCACCTCCTGCAGCCTGACCACATTTGTCCAACAGTGCCAATGCGCCGCTATGGCATGGTCACCACTAAGATGCCTGTTTTATTTGCTAAGGTTCTAATTGATGGCTTTTACTTTTTTACTCTACAATTATTTCCCAGTCACGTGAACCATGAATCCTCACTCATAAATGAAAATAGTTAAACAAAACCAAATAACAGAAGGACCACAAATGGCAGCATGTGCAGCATTCTGTAGGAGTCCTGGCTTGTAGGTGGGATTGGGGCTTACCTACTCAGGAAAAGCACTCTGCCTCACTGGGGATGAGGTCTGTCTTTGGGCCCTCTAGGTGGAGGATCTCTAGTTAAACAATCAATCCCTTTCTCTTCCCCTCATCCCCAGCTCCAAATCTCTTTTCTTTCTCTGGCTACCTCTGCACACTCAGTTATAAGAGTATTTGATTGGAAATGTTTTTGTCATCAATTCCCATCATTACTACAAACAGATGTACTCATTCGGAATGCTACACCTGGTAAAGGCAACGCTGACGTGATTGATTGTCTCTTACACACAACATGGAAGAGAAAGCATCGTTGCTTCTGTCTCTTTCCTGTCTGCTTCAAGATTTCACTAAGGATGGACTGAGGAAGATAGACAAGCAAAGAAGCTAGAAGGGAAGAAGGAAACAAGACAGAAGCCCTGGGCCCACCTCACTCCCTCCTACTCAGTCTGGAAACAGCTGGTGCCTATTCTTGCTTCTCATAAGACAGAGTCCGAGACACAGATCTGTCTCTAGCCTCCCCTGGCTTTAGTTTAGAAGGCAAAGAGAAATAACAGTTGGTGTTTTACTGACTTCTCTTATTTTAGTATCTAAAGTATTTTGTAAACAGGCTGGAATTTTACTGAAGGAAATAGGCTCATGTCTTTTAAGCTGGCAAAACTGGCCAGGAGCCCAAGAGTCCGACCCATCTCCCATAATGCCACCGGGCTTGACACTCCCTCCTAACATTACTCTTCAGTCTGGGAAGGGTGGATTGAGGGGGAAGGCGGCATGTCTCTCAAGCCAACACTCAGGCCTCCTGAGACTTGTGCTGTTATACAGGGCAAAGAAAGGTCATCACTCCTTTCAGTCTTGATCAGAGTCTGAGGAAAGAGTCATTTCAAACAGGGCCTGCCAATGGATGAGCAAAACACTCTGCAAGGTCCCAACTAACAGAGAGGGAACATTCTGCCAGAGACCCTGACAGCCCACAAATGCTGGTTCTGTTCTCGGGGTCATCTTCCACTCTAAAAATTCATCAGCCTCTAAATCAGATATTCTTAACCTTTTTTGGGGGCGGAGGTGGGGAAGTAGAGGGGCCATGAGACTATCTTTTGGCAGTTTGGTGAAACCTACTGGATCCTTTCATAGAACGTTGTTTTTAGATGCATAAAATAAAACACATAGCAGTGCAAAGAAAACAATTATACTGAAATAATTATCAAAATATGTTAAGAAAAAAAATTCATGGATCCCAGGTTAAGAAGCCCTGCTTCAAAATCAGACCACTCAGGTATTTTATGCAGTAATTCACAAATGAAATAAAAACTCCATGAGTTTTCTGATGTCTAGTGACTTGAAGATAATTAGCAACGAATGTGAGAAATCTAAACTTTGAGGACAATGATTGGCCTCAAAAAGCAGTTGTCCAAGTGCTGAAGCTGGGACAGAAATACCAGCTGGCATATGTCTAAGCAACCAACTATCTCTCCAAGTTGCAAAAGGAGGAATTTTCTCTACATTTGAAAATAAGAATGAAAATAGCAGTTCCCATTTATATAGAGCTTCCCATTTTACAAAAATCACATTGCTAGGAAGCAGGAGGAGTTCAAACTGTGTGAAAAGGATTTAGGGGCTCTGCTGAACTGCAAGCTCAGGATGAGACAACAGTGTGTGGTAGAGCAGGCATCAAAGCGAATACTGCCCTGGGAATTAAGACAGTGTCCAGAATGGAGATGAGAGTGCCACTGTATTCTGTCCTGGGCAGGACCACACCTGGAGAAACGTGTGTTAAGGTCTAGATTTGAGGAAAAACACTGACAGGCTGGAGAATGACCAGAGCTATGAGGAGACTGGAGACAATGTCCTATGAGTATGGGTTAAAAGGAAATGGGGCTGATAAAAAAGGAAAAGAGGGACAAAATAACTGTCTGAGTACTTGAAGGAGTGTCACAAGTAAAGAGGGATGGAATCTGTTCTGCCTGGCTCCAAGGGGCAAAACTAGCAGCAATAGGTAGAAGGTTGAGAGAAGCAGATTAGACATGACATAAGAAAGGCTTCCTCACAAAGAAAACATCCCACATTGGAATGGCTCCCCCTCACAAAGGGAGACTGGATGAGCACTTGTCAGTCGTTTAACGGGGAGGGGTTCTTGGTCAGGAATGGGGTGGACTACAGATGACCACAGACATCCCATCCAACCCTGCACTTTGGTGAATTCATGTCTCTCGACTTCCAAGGCTAGGACTTTGTTCCCTACACAGCACCAAAAACCTCATGACTGACCAAGTCTAAACTTATACTGTACTGAAATATAACTGATATGCGCAGTGAGCAGTATCACAGGATGCACTGTTTGGGACACTCAAAAGATGAATGTGGCAGGCAGAAAGGCATGTGAGTTGGTAGAAGCCTAGCACCAGAGCTGTGCCAGCAGGCGAGGTACACCTGGGAGTCACTGACCCTATGACGCCAAGGAAAGTGATGCTAAAGACAATACTAAAGAATCGTGAGCTCAGTCTAAAAGGCTAAGAGGAAAAAGGCACCAGTAACACCAACTCTTCTCATGTAATCATAATGGAACCATGTTGCTTTCAAAGCTTCATTCAGATGCCCTTGCCAGATCCCTCCAATCAAGACTGATCCTTCTAGCCACTGACCCATGGTAGGGTAAGTCACAAAGCTTATGGCTTGGGCAACATCAATTTCCAGTTTTCTAACAAAAACAGAACGGCTACTCTGCCCCTCTCTAACCCACAGATGAGAAGCCCTCCTTTCCCTTCTTCCTAAGTGTCAGCCTGGGACTACTGCAGGGTCCAGAAGAGTGCAATATGACAGAAGGACTCTCTAGGGTTTGGAGGGATGGAGGTCTGAAGCATGTCAACTCCCAGGAAGAAGTGACTGGGACAACATGTAACCATACTTCTACTCACTGAATGGCAAACACCTTTGTTCCAGTCAAGTGATGTACCAAAAGCCTTTCAGATGAGCTGCTTGGTGTTAGCTCAAAATATGTTGGCTATGTCCTCCTTTCAAGAGCTTGCTTCCATTCTTCTCCCTCTCCTGTGGGCTTGGCACAAGAAAAGCATGGGCATAAAATATACTACTCAGGGAAGGCTGACTTCCTGGCAGTCTCTCTAGAAAGGCCTTGTTACTGATTAGTTAATTAGAAATTCTGGGACATACATCACCATTCACCCACACAGTCACAGAACTGGTCAGTATTATCACCAATCGCCTTTCCCTACTTGCTCTTCTCAGAGAACAGCAGAGGGCGCCTCTTTCCAGCAAACACTCAATTTGGGTGATGAGGCCAAAGACTTGCCAGGAGAGAGAGGCTTAAGTGAGTCCTAGCAGGGACTGCTCAAAGGATTCTTACGGTTTTTGCCTGTGTAGCCCCAGAAAGCAGTGCTGCGTACAGAGCTATAGAAGATCTCCTTGGTTTAGCCGAAGAGGCACAGCAACTCAATGAGCCTCCTGTTCAATGAGACCTGAGTAAGTCATACGGGTTTCTTAACAACCAACATCAATGAGAGAGGATTCAGAGGTATTTCTGGGTTGGCTGCTGCTTGCCGAACTTCTTCAGCCTGGCCCAGCTGAAAGAATAATGGACTCGAAGCCACTGAGCAATCATGTAGTTCAAATGACACCCCACCATGACATTCCCAATCAAGGGAATCTACCCCTTTGCTTGAAGACCTAAATACAGAGAGAAAACAGAGGTGGTGTTTGGGGAAAAGATCGGGAGAGCTGCCAGAGGAACCCATCCCTGCCCAAAGCAGAGAAGCTAATGATTTCTTGGCTTCCTGAAATCATCATTCAGTCTTCAAAAGGGTTCTTCCTACCCCAATCCTCCCCAACAAGGAAGCAGATGGCTGCTGAAATAAAAGTGCTAAGAATCTTGAGGGGAAGTGACCACTCTCCCCTGGAGTTTGTGAGGGAGCAAGAGAGGAAGGCCAGGCACAATCAGGCACTCTAGACTTTGGGAGGAAGGATTTTAAAATGTTCAGAATGCAAAGGTAGCATCACCACAGACTAAAATTCTACCAGGGAAGTTAGCACGTGAGGACTGGAAAGTTCTCAAGACATTCTAAGGATACAAAGAGTAACAATTCTGGTGAGGAAAAAAAGGGGGAATTGGCCAAGGAGACCAAGGCATATGTATACAGAGTTCACCAACCAATTGAGATTTTAAACAGACGTGTACTGAACATGGAAGCAAGAGACAAATAATGGAAGATGAACAGAGAAGTGTAGCACAATCCTCTAAGAAAGGCACCGAAAGTGCTAAAGCTGAGACTGAGCTAAGGCTAGCAAGGAAGGCTGAGGACTCATTTATTCAACAAACACTTATTAAGAACCTGTTTAGTTCAAGATGTCCAAAAGGCAATCGGGTATCAAGACTGGAGGTCTGCTGAAAGATTTGGGCTAGATAAATATATCTGAGAATCATCAACACAGAGATAACTGAATCCACGGGAGTGGATGAGATCACCAAGCAAGACGGAATAGAGCTGTGGTTCTCAAAATATGGTCCAGAGACCCCCAAGACTCTTTCAAGCGGGTTGGCCAGATCAAAACTACAGTTATCCCTTCTACATTGTGGGAGTTAGGGGCACAGTGCCCCTGCAATGTGGAAAATCCATGTAAAACTTTTTGGCCCTCCCTTTGTACCGGAGAAGTCTGAATTTTTTCTTTTCCTTTTATGGGGTGTTTACAGTATTAAAAATGTTGATAGTATGCAATAGTGCACATATTTTATGCATTTCTGACTTTCTAAACTTCTTCTGTGTCATCTGCTGGCCTTCGTGTGTCATCTGTAGCTTCCTCAAAACTCCCCCAAAATTCCCATTTAACTTCTTATACCCAGCCATGATACCATCAAAACCATGACAGGGAAAGTTATGATGTGGAAGGGATAACTATATTTTCATAATACTAATAAAACACTTTAATTTATAACATGGCAAATACTGATAGGTATAATCCACATCTTCTTTGGGAGGTCCTCAATTTTTAAAAGCATAAAGGGTTCCTGAGAGACCATTTGAGAATCAGCAGTATAGATGGAGAAGAGAAGAAGGCCCATGTCAGACCTTTCCTTGGAAGAAACCCATGGTTAATGGCTATGACCTCAAGGAAGAACCAGCAAAGGAAAATGAGAAGCAGTCAGACAGGTAGGAGAACAAGGAGAGAGCAGCAGGAAAGCAGCCAGCAGACAGGGAAAGACTGAAGGTAAATGAGGGAGGTAGGGATGATAAAAGGGACAATCTGCTAGAAAAGATGGAAAGGAATGGGGTCACAAGTGCATGTCGAGGGGTTTCCCTTGGCAAGGAACAGGGCTGCTGCTTCATGTGAGACAGGGGTGAAGGAGGACAGTGGGGAATGGCATTGGAGGAGGAGAAGAGGGAGCTCTCAGTGAATGGCCTCAATGTTTTCAGTGAAATATGAAGCAAGGTTCTCAGCTGGGAGAATGGGAGAGGGAGTCATGGGAGGTTTAAGAAAGGATGGAAAAGTTTGGAAAAGCTGAATTGATTAGGGAGGTGTAAAAAGATTACCTTCCTGCAGTGAAGGCCCAGTTAGATTATGTAGCATAAATCTGTAGTGGACTCAGTCGGCGTGGTTTCATGATTTACTCCACCTCTATTCAGTGGCAGAGGAGCAGGAGTGAAGGCAATGCATACTGCAAATAATCCAAGGTTAAGGCTTGAAAGGAAAATTAGTTAAAGGAGGGAGGAAGGGATGTGAGTGTAGAGTTTAACTGGTTTACTAAGGGGCTGAGACAGGGGAGGAAGGGGAGTGCAGATAGTGCAGGGTGATGATCCAGGAAAAGAACGGACGGGTGGAAGGAGAGGATGAGTCATGGTGAGAAAAAAAGGACAGAGTTAAGGGCTGGAAAGCAGAGGGAAAAATGGAGCGATGAAAGATTATGAGCAGTTAAAAGAATTCGAGCTCATGAATGTGGAAGTGGCTGCGTGCAAGTGGGTGATGGCCGAATCAAGGAGCTGATCGTCTTTTTTTCTTCTAGCAATATTAGAGAAAAAGGAGGCTCAGAGAAGAGACAGGACACATTCTTACTGTGCTTTGCATTCTTAGCCAAGGACAACGATCTTCGAACTGGAAGAGAAAGAAGAAAAATGGCTAATAGGAAGCTGAAACCCAAGACCAAAAGGGACACAATCAGAGAGCACCCAGCTGCCACTGCTGAGCTCAAGCCTCCAGGCCCAGGTACACTACACACCCAAGTTAAGGAAAGAACTCCTAGACGTGACATCTGAAGGATCTTGAAGAACAAGAGGTGTCACAAGAATGGAGAAGGGGAAATGTTTTTATTTCAAAAATGAGAAGTAGAGTCTTCAGACTATAGGCCACTGAGTCTGACTTCAGTCCCAGGCAAAATTTTAGAATTATTCAAGGGATGATTAGTGAGTATCTAAAAAAGGAAACAGTCAGAAAGAGTTCATCAAGAATGGGTCATGCCACATTAACCTCATCTCCTTTTCTGACAGGGTTACTAGACTGCTAGAAGTTTGGTCAAGCCTGATTTACTAAAGTATCTGACAAAGTCTCCTACGGTATTCTTGTAGACAAAGTGGAAAGATATGGCCCAGACAATAGTATAATTTCATGGATTTGGAGCTGGTTAAAAGGCTCAACCCAGAAAGTAATAATACATGATTCAAATGTTAACTGGGAAGGTCTCTAGTGGTGTGCCCCAGACATCTCTGCTTTGCCCTTGGGCTAAGTCAACAATTTTGGAGAGATGCACAGATGGCATATTTATCAAATCTGCAGATGACACAACGCCAGGCTGGATAGCTAATGCGCTGGAAAACAGTGTGATGGTAACTGGCTAAGTTAGAAAGTTGAACTGAATCCAATACAATGAAACTGAGTACACTTGGGCTAAAAAAAAACCCAACTTCCTAAGTACAAGACAAGGGAGTCATGGCTAAAAAAGCAGTTTGTTTGAAAAAGATCCATGGGCTCTGGTGAACTGCAAGGCCAGTTTGAGCTGATAGTGTGCCATGTGGCCTGCTCCTCTCAGAGGACCCTCAGAAGCCAGGGACCATGGAGGCCAAAGGTGGCATACTTTGGAAAGATGTTGACTGTTGGGGGGTTTTGTTTGACTTTGTTACAAGAAAAGATTTAATGAGAGTGGGGGAAGGAAGAAAAAGATGTCTGAAAAACAAACCCTAACCAAGTGTGATATAGCGGCCAAAAACGTCAATGCCATTTGAGGCTATGCTAAGAGACTGAGAGTCTCCTTGTGCCCTGCCCTGGTCAGGCCACATCGCACATCACATGTTCAATTCTAGGTGTCACATTTTAGGAAAGACACTGATACGTTGGAAAGGGTCTAAAGGAAAGTGATTAGGATGGTGAAAGGCTGTGAGATCATGCCACACGAGTATCAGTTGAAAGGATGGGGTATATTTAGCCTAGAGAAGACTCTGGAGGGCTAAGATAGCTGTCTTCAGCCATGTGAAGAGCAGTCACGTGGAAGAAGGATTTTGATTGGTTCTTCTGGTCCCATAGAACAATGGGAGGAAGTTTCAGAGAGGCAAATTAAAGCTTGATGTCAGGAAAAGCTTCCTAACAATCAGAGCTGTCCATAGGTGGAAGGAGCCACCCTGGAAGATGGCTGATTCCCTCCTAACAGAGATCTTTAAGAAGAGATTTCTGGAGGGAATTCTGCTTCAGGTCAAGCTAACCTCTGAGGTCTCTTCTAATTCTGAGATTCTGTGAGCTCATTACTGCTAAAGTGTCACCTATTCCATTTTGGAATAACTTCGTTAAAAATGTTTATCTTTATACAGATCCCAAATCTGTCTCCCTTCGACTTCCAACCATGGCTCCTAATGCTGACCTGTTCCACAGCACAGGCCTCCACATCCCTGAAGGTACCAACTATGTCATCCTGTCCCCCAAGTTTTCTCATCCCCAGGACAAACTCCTAATTTCTTCACTGATCATAACACAGCATGAACTTAAAACCATGGTTGCCTTCTCTGAATGTCCTCAACTTGCCAACTCCTTCCACAAATGTGGTATCCAGAAATGAACACAATGCTCCAAGTGTGGTATGAACAGGACAGAAGACAAGGTCTTTCCATCACTAATCATCTTCTGAAAATTGGCTGCACACACATTTCGAGCCCCTCGCCTTGAGAGGCTGGTAGTGACAGAAAAAATAAAAGACATGATTCTGATTCCTCCTGCCAAACCTACTCTGCTCTTATCCTGCTACTCTTCTGAGAAAGAGAAAACAACCAAAGAACACTGAACTGTCGGGGAAGAACACCCAACCTGAATGACCTGAGAATGTCCTGGGGTAAAGAATCTACATCCCAGAATTCACCACTAACAGACCCCAAATGAATGTAATTTATCCCCTACATATGACCTGGGAAACTAAGGGTGAGGCTCTCAACTACAATATATGTAAGATCAAATTAGTTACATGTAAAGCCATAAACTCCAAAATCTCCTTTTGAAAGATTTTACTTTATATTCCCAGAGAACCCCCAAATGGCTATTTGCAGAGCTCTGCAGTGCTAGCTAAAAAAGGGAGGTTAGGCCAATGTACACAGGAAACAAATCCAGCCAACAAACCCCATTGTGCCCAGCCCATTTACTTACCACTAGGCTTTAAGTACTTCTTGGCATGGAGGTAGCTCTCCAACATACGTTCATTGAAAAGCATGTAGCCCATTGGCTCTGAAATAATTATGTCCACCTGCTCGGGAAGTGAGATTTCCTCCACCTTTCCAGGAATGACCACAATTCGGTCTGTGAGGTTGTTACTCTTTACTAAAACCTATTGGTGGGAGGGGAAAAAGTTGGGGATAAAAATCAGGGAAAAACCAATCTTATGGAGGAAAGTATCCTTGGACCAATGAGCTTCATTAAAGTCTCACTGCTGATTTCATCTCTAGGAGAACCCCAGGGAGACTGAGCCCAGCAGCCTGCTCAGAACCATGCTTCCCAGACAACCAAGCCCAAAGTGGAAGAGGAGGCAGAGAGAGCTCAAAGCTTTTAAAGACTAGCACAAGCTATGAAACATAGTGGTGGAGACTTCTGGTTTAATTCTTTGTTTTATTTTGTGAACTTTTCCCATCAAAAAAATCTCTTTGGGTTGTATATTTTTTTACATTTTAAAAAATTACAGTGACTCCAAACTAATTTTGTTTGACAAAATGTTGAGAACATAGGACACCACTTTCTAAAGATCAAACTATGAAGGACAAGGACTCTTTGATGCATGCAAGTAGAATTACTGATAAATTATCTCTCTAAGACTCAAAGCTAACACAAAGACAATGGAATCAGAGCATTTGCAGTTGAAAGACACCTTACAGTTTATCTAATCTAACACATTCAAAATACAGATGAAGAAATAGAAAACCAGATAAGCTGAGTGACTCCTGTGAAGTCAGGAGGGTATAGTACAGAACAGAGCCAGACCTGAATGAACCCTGTTCTTCTGTCTCCAAATCCTTTGTTCTAGCCATTACATTATAGCTTCCTCTTTTCCCTCAGAGGTGGACAGCATACCTCCCTAATGACCCCAGAACAGTTAAGAGGCAGAGAAATTTATCTACTGATATTAATGGCAGACAAACTGAGGCAGCAAGAACTGAATTTTCCAAGATCACAGAGGAAGCTAGGATTTGGCTTCGGTCTCCCTAATATCACCTGGGAATGAGGCAGTTCTTTGTGCTCCCCAAACAGCCCCATACACCCTCCACCACAGCCTTACTTCTGAAGGCTCTGCATGCTGCCACAGATCTGGGGGCGGGGCGGGGAGGTTGTAGGGGGTAGACAGGAAAGGAGGAAGGAGGAAGGTGTGCCTGGCCATGGGGCCTACTGACCTCAGCATGCTGAGCCATGGTGCTTGCTTCCACTGCATAGACTTTTCTTGCTCCTGCCTGAGCAGCAAAAAAAGACAGGATCCCGGAGCCACAGCCCACATCTAGGACAATCTGGGAAAGGAGAAAGTCACTGTCAGTCATGGTGAGCAATGGAAAGAACAACCAGAAGATCCCTCCCCATTTTACTCACCAACCTGAGAACCTTCAACTTCCTCATCTCCAGCACTGGTTATTTGCCAGAGATTAAAGGCTTTAAGAGTAGGAGACAAGAGGGTTCAAGGGTGAGATTTTTATATTAGCAAACCAATGATGTACCTCTGACCCTTACGGGCCAAGCCAATAAGATGATGCAAGGGAGCTCTCAACACATCTGAAATGTATAGGTTCTCTAAAAAATTAAGTTTGACCTGGGACTGGATCAACCGAGTCTCTCCCTGTTTCTGGGTAGGCAGACTGAGCAGGCTGGTACTACATATCTGACTGCAATGCAGAGACTATGGGTCCCCACCCCATAAGGTTTCCTTGACTCTTCAAGGTAAAACCTTCCTTTAACATTGCTTTCTTTTTATCCTCAAATGTCCTGGTGCTTGACCAACACTCTGGGGATAAGATAGGTTTCTCCTCCCCAGAAGTGGCTGCCTCACAGTTGTGAGACTGTTTGGGTAGAGAGAAAGGATGTCTGTTTGCAATTTGCACTACTATATAGTTCAGTCCATGTGAATAACATGGAAAACTGAGAGGGTACAGCCTCTAGTGAGCAATGGGCTTCTTCTCTTCTACACATACCATTCATTGGTGTTCTCCAGTTACAGGCCTGATGCTACAGGATGGGTCTACCACAGGGCAGCCATATTATATACAAACTATGACAATACTGGACCTAGCTTCCACAGTTTTCTTTTTTTTTTAATAAATGGTATTTTATTTTTTCCAATTACATGTAAAGACATTTTTTAAACAGTAAACAATTTGATACAGGTTATATATGTGCACTCACGTGAAACATATTTCCATATTAGTCATGTTGTGAGAAAAAACACACCAAAAGGAAAAAACCATGAAAAAATTTTTTAACATGAAAAGAGTATGCTTTGATCTGCACAAACTACATCAGTTCCTTCTCTGGAAATGGATAGTATTTTCCATCATGAGTCCTTAGAAACTGTCTTGGATTGCTGTATTGCTGAGAAGAGCTAAATTATTCATAGGTGACCACTGCACAATGTTGCTATTACTATGTACTGGGTACAATATTCTCCTAGTTCTGCTCACTTCACTTCATCAGTTTATGTAAGTTTTTCCAGGTTTTTCTGAAATCTGCCTGCTTATCATTGCTTGTAGCATAGGAGTTATTACATTACATTCATATACCACAACTTGTTCAGCCATTCCCCAATTGATGGGCATTCTCTCAATTTCCAATTCTTTGTCACCACCAAAAAGAGCTGCCATAAATATTTTTGTATATGTAGGTCCTTTTCCCTTTTTTATAATCTCCTTAGGATACAGACCTAGTAGTGATATTGCTGGGTTAAAGGATATGAACAGTTTGATTGGACTTTGGGCAGAGTTCTAAATTGTTCTCCATAATGGCTGGATTAGTTTAAAACTCCACCAACAGTGTATTAAGTGTCTCAATTTTCCCATATTCTTTCCAACATTTATCATTTCCCTTTCTGTCCTATTAGCCAATCTGATAGGTATGAGGTAGTACCTCAGAGTTGTTTTAGTTTCTATTTTTTCTAACCAATAGTGATTTAGAGCATTTTTCATACGACTATAGCGAGCTTTGATTTTTTTCATTTGAAAACTGCCTGTTCATAACCTTTGACCATTTATTTATCAACTGAGGAATGACTTGAATTCTTATAAATTTGACTCAATTCTCTATTGGAGAAATGAAGCCTTTATTGGAGACACTTGCTATAAAAACTGTTTCCCAGCTTTCTGTTTTCCTTCTAATGTTGGCTGCATTGGTTTTGTTTCCATGCTGTTTCCACAAAGGGTTGAAGTGATGTCTAAAGAAAAACTGTGATATCATTAATCTTAATTCACTCTATCAGGACAGGAGGTACTTAATAAATAGTTGAAATTTCTCCTGAAGAGCTCATCTCAAGTAACAAATTCTCTAAAGTGTTACTATACAGAAATTTCATTTTGCAGATGCTGCTTCTAAATCTTAACAATGGGATTGGGGATCTTTAGGCTGCCCTGACAGATGCAGATCTTCCAGAACAAGGGAGGTTCCAGTCTAACTGTATTCTGCCCTGGTTGGACATCAAGACAATCGTGTTCAGTTTTAGGTACCATGTTTTAGGGAAGAATGTAGACAGACTGGAGCACATCCCAAGAAGGGCAAGTAAGATGGTGAGGTATTTGGAAACCTATTTAGCTGAGAGAGAAAAGAATGGGGTAAGAAGGTTGGGGAGGGAGCACAGAAAATAACCCCATCTGCATGTATTTTAAGGATTATCCTGGAGAAGAGACACTCAATTTGTTCTGCTTAGCCTCGGAGTACAGAACTAAGAGCAGTTACAAGTAGCGGCACAGTCAGATTCTGGCTGTCCATAAGGAAAAAAGGGCCAATGGAAGGCTTTAAGCAGGAGCTAACTCATGGCATGGTAGGAATTTTGTAGGGAGGATTTCTGTTCAGGTATGGGCTCTATGGTGACCTCTAAGGCTACTTCCAATGCTGAGATTGTGGGGTTTCATTTTTGTTTTTTCATTTGCCTTCTTGTATTTTCTGCAAAAAGCTGATATAATAGGTTCTAGAAACCACATGCAATTTCATCCTGCAAAAAGAAAGGTTCCTACAGAAAAGCTAACCATGTGTGAGGGGTTCCTCTTCTCTGTCAGCTTCAGGGAGATGGAAGTATTTGGCCCCCCGGTGCCTCAGGGATCACATGGAAGGATGTCTTAAACAAAGAGCTGGGGTCACCTGTACCCAACTTTCCAGGGTCCTGACTAATACCCATGCCTAAAAATAGTCACAAAATCCAGAAACAGACCTGCAGCGTCTGAGAATGGGGAAAGGGGAAGGGGGGAAGACAAAAAGGGAAGGAGGAAGGGAGAAGGAAAAGAAAAAGGGACAGGGAAAGTAAAAAGCAAGAAGATCAAAGTCTCCAAAAACGTGATCTACTGAAACAGATTCAAATGAAAAAATAATAATGCCCTGACACCTGGCCCGCTGCCAGAGGGTCAAGGACAGACTGCCAACCCCAGACTGGCAGGTGCCCCTCAGGCAGGGCTTTCTCTAGTGGCCTTCACAACCTGATACATGATCAGAGATACCTTTCCAGGACAAGGTTTAGAAGTTAGAAGGACCGCCTAGCTTATGCCTGTGACACCAAACATGAACACAGGAGCATTCCTTAAGCAAACTGGCTGGATCCCACTGTCCAGATTCCTTACACATACTTGTAAAGTACCTGTCTAAGGGAAGGTGAAGATTCTTGCAGCTGCTGGGAAGCAATGTAGTTTTCATGATCATCTCATTAGTTGTTCCATTGGACATATCATCAAACATAAGTAAAGATCAAATCAGTGGCACTCCTCATAATCAGCTTAGCCACAGAGAGCGGGGGCTCTACCAGTAAAAATCCTTGTTCAGAAATCACACGGCAAAGTCAAGGTTCGGCATTAGTATTGCACCGCAGAAAAGTAAAAGAGAGGGAGTATAAAGAGCCTGACACCGTGGGCAGAAAAGGGTGGGAAGGTTTTGGATGGAGGACAGTTCAAATATCAGCTGTTTGCTTCAGCTACTTCTGGGCCAGACACACAGTGTCAACAGAAACACCACAAGGAGCGGATCTCAGGGAGACTTCTGTGGAGCTCATGCTGGTCTCATGAAGATATTTAAAAACAAATCAGCATGGATGGTTTGGGGCAGGGGTGAAGGAGGGATGAGCTCCCCACAGCTGAGATTCAGAGTGTGAAAGATGGAGAGAGCTTCCTGAAAACTTTCTCACTCTTAACCCCTGTCCAAGTACTCTCCCCACTCTGTCCTTCTCCTCTGGCCTCAGCTTCCCCTGACAGTCCATTCTTATTTAGAAGCTCAACTGGGCCTACTTGGCCCCTAACACCAGCGGTTAGATTTAAAACCACAGCTGATTTCTGGTCTTGTTCCAGAGCTAAACTCAGGCTGTTCCCAAGAGTGAATTTCTCACCTTGTCCTTGAAATCACTATGGTTCTGTAGGATTGCCCTCTGGTACGTGCCCGTCCGTACATAATCTTGCATCATGTTCTGCTGCTGTGACAGGTAGCCATAGAACTATAATACACAAGACAGAGCATTATGAATAGAAGAACCTCCACATGGCCAGCCTCAACACTGAAAACCAACCCAACCAACCACAGCCTTCCCCATTCAGACCCCCTGCTTCCTCCCCAACAAACCATGGAAGGAGCTCAGCAATGGGAACATGCCCAGGGTTGAGGGAGCATGGGCATCACTTCTCAGAAAGTCATGCTGGGGGCCAAGGCTGAACCATCCCTGTTAACAAACAAGGTGGTCAGACTGCTCTATTCACTGTTCTCCGCAGCTAAATCTAACTGGATCTCATCAGTGCCAGGATATCCCAAGCCACAAGGGAAAGGGAGGGGAAAAGCAATATACCTCTTAAGTCAGGAGGCTGGCAAGTATATTGGAGGAATACAACTATAGACCCTGGGATTAGAAAGCACCCCCTTTTCTAAATTCTGTTTGGAGCCAGTAAACGTTCTATAAGAAAACAGAGCTATCATAACATAGGTTCTGTTCTCAGAGAATCTGAGAACTGCAAAAGAAAACTGGGTAATTATAGAGGATTATGACTGAACTAGAGAACCCTGAACCTGAGACTAAAGATCTTAATGCAAAACTGATGGGTAAACAGACATGATAGTTTCCAGTTTTAGAGCTGTTGGGAATAAGCATACCAGCTCCTGAAAGCTTTGCTACTAAACATAAAACTATCATAATTCAAAGGGAGGGCTCTGTGATGGAAGAAAACCAAGTGCTCAGGAGCACCAAATGCTTATCAAGGACTCCTGCAGGGGGTGGGGAGAGATGACACAGAGAGAGCTGAGGCCTAAACGACTATCCTTTAGGGCGGTCCAGTTTCAACTGAGCAGAACCTTTTCCACCTTCCTAAGAAGCATCTACACCTGGGCCCTCCCTTTGGAGGCCCCAGGAGGATCCTGCCAGGTGGAAAACACACCTGGAAGTACTGCACAGCGGAGGATTCTTCTGTCCGCTCACTGAAGACGGAGCGCTCTAAGTTGTGACCTCGACAGGTTTTCAGAATATTATAGAATGAACAGAAATCTGAAAAAAGCAAAAACTTAATGTAGAAAAGAGGTCACACGGGGGAAATGGTAATGCAAACCAGGAGAAAGTGGCAATGGCATGTTAAAGGACCAATACATGGATAAGTTCCTGGCAATGGAAAGGGAAGACCTTCCAGAAGACCCCTGGTCATTAAAAAAAAAAATTAGATTCTGGAAAATTCTTGGCCACAGAACAAAAGAAAGTTTTCACATCCACAAATATGATTTGAAGGCAAAATCTTCATAATTATTTGAAGAAAAAATCTTCATAATTCCAGATACATGAGAACATGCTTAAGCACTCATTCTATTCTTTCTCAGGAAGAAGGAAAATAGGAGATATTTAGCAAAATATCTAACAGAATTCAGACGGAGAAAGACAAATGGTTCTCTTTGAGAGTGGAAGTCTACGAGGATTCACTCTGTACAAGTCCGTAAGTCAATGGCCTTCAAGGTGACTAGAAACAAAGAAGGTGAAAGAAGGACCCAGAATACGGAGATAAGAGGAAGAGGGCTTTGCTCATCTCTCCATATTCAAGAAAGTGTTGAAGCAAAGGTTTGCAAAGGAATTGCTCCTGCCTCAGCTCAGAACCTTCCTGGGTGGGCAGCAAGGGACTTACCATTGGGCGTTGCAAACTGTATGAGGACACTGTTACAGCCCAGGGTGATGATGAAGGACTGCTTTCCCACTCGGCTGCATTCTGTTTCTCTGGACACAGAGCACTTAAACACACAAACATCTTCATCTGGAAAGAGAAGACACCAGCTTAGCTCCTCACTCAAGACTGGCAGCCTGAGAGTTCTTGCCTTCCTACATTTGCCCGTAACAGCTCCTTCGCTCTCTCCATGCTAAATCCTGCCCATCATGGAAGGCCTATCTCAAGCTGCAGCTGCTTACAGATGCATACCCTAACCACACATAGCACTGGCTGCCCATTACACACATTTTAGCCTCTACTTTCTGTTTCTGGGGATCTGTTTTATGTGTGTTGTCGTATTTCACACCTAGAATGTAAGGGACCTACCCAATAGTAAATCCCTGGTATTTCTTTGGTATCATCCACAGTGCCTCCTTCACCCACTGGGCCAACAGAGCAGATGCTCGACTGATCATCAGAGACTGCTGCACTCACTGTGCCAAGTGAAGTGTCCAGAGCAATCATACTGGAAATGAAGATCTTATACTTTGTTCACTGTGAAGCCTCTGTGCTTTAATATTCTCACTTGAATAATGAGAATGGTGGGAGAGCTGCTTGTCTTTTACAGGATAACTCTAAAGCTAAATCGATGACTGTAAGCAAAGTATATCCAAGAGTTTATGGATCATTGGGAAGCTAGTGCACAGATAGTCAACACACATTCACTGCAGCAAGGAGAGTGCAGTGTGGTGTAGCACATGGAGGACCAGCCTTGAACCCAGGGCTTCCTTGTTCCAAGACCCACCTCTGTTATACACTGGCTGTGTGACCCTGGGCAAGTCTCTTAACCTCTCAGTGCCCCTAGGAAATTCTCAAAGACTACAAGTTATAGATACGCCTCCATTCTGCAACTCTGGGAGGAGTATTTCACACCTGGAGTTCCTCACATAAGGTCAATCTTAGGTCTGGACAAAAGTGCCAAGATTTTCATCGTCACTATTACTGAACTTCCCAAACCTGTTCAGCTAGTGGAACCCTGCTCCTAGCTTTGAAAATGAGCTGATGACTCTGAGGATTCAAGATTCTTCCTCACACACCTGATTCCAAATCAGAAAAGCCAATATGACAGGCCTCTTCCAAGGAACAGGACCAGAGAACCACTTCAAATCAGTGGAGCCCCTAAAGGGGGAAGTTCAAAGCATATGGTGTCATCAAAAGCCTGACTTAGGGGCGGGGAGGCAACTCTATTACCCAGCTGTGGGATGGAAGGCTGTGGGGGAGCACAGAGTGTAATTTATACCAGTAAATTCTCTTACTTCTCAAAGGAAGAGAATCCTCATAATAGCTAGCATTTACATAAAGCACCTTACAAATATCTCGACTGATCCTCATAACAACCCTGGGAGGCAGGTGCCATTACTACTACCATTCTGCAGATGAGGAAACTAAGACAGGTTAAATGACTGGCCCAAGGTCACAAGGCTAGTAACTATGGCTGGATTTGAACTCAGGTCTGCCTGACTCCAGATTGTGAGCTCTATCTACTAGATACCTTCTCCAAGTCCTTTGGTAAAATAGCCTGAGTCATGTCCTTTCCTTCCAAAAGTACCCAAAGGGACTAAGATGCTGGTACATCAGCGTCACACCCACTGCTGGCTGTCAATGATAATACCTTACTTGGGGCTAAAGAAACCTGCTCATGGATGATTACTAAATCTTGCCCAAACAAAGGTGAGAAGGCATGGCCGATAGATCACTTTTATGCTCTTTTATGCTGTTGCTCCTCCAAAACTCCAGGATCCTTTCCTCCCACTGCAATCCAGTTTATTCTTACAGCAGTAGTTACCTGGTATCAAATTGTACCCAAACACCCCAGGAACGTGAGGAAAAAGAATGTAATAGCCAATACCCTAAATCAAGGTCTCAATATGGCAGTAATTGTGGTGCTCTTGGCAATAGGAGGGGAAGCTCCCCTGGCTCTAGGCTGTCAGAAAAACCATCCAGTCGTGCCAGCCCTGCTAGTCTTGGGTGAGCACCCAGTCCTTCAGCGGATATTCTGGCCCAAGCAATAACCACACGCAACTGCATTATTGTGAAAATCTGAGTTTTCTATGGAAAAAAAAACCAGTGGTCTTTTGGGGGCCAGGGTGGCTAGCTTCAATCAGGGCTTCAGTTATGCTCACTTCTATGACTAAAACACACAGTAAATAGCACTCATCACAGAGCCTGGCACAAAGTAAGTGTTTAATAAATGTTTATCAATTGATTGACAAATACCTGAGGTACCAGGATGATCAGGGACTGAGTGTTAACCTGAATATCTCCCTATTTCTAATACCCAAGCAATACATTTACCTCATTTCTAGGTAGTCAGGCTGGAGAGGGCTTTGAATGCCAGACCCAAATTTCACTGTTCCAACCAATGCCCTTCTCAATAGAATGTAAGCTCCTTGAGTATCCTAGCTCCTCCCTCCTACTACCTAGGATGTGGCATGGTACATAGAAGGCATTTAATAAAGGCTATTTGAATTGAAAAGCATCATTATTACATTATAACCAAACCCCACTGCAAAATCACAAAACCGTGTAACAAAACACAAACCCATTGTAGCATCATTCGACTGACAGCCAATGTATGACAATGTTCCAATAAAACTAATGGTCCCTGTAACACTGTATGTCCTATCAGCATGTGTTCACAGAACCAATTAATGATGTTAGGCCCGTACCTTCCATCCGTAGAATATTTTATAATTTTGGAAGCACTTTCACACACAGGGTGTCCCAAAAGTCGTAGGTAAGTTTTAAGGTTCTGTACTTTATGTCATACATAATGTCAATTGATTTGTACAACCCTCTGAGACAGGTAGGAAAGATGATTATCCTCATTTTAAAGGAGAAAAACTGAGGCTCAGACACATCAAAAGACTTGAAGCCAGACAACCAACAAACATTAAAAAGGATACTGAAGCAGATCATCTCCATGGTACCTCTGGAGCTTCAAATCATGATCAAAGGTGAGTTCAGCAGCTACTGCAAAAACCTGGTAGGAGGTAAGGAGGGCCTGGTGGAGAGTAGGGGGCTGGGAGAGCCATTCTAGAGCATGAATTCACAGAGCTGAACTGTTTCAGTTAGTACAGACTGCTCTGTATTTCATCTGTCCCTCCTCCCATTTCCCCCAGGGGTTGCTAACCATGTTACTCTACCAAAGTAACTATGTTATCCAACCAGTCAAATGTGAGTTCTGGTACTTCAATACAAAAACAGGTTTGCAGGTTCTACACAAGGTCTTATTATGGTGTGGAAAGCACAATGCCAAGCCTCATTGAAAAGAGGACTCTAGCCCCTGCCACAAATATGTCTGCATAGTCCTTGTCCATGAGCCCAGGTCCCCAGCCTGTGCAGGAGGCGGCTGCTTAACAAGCATGGAACAAAAAGGAATTCCTGAGGCAGAAATACCCCATTTCAGACTTGACTCCAGCAGAGAGGAGCGCTGGTAGTAAGGGGTATGGGGGGTAGGGTCTGTTTAACCAGAAGGAACAGCCAAATTGCATTCTGATAGGTGATGAGAAAAATTCCCTATTTGTTGGGCAAAGGCTTTCACTCTTCTTTCAAAACCAAGTTGGCCCCATGGATCACATATCTCTGCCCTGTATCTCCTCAGGGACGTTGCTCACAGAGATTATACACAACCTACTACTCTTGTCCATCCCAAACCCGTTCAGTTCCCTGGAGCACCAAGTCTGAAGAGCAAGAACTCTATTCTCCTGTGGGAAAATGGTCAAGGGAAGACCACGGACTATGCCACTTCACAGGTCAAGACACTGAGACCCAGAGAACCAGCTGAGTGATTAGCTTTTCTATCTGTATCCTCAGCACTGGGATTTGCATGTAGTAAGCACTTAGTAAATTCCCTCCTTCCCTCCCTTGCTTCCTTCCTCCTTCCCTCCTTCCTTTCCTTCTTTCTTCCCTCCCATAATTATAGAGCTCATCAGCGTTGAAGCCAGAGTTTGAAAGGCCAGACACTTCTGATTATAAATCCAGTGCCCCCTCTACAATGCCATCAAGACTGAAGGCCAAAGAGGAATTAACGTGATGTTTCTTTCCACTCCTTTTTCATCTTCCACACTTCCTGAGACAGGATGCAATACAGCAATAAGTAGGGTCCATAGGAATACCCAAAAACGTTCTGAGGGAAGCATCTGACTTTAAGCAAATTATTCAAGTGAAATGTTCCTCTTCTGTGAACTTATTTTTTCTGAGAAGAAGCAACACTTGCCAGATGGGTGGGAGAAGGGTGAAGCAAAGATGAGCTGTCTATTCTAAAAACCATCTCCAGGGCACATCTTTCTAGCAGGAAAAATACTACAGCCGCCATACAAAACAGAATTAAAGTTATTTCTCTCCACAGACTTATAGAGGAAAAAAGTTCTAGTCCAAATATGAAGCATTCTATTAAGTTTCCTACTAGCAGGGAAGAAAATCAAGCTGTTACCTTCCAGAAAAAAATATTCCCCAACCAGGGAAGAGAGAGAAGAGAAAGGTGAACCTCTTCCCAAAATCATTAAAAACACAGGTCTTTAGCAAAAGCTGAGCTGTCAGAACCTTTAGTTCTCTCCTCACTGGAGAGAAGAGGGAATTGTGAAAAGAGGAAGTGACTTGTCCAAGGTCACACTGCCTGGTGCCTCATCCTTTCTCTACTGTTGCCTGAGAGTCAGGCTACCTCCTGGCTCAGCCTGAGACGATGCATGTTTGGCAGAGACTCACAAAGGGTCCTCATTCTTCAGCAGCACCAGTCCTCCTTATTTAGGTTCATTTGGACCTCTAACTTGAAGAAAATGACAGTTCAAGAACTAGAAGATCTGGTGTTGACTCCATACCTCCTGGTATCTCTATAACGTGGAGAAAAGGAAAGAATTCTAGACTCCTAGAATCAGAAGGAAGTTTAAAAGAACACCTAGGACCTCCCCCTGCTTCGAATCATATCTGTATTGCAACATCTCAAAGTGTCCTTCCTATCTAAAAAGTACCAGGAAAAAGCAGTTCCACAGGAATTCTGGCCAGAGCCTTTCACTCTATACAGGGATTAAACTCCAAATTGGAATTTCTTCTGTTATAATTAAATCCTTTTGGTTCTATCCTTACTAAAGAGAGGAAACAAAGACTCAGAGAAGGGCTTTCTTTAATAAAATTGAAAATGATTTAAGTTGCCTCCAGCCTTCTCTTTTCCAGGGGAAGGAATATTCTTTCCTGTGGCTACTTCTTCAGGTATCCCTTCCCAACATTTGGGAGCATTTGGTTTTTTTCCTCCGAAATCTCTTACATGTTTCTCTAAACTTTTCTAACTGGGCCATCCTGGGAATGAACAAAGTATTTTAAGAAGACTGACCAACATGAATGTCAGGCTAGTACAGTGTATGAGGGTTGATTAGTTTTGCTTTTGTTTTAAAAGAAAAGCAAAATAGCAGTCTCATACATTGTTGTCATCTCTGGATTGGGTGGAACCTCCATATTCTTTTACCTTCTGCTACTGCTTAGCTAATCATTCAACCATTTGTAACTAAGTTTCTCCTCCTTCGATATACTGTACTTTCCTCCTTCCAAAAACGCAGCCTGTTCTTTTCTGATGTCTCACTCAGCCAGTTCTTTTACACCTGCAGACAAAAAGACTTAATAACTGTCCTCAAAAGCCGGAGTTACCCAGAAAGGGCCAGCAGACAGCGTTAGCAGAAGGGGCTAATGCTGACAGCTAGGACAGCGTAGCCAGGGAAGGAAAGGGAGGGGTGATTCACCGATGCCACACTCAGGCACCTCACTGGGGGATGGGATCAGTAGGACCTTGATCCTGGACACTGCATTAGAGGTGCTTTTACGAGGCTTGGGGAACCAAACTTGCTTCTCATCCTCTAGTCATCAGCTCTACCTTAGCTTCTGTACCTTCCCCCAGTACAAAGAATTTACCCCACCCTGTAATTTAAAGGCTCTTTGCAAATAGCACAAGGTACCATAGTACTAAGAGCACCCCAGGTGGGGCACCACCTGCCAGGGACAACGTGAATTCAGGAACCCTGATCCTTGTGCCAAGACACAGACTTCCTGAAGCTGAGGCAATTTCTTCAAGGGATGGGACACAGGCTGGGAACCAGAGATCACAGAGCTAAACTGAAATAATTTGTTACAACCTTAAGTACCTACAAAGAGGGAGGCTCCTAGTGGCTCAGGATCCTTGGCCTTGGCTAAGCCCATGCTAAAACCCTTCTGGTCAAAGAAATACTGTTCTCAATGTCATTCATCTTTCTGAGCCCCTGGGACCAGGAGAGCCAAGGGGCCAGGAGGCACTCTAGAAGCCCCTGGCTGCCTTTCTCTCTCTCTCTCCCCCACCCACCTCCATTCTCTGCCTCTAAGCTATGGAAGACAAAGGAGAAATAAAAGCAACTGTCAGAATCTGTATATATGGTGCTAGGCTGGGCATTCTACAAATTAAACAGCAGCTGCCCTTGCTCTGATAAACCCACACTGTATGATGCAAAAGGCTAAAAGGGCAAAAAACTCCCCCTACTAGATACAACTAACTTTAAACTGCAGGGCAGGTCTGGTCTTTGGTAGCATCCTCCAAAGGGAATATTCCTATCCCAGCTTCTAAGGCTTGCCTATCACTGTTTGCCAGAAGAGTTGCATCCTGAAGACAAAGAGCATCAATGGTTTAGAAGCAGGAGGGCTTCTGTATCCTGAGCAGATGCACAAAAGGCCCTGCCAGGTTTTACACCCTCTTAGCATTAAATTCACTATTTTAAAAGACAGATTTTGATTCCACGATTGACTAAGAATTCAGATTTCTAGTATAATTAAAGAGTAAAATGAGACCAACAAATTATTATAGGGTAAACTTTTTTTTTTCCTGCAGAAATTCCTAACTTCAAGAAAGCATCCAGGATGAGTCAGTAAACAGGATGATAGTTTGTGAATAGTTGTGATTATTTTTCCATCAGAATCTCAAAAAATAGTAATAGTGGTCACAGGTATTTCATTAGTCACTGATGAATGTGGACAGTTTAACCCAGGAGTTCTTGAATGGGTGGATTTCAGAAGAACCTGGAAAAACTTACATGAACCGATGCTGAGTAAAGTGAGGAGAACCAGGAGAACATGGTACATAGTAACAGCAACACTGCGTGATGACCAACTTTGATAAGACTCAGCTGTGCTCAGCAATACCATGATCTAAGAAAATGCTATCCACATTCAGAGAAAGAACTATGGAGTCTGAATGCAGATCGAAGCAGACTATTTTCTCTCTCTGTCTCTCTCATGTTTTTTTTTTCCCTTTTGCTCTGATTCTTCTTTCACAGCATCACTGATGTGGAAATATGTTTAATATGACTGTACATACATAGCCTATATCAGACTGCACTCCATCTTGGGGAGGGAGAAAAAAATTTGGAACTCAAAATCGTATAAAGATGAATGTTGAAGATTATCTTTACATGTAATTGGAAAAAATAAAATGCTATTAAGTGGGGGGGGGGAAAGACTATGGATACTTTCTCAGAACATCTTTAAATACATAAAATAAAATATATGGGATTACAAAGGAAACCATTTATTATAAAAATTTTTTTTTTTTACTAAATCATGGACTTGAGGCTAAGAACTGGTTCAAACATATCTTTAAAATGTACCCCCACCTTCTAGGAGAACTACATGCAAAGCTGAGAGGAGGTGGAAACATCTCCCTATTGGACCCAGAATGTGTTCAGTCATCACCAGGTCAGCAGTGAAGGCTGATTTTAGTGAAACATTTGACAAAGTCTTCCAAGCTGCTCTTATGGAAAAGATGTCAAGGTGTCAGACACAGGCCACTTACAATTAGGAGGATTTGAAACTGGATGTTCAGACCGAAGAAGCTGAGCTCATCATGACCTGACATCATTCTGGAAAGGTTTCCAATGGGTGCCCTAAGGATCTGTTCTGTTTAACATTTTTATCAATTACTTAAAGGCAGAGATCAGAGACTTAGGGCCGGAAAGGGCTTTAAAGGTCAACACACAATCATTTTATGGATGACAGATTGTTTACTAACTTTGTTAAAGGCAAAGCTAGAAGAGATGGTTGGCATAGATGCCAAAGTTAGGATTCGAAATGGTCTACCAACTGGAAATAAAGAAAAACATAGTCTTACACTTAGATTCAAAAAAATAAAACTTCCTAAGAACAAGACAGGGGAGCTATGGTTAGAGAACAGCTAGTTAATCTGAAAAAGTGCTAGGTATTTAGTGGATTGATTATAAAGTCATCAATGGGATGTGGAAGCCAAGAAAACCGAAGCAAACTTGGGCTGCATTAAGAAAGACAGTGTCTAAGACTAGGGAGGATTGACAGTCCTGCTCTCTGCCCAAGTCAGATGGCCTGTTTACAGTATGGGGCACAGACAAAGGAGTGGAGTGTGTGTGTTTGGATGGGGGAAGTGGGATGACAAAAGGACTCTAATTCATTCCATGTGAGGATTTCCAAGGAACTAAGGATCTTTAGTTTGGAGAAGTGGACAAGATAGTTGTCTTCAAGGATGTGAAATGCTTTCCTCTGGAAAGCTTATCAGAGACTTTTTCAGCCTTGCCCCAAAGGGCAGGAAGAGCAATAAATGGAAGTTAAAAAGAGGCTGATTGAGCCTTGCTAAGCAAGAACTTGCTCACACTAGAGCTATCCCAAAGTGAGCTGAGCTGCCCTAGTTACTTAGAGGGTGGGTTCTTGTGCTCTGGAGGTCTCCAAACAAAAAAAAGTTGAATGACCACTCATTGATTTTGAAAGGATTCTTGATTAGAGACAAGATTGGCCGGGATGACATTCCCATTCTCTTCCACCTCAGATTCTGTCCTTCAGAATAAGTAATACAAATCAACTCAAGGTAGAGAAGAACAATAGCCCAATCTGCATCCCCGAAACCAAAATTTAATATTTCAGGAGGTCAGAGACAAGCACAGGAGGGAGCTCAGCAGGAGGTATCCTCTAAAAATGCCTGGCTCAGAAAAGGAAGAAAATTCAAATTGAAGTCTAAAGCTGTGAACAAGGCTAAACACAGTAAGTGTTTGAGAAGCCTTTTGGCTTACACGTAAGGAAAGGGAATTGAAATATTGTTTTAACTGTGAGTTACTCAGAAAAAGGATCAAAAGAAAGTAGAATAAAAACCTAGTTAAAATTGTTTGTTTTTTTTTTAAGCACACAATTCAATCACCAAACCAGTCTCCCAGCTTCTCGGCAGCAAGGTGCTGCCTAGGAAAGCTATTAAATGCAAATTTCTCCCATCCATGGTAATCAGGCTGTCAGGCTGGGCCCCCTACTTCTTTGTCAGCAACAAAAGGGATGGCAGATGTGCTCAGGGGTTCCAGAGACACTGAATGAACAGAGAGCTTGGCGAATAATTCAGGGAAAAAGAAGTCCCCCTACATGCCCTCCCCCCATAACACAACACCAGATCCCAACCCCACATCACATCCTGTAACTGTGAGGTTCTTCCACACACAACCCCACCCCATACTCCCAGTAACCTTACTCTTTTAGATTTCCCAATGGGAGGAGGAAATTTTTTTTGATGGAGGGAGGATTTTCTTTCTGTTATAGAAGCGAATCACCATGGTTAACAATACCAGCCTCTCTGTCATGGAGAGCTCATATGTATGGCTCTAGAGCTGCCCTAAAGACATACTTCTCCTGAGATCCAGTTACCCTGCTCTTCCTAGGTGCCTTGGGTCCCAAGCCTGCTATCAGAGAACATACCAGACAACACCCACCAACCATAGTTGTTCTTGAACCTAAAGAAGGCTATTTATTATCAGTCTCTATTGGTATCTCAGTAATAGTCCAGATTATCAATAGGCAAATGTGGGATTGTGGAGGAAAAATATGATGCTCTGACTATAAATCAATTGGAGAAGAGCCCCAAATATCAGTCATAACTGGCCCCCACGGCACTTTTATAAATTAGTAAACCTTTCTCCCTGAACCCTTCCCCCTGTCCTGCTTTGCAAAAGTTTAGAAGTCATGACCTCAATTTTCTCATGTACTTCCAAGGTAAATCAAGTTTACCTCTTTAGACCTTCCAACTGGGCTACAGATGGGTAAAGGTTCATGCATATGTGCCTCTGTCTATTCGGTGGGAAAAGACATGGAGATAGTATCCAAGCATGAAGTTGGCTGAGAGAAAACTAAGAGAGAGCTTTTTTCCCCCAAGAGGCAAGCCCTGTTGCTCCCCACCCTTGGCACAACTGCCTCATCACAGGCAGCTCCCAGGGCAATAGGAGCCCCACCTTCTATCAAGGCTGGCTAGCAGCCAACCTAGGAGTCCAGACTTCTAGCCTTTTTCCCTTTGTGTGGAGGATTCTGGATCACTGCTGTTCAGTTAGCACCATAGAGACTTGAAAGATTATTAGAGTAATCATATTTTACAAACCCCAAAATTAGGATACCTAGTCTGACACAAAGGAGAATCTTTCTGCAAAGCTTGGTAAATATATATTTCTTTTTCTTGAGATTAGTCTGAGCCTAAAAAATTGAGGACTAACTCCTCAAACCATGGGGCAACTACTGATGCAAAAATCAGTTTTCAGAAGAAGGTGAATGGCTTGAAACTTCAGCACAGTGGTGACCAAACAGGAAAAAAAGGGCTAAATTCTTCTGGAGGAGGCAGAGCTCCAAGGACTGTGGAAGGTATATACTCCTAAGGGCCCTCCTGCCCAGAAAAGAAGGAAGAAAATCCATCTTGGGCCAACTGCCACATTGTGAAATAGATTTACAATGTTTATAATCTCTAGGGAACTGGATCCCATCTTTCTCTGCATAGCAGAACATTATTTATTTATATTTCTCCCCTAAGACCAATCCAAACACCAACCTTTTATTTTAAAGAGTACTCATTTTGTGCTAGCCACACCAGATACCTTGCTACTAACACCAGCCAGACACCCATCATTTTCAAGGTCTTGCTTACTTACCCAAGGGGTAAGTAATTAGAAGCCCAACCTAGTCTAAGACTCTACCTTAGCCTACCCAAGGGATTCTAAAGGCCAGAAAATGGGAATACTGGCTCTAATCAAAAGATAAGACAAGAAGAGGTGACAGACACAGAAACCCCTGGTCAGCACAGAGAGATGTGTGCAACTCCATGCTAGCAGGAGAGGGTGATACATAGTAGACACCTCATTTAGTGAGAGAAATGGGATGATCCCTAAGGTCCCTTCCAGCTCTAAATTCCTTGAAACCTATGAATGATGGATATAAAGTAGTATTTCAGCCCCTTTCCTTCAAGAATACTTAAAATTCAGCTGGGGAAAAAGGACTCCCACATACAAATCAAGATTAAAAAGGCAGTGTATTATAGGAATTCTGAGGAGGCAAGTGGATAATCAGGGGGAAGCTTCACAGGGGATTTGGGACTTGAGCTGGGCCCTGAAGGCTGCATAGGAAGGAAGCATGTAGAGACAAGGGTATTCCAGGAAGAAAGGAGGAAAGGGAAGAGAGTAAGCATTTACATAGTGCCTACTATATTCCAGGCCCAGTGCTAAGGGCTTTAAAATACCTTATTTGAAAGATTGGCATTAGCAAGTACATGGGGGCAGTACGTGAACAAGGCCACTAAGAGTGCTGTCGGTCTGGGTCACAGTGTTACAGCAGGAGAGCAGTAGGAAATAAAGTTTGAAAGGTTAGCAGGGCAAGTCTATGGAGGGCCAAGTTAAGAAGTAAGGACTTCATCCCATGGGCAATGGTGTGCAACTGTCAGGTTTGGAGGGGACACAATAGTCCAGGCACAAAAAAGGCACAGGCAGCCTGGCCAAGCAGATAGCAGACTTTTCTAAGTTGAGTCTTCTATTCATTAAAGAGAATTTTTCACTATTAGACCAGAGGAAAAGCTTGTTTTCACATCAGGGCCTGGGCTCCACCCTTCCCCCAAGCAGATCTAGGATCAAGGATCAACACAACCTGTCAAATGCTTCTACTGGACATCTTCAGGAACCAAAACCCAACACAAGGTTTATTAAAGCACTTTCTGATGCCTAAAACCAGCAGCAGGAGGAACCTGAACCTGATCCCCTCTCCCTGAAATCACTATGAATTGGGTAGTAGGGCCCCAAGGTCCACCAGGAAAAAAGTGACTCCAGATGTGGTCCACTAGATAACAAAGAAGTTCTATTTAACATCATAATGGAATAAGTAAGGGCACAACCCTTCAAAAAGGGTTTCCACAAAACAGGAACCTTAAGACAAAGGGAATTCCAATTTAAACCTGGAAATGCTTGTAAAAACATGCACAGAAAAACAGCATAATGACTAAAAGTGCCCAAATCTCCCTGGTGTGGGCTCCAAGACCTTCAAGGCTCTCCTCCTATGTACTCTGGTCCAAGTGGTCCCATAAGTCTGCCAGAGTAGGTGGGTAGACAGGCATGTTAGACCCTCTGCCTACCGACCATTTTTGAGGTCTTTCTCTGGTGCTTTTCATAGTTTGCAGATAGATCCTGCATAGGATCTTGTTATATGGCTAGTTTACCACCTTTCTGTTGCTGGGCTGGTTTTTTTTAATGGATCTGTGTTTCATTTGTGAAAGCATATTTTTTAAAAAAGTTTCCTTTTTAATTCCACTTGAAATATTTAGAAATATTTTTCTCAAGAACTATGGAGTCTGAATGCAGATCGAAACATAATATTTGCACTCTCTTTTTCTTGTTTCTTCTTTGTCATAGTTCCTCCCGCTGGTTCTAGTTCCTCTTTATAACATTACTAATGTGAAAATGTTAAATATGAATGTATATGCAGAGCCTGTATCAGACTGCACACCACCTTGGGGTGGGGAAGGAGGGAGAGAAAATTTGAACTCAAAATCTTATGAAAGTGAATGTTGAAAACTAAAAACAAATAAATTAATTTAAAAAAAAAGAAATATTTTTCTCTAAAGCCCTTTCTAGGCTCTTGGGGAAAAAACCCTTTGGAAAGGCAGGTGATAGGTTGAGCAGAAAAAAGCTGAGCTGAATGGATTAAAAGGCAATCCCCACTCTACTCCTTGAAAATTTTAGCCATGGGTCTATCACATGAAAAGTGCCTTTTGTACTCCAGGTGGGGCATTCTCATACCCTTCTATTCAATTTAGATTCTAGATACTGATTTCTGGGAGGGACTCCCAGAACCCATTGATTGATTCCTTGAAGGGAATGGTCTAGGAGGAAAGGACTGGGATGGCAATATGGTTGTTCAACTTCCGAAATATTAATGCAGGATTGTATTTTACATATTCTATGGTCATTTCCTTGCTCATGATTCTTCTAAATGTTACCTGAAATCTTCTTCGGGCAAACAGTTATGTCAAAGGGCAGGGGGAACTATGCCAGTTTGCATATCTCTCTCGAAGTTACAAATGGTTTGGATGTAGGTTAATGTTAAATTCAATAAAATTGCTTCTGGCAGACTTGAGCCTAAATTGAAGAACAAATTATCAATATTTATGGTTTTTCTTTGACAACTGTGTAGGGAATTTTGGGTGAAAAAACTCCATCCATCCCACACAGACCAGGAACTCACAGTGCAGAACAGTGTTCTGCAACTTACAGTGAGAGAGATTTGCCTGGGTCACTTGCCCAGGGTCACACAGCCAGAATGGGTCTATCAGAGGTGGGACTTGCACCAAGGTTTTTCTTCCTGCCTTACTGAGGTCCAGCTCTCTATCTCCTCCATGTCCTCCTGATGGTTATAGAATCTGGGAGCCCCGCCCCCAACTCTCCTTGAATCTTCCCACTAGATCAGGCCTTCGCCTGAGGCCATAAGCCTTCCATTGTCACAAGACAAGGCCCAAATCTGGTTACCCCGAAATTAGCTTTGTCTGTTACCTCAGGATTGCCTCCAGCTGCTTCCCACTCTTGATCCCCTCAAAATCCCATCCTCTAGGTTCTAGGAGTCTGACCTCTAGTCTCTCCAGTCCCATCAAGATCCTCCTTAGACTCCTCCCTTCTTCTAGTCACCCCTAGAACCCTCCCACAATCGTCTCATCTTGCCTCCATGAAGGCGCTCAGGCTCTCTAAGGGTCTACCCACTATGAAAAATCTTAATAAATTTTGTTTTTCTTTATTGGAGCAGGACCCGATGTGCAGGTATTTTGGGGTCCCGAGCACCCCTAAAAGCCTATGGTTCCCTAACATCATCACTGATTTTCCTTCCTTGTCACACATGTCCTTGATGAAGGCTCTTATGTCATTTCTCATGTGCATATCATTGTTAGTAATAAGCTAAGAAAGTCCTTAATCCAGGATATGTAAGGCTTATGAGTATACCTCTTTTTGGGGGTAACAGGAGACAGACCTCCTATATTCCATTAGACATGCCTATGGTGTATGGGGCAAATTATTCAACTCCTACAAATTAAAAAAAGAACTGTATTAAGTATTTGTAAAGCCTCCAAATATCCAGAGAGATAGGGAACAACTAGCGCCTCTACTTTTCAGAGGAGACCCAGAGAGATCAAGAAATAGGAATGAGGGTCACACAGAAAACGTGAAAAGTGGAATCTGAAACTTAGGATGTCTGTTTCCAATCTTTCTATTATAACCTTGCTTCCTTCTCTTTTGTGGGGAAAAGGAAAGGAGTTCTTTGGAATTTCCACTCCCGGCCTTAAACAAGATGACCAGTCTGCCCTAAAAAATCCTAACAATTCCATTGTAAAACTCACAAGAGCATCATTTTTCCTCCCATCACAACACTGATCTGTTATGTTTCTTTGACAGCTACTATCCAAAACATTATGTAAGTGAATATATTGTAGGTGGGCTTCTATACATAAAAAGGAATACATATACTACATATGCAACAAATCCAACTGAAATGAATGCTAGGTAGAACAAAAATCAGCCAACAATCTTCATAAAGAAAAACAAGTCCAGCCTGGGTACATCTCATCAGATGCTATGAGAGATGAAATTCTTTTGAAAGACAGTGAATAATGCATGAAACTCAGGTCTTTCCTGAACCTCAGGTGATCCCATCTTGAACTGTTCTGTGCACATTTACAAGAATGCCTTGATTTGGATTAAAATCTGTGCCTTTTATCCAGAAAGATAGGAAGGCAAGAAGGCCTGCTCATCCTCTGGCTTAAGTAGCAATGAGACAGACCAAAGAGGGAAAGGTGCCTGCCCTTAGTTTCCACAGAAGTCATCCACAAAAAGTGTCACCCAACCTTCCAAACAGCTTCACTTGGGCATCTACAACTGTCCTTCAAAGTAACTCCAACTGTGCCTTTCAACCAAACACACCCATACAACACTTAAGCACAAAAATGGGCTTTGTGTAAAGCTCAGGAATAGTTATTATCAGTTTTTTAGACAACTGAATTTCAATGCCTATACAGTACACTCATTCAACACAAATCTGCCAATCTATAAAGTTAATCAGAAGTAAACAGATTTTCAGAGGTAAAAAGTAGCCTTGATGAGGGATCACTAAAACCTCCACCAATTCAGTAGGTGTCAGAAAAGATGGAAAGATAAAGAGGACCATCCTTTCCAAGGTGGCCAGCTCACTTAACTGCCTGCCTATTAAAGTGCAACAAAGCCATCAGTAGCACCCAGGCTTCAAATTCTATGTGAGCAACATCAGAGCCTCAGCCCAACGGGAGTTATCAGGTCCACTATCACAACATCTGGGAGGGGGCCTGTGTTGTCAAGACTCTTGATTCACACATTTCTCTGGACAGTCTTAACAAACTAACGATGGGGTGATGGGGCCTGGACCCCTGAAAGGAAAAGATCGTATCTCTGAAAGCAACCCAGTCCCTGAATTTTCCCACACATTTCAGCAGCCCAGATCATTGGCATCTCACTTTACTCCATTCACCACTGCACCCGGCCCACCCCCAGGCTATTTAACACTCCTTAATCCCATCCAGATCTCCCCCCTTCCTTTTATGTATGTAGTATTGATGGGGTACAGGATCTGGGAGCCCCCTTGAATTCTCCTTCCATCTTCCCACTAGATGAGGCTTTTGCCTGAGGCCATAAGCCCTTCATTACAGCTAGGCCCAAATCCCTAGGTTACCCAAAACCTAGCCTAGCCCTGCATTGTCTGGCTAGTTTCCACCCTAGATCTTATCAAATTATCTATGCCCAAATCGGTTACCCTTAAACTAGCCTAGCCTTCCGTGGTCTTGTTATCTCCAGGTAGCCTTCAGTTACTTTCCACCCTTAATCCTATCCTCTGGGTTCCTGGAGTCTGACCTCACCCCAGTCCCATCAAGCTCCTCCTTAGACTCTGTCCTGCTTGTGAAAACGAGAGTCACAAATGGTGAGATTTCTTAAGACTATCCAACACCGCAAACCTCTAATAAACTTTGTTTTTCTTTGGCTGTGAGAAGGCTTGAGTCGAATTCATCCAAGCAGGACCTGGAGTGTAGGTATTTTGGGGTCTAGAACACCCCTAAAAACACATCAGTATCAGTCTTACCCCCATTAAGTTGCAGATTCATTAGGAATCTAGCCAGCACTACTGGCTTTACAGAAAACCTCTCCACTCTGACTGAAGGATGGTTTGAATGCTTGAATTCTTTCCAGGTGGACCCCCCTGCCCCCGCCGCCTCATACTGACATTTCAGGGTTCCCAGAAACCTCTATGGGCCTTGGCAAAGATATTCCCACAAGGAGATGAAGACTAGAACCAACAATACCCTGATCCCAGAATTCTCTTTTCAGGGCAAAATATCTATCCATATGTCAAGGAATACGGATTATTATGGCCAGACTACCAGGGCAATAAACAACGGAAGCAAATCTGTGGAAGGCCAAGTGTGGTTTTCCCTGGGGAGAAAAATGCTGGAATGGCACTCCTCACAGAAAAGCAATCATTTCTTCAAACACTGGCTGTCTGACATAGTCTAGTAACTTTCATGGGAGTCTTGAAAACTGCATTTTTGTTCCAGCTCTGCCATTATTAATTTGTGTGACTCTGAGCAAGTGAGCAAGTCATTCAATCTCTCTGGGCCTCCATTTCTTCCTCTGTAAAATGACAAGGCTGAAGAACCTTGATAAGGTTAGATGAATCTCTAAGGCCCTTTACAACTTTCAAGCTTGCAAGATCTAGGACTTAGGTGCTATGTGCCGCTCACTCCCCTTCTCATTAGTCTTTACTGTATTACCAGTTTTCCCTTCATTATTAGGAAGCACAGGACAGAAGCAGCCCATTGCTTTACAAGCAAGGGTTTGTCTATGTTTGGATTAAAGGCAATTTGCCTTGGTCTTAATTGCTCACGTCCCTTCAATCTTGAAACTTTTGTGACTAGAAGATGCCTGCATCCCCACTAGTAGGTTAAATTACTTTTTAAAAAAAGTAACACTGTTTTCACTACCTGGGCCACTGATGGTACACCACAAACTTAACCTCCTGGATCACCAAGAGACCACAGAACACTATGTTCTGACACCAAATGTGGAGAATAGTACAAAGAAACCTCTATCCTGAGCAAAACAATGCTACTGGCCAGCCCAGCCCAATCACTTGGAGCAAGTGACTGAACTTCTTCCAGAGCTCAGGGAAACTGTTACACCTAAAGATATCTTCAGTTAACCAGGTTGTGCAAACCACAGGGCATGTTTGTGTTCGCAAAGCAACAGAGTAACTTCAAAAGACAACCTCCCCACCTACTCCCATCCTTGGGAATAGCAAGCTGCAAATGTCATAAAGATCATGGAAAGAGGAACAGCCACTCATTATCAAACATTTTGAAATTCAGATGCAACCAGCACAGTGAAGGAGAATAACTTCTGCAAGACCCTCAGAAATCCTTTCCATCCTTTATTCCACCCTATCCCTCCTCCAACTATTCTAAACTTTCCCTACTCTCCTGAAGCCTCTAAACATCAGCTTGTGCTCTTCTCTGAAGACCTGTCTTTACTGGCATCAAGACCTTTTTATCCGAGATTCCCCCATCTGGCCTCCTTTCCACACCTATCCTACCATCTCCTGTCTCAAAGGCAGTGAGGTCTGTCTCTTCTCTTTCCTCTCTCCAACATCCTCAACCTTTTCCGCTGGCTCCTTAAAACATGAATAGGTCTCCCTTATCTAGACTGGAAAAAAAAAACTACATTCCTTTGATACTGCTGTCCTTCTCTAGTTACCTGTTTTCAACAAACTTTTGTAGCTGCAAATGAAAAGCCTACAAATGACATCTCTATTTCCTTATCTATTCTTTCCCTAATTCCTTGTAATGTGGTCTCTATCCACTCTACTGAAACAGTTCTTGAGGTCACTAATGACCCCCTCATCACCAAATCCAATTCCCTTTTCCCAGTCTTCACTTTCCTTGAAGTCAGGTAGAAGAGGGATGGGCTAAGAGTGAGAGAGATCTGACCAAACTCTGCCTCCAGCACAGACTAGCTAGTCCAAACCACCCAGGAAAAGAACTCCTACTATAACCACTCTGACAAGGTGTTGTCCAATCTCTGTTTGAATGAACACTTCCAAAGAGCAGGAAATCACCACCTCTCAAGGGAGGCCAGGCTACGTGTGCAGAATTACTGTCTGGAAGTTTCTCTGGACATGAAGCCTAAATTTGTCTCTCTGAACTTCCACTTATTACTCCTGGTTTCACCTTCTGTGTGACATCCACACTACATAGATGTCTTCTCTCACCAAAAGAATGGAAGCAATAATTACATCATCTATATCTCTTCCCTTTAACCCCAAGTCCCTGATATGGTACTATGTCATGTAGTATCATTGTTGTTGTCATGTCTGTCCTTTGTTCTTGAAGAGGACATCAAAGAAATGGTGACAAGACTTGCAGTTGACTTTGATTTGAGTGAGGGAGGGCTGTGCAAGGTCGCCAGCCTCACTTGCTCCTCCACTGCCATCTGGGTCCAGTGCCCTGATATTCACCAGGACAATTGGAGATGGCCCAGGATGCATACCATGTCATAAAAAGGAGACCATAAAAGGATCTGGATTCAAGTAATGATGCAAGTCTGTCTACAAGAACCTAACAAGCTAGGTTTTAAAATAAAAGCTATTTCCTGGTAGTTCCAGACTCTGACATGCCCTATGAATGTCTAGGCCAACTGAAGGTTATTTCTTAGAGAATGTTTCTAAGAACCTCCCTAAATTCATCTCTATTAGCCATAGGGGAAGGAAAGAAAAGAAAAAAAAAAAACAATCCAGTCATCTCCAGAAGGAGTGAAGTTTCCAGAGTTGAGGAGCTGCTATAAAACAAAGGCACAGTATGAGGTCTTCAAACACAGAGACATCCACCAGGGAATCACTAATGACCAGCTAGTACTAAATAGGCTGGGGGTGGGTGGAAGTAGAGTGGAGTTTACAGAGAATGGGAAAATTGTGAGGCACTTGAAAAAGCCCCATACTATAACAGTAGAAAGGAAACAAAACTGCACATATGAGGAAGTTTTCCCTTTGCTTCCTGCAAGGTCTTGCCTGATTTTTCTGTAACTGCCCCATTTTCCAGGATGAGTGGCAAGGCAGGCCAGTGTAAATCCTTTGTGCATCTCCAGATCAAATGTCACGTTTCCTTCTTAAGGTCTGGAAAACCAGTAAGGGAAAACTGATCCAACAGGCCTCTATATCTTTTCAGGAAAAATGGCTTAAGTTGGCACTAATGTCCAAGGGACAAGCAATAAGCCCTTCAAATGGTCATCATTAGGTCTGGCACCTTGTTCACCGAGGCTGAACAACCAAAGCAAAGCCTTGAGTCCCTCACCAGCCCCCTGTCCAGAATAAATGACAACAGGAGTCTTTCCTTCATCTGCCCAATCCAAGAAAGTAATCCAAGTTTCATGTTGGTTTGAGAACAGAAAGACAAGGTCCTAGCGAAAGAGAAAAAGCCAGATATGTGCAACACCCTGAGGACATTATAAATGTTTCCTCCAGGAAGTTATGGTGTAATCCCTTTCCTTGTTTTGTCCCCAAGTCCTGTTAATGCATGCAGTGATGACAGTCTTAGGACTCCTCTGTTCCTCCTTATGTTTGATGGCCAAGATACTGTCTGCTCAGTCAGGAATCCTCTATCAGAAAAGTCTGGACTTGAGGATTTCACAATCACAGTATAAACCCTTACAACTACCCTGCCATAAGCAGGCTTTTTCTCCCTGTCCCTTTTTCCCCTCTGCCACCTGGGCATTGGCCTTTACCCACACAGATGGCTTAGAGAAACTAAAGAGTGTCAAACATCGAGGTGCTGGCTAACATTAATTGCTTCCATCAGACAGCAATCATTTTGGGCCTCTCTAAGATGATTCTGCTAGTCATTAGCATTCTCTCCCTTCTCCAATGATTTTGTATTGACTTCTCTGTGCAGGAGAATTTGAGTTCCTTGAGACCAGAGGCTGGATCCCCACAGAATCTGGCACAGAGTAAGTCCTTCATAAAACGAGTCCCTCCAGTTACCCAGATAAATGGAGAGGTTCATTTAGTGATCCCGGCAAATGTTCCTCTGTCCCTCAGTATCCACTACAGGCTTGAATCCAAGAAGTCCATAGGATTTAGAGAGACAAGGGTCCTTAGATAGAGACAACCTACCCCAATGCCCTCACTGGACAAGTGAGGAGGCAAGCTAGGCAACTTGATCAACATCACCCAGGGGCATAAGATCTGGGATTGTAACCAAGGTCATTTGGCCAAAGCACGTGGTCAATGTGATCACACCCAAGGAAGAGCAATCATCAAGCTATCCACATTCTGTTCACCTCTCTAAGAACCCTCGAGATGCTTACTCAGGATCAGAGAAAACGTGGCTCTTGAAAATCCTACTCTGCCAACACTTTTTACCCAAAATTTAATGAGGTCAGGAGGTTCTGAAGTCAAAACACTTAAAGGGAGGACTATTCTAAAAAAGGTCATGAAGCAACACCAAGAAGTAGCATAAATATGACCATGCCTTCTCCCTGTCAGGACCTCAGATAAGAAATTTCTACTCCCTCTGGACATGGCCTAGGTAGAAATTACATTATAGAGCTTCAGGTCTCTACAGAACTCTGGAACTTTGCATTAAAGAGTTTCAAAGTAATATTCCTCAATTTCTACAAGGAAAAAGAGTCAACCCATCTGTGGTCTGCCTCACACTTGGCCACCAATTTGACACGGGGGGGGGGGGGGGGGGCCCCCGGGAGGGAAGGGTTAGGGAAAAAGAAGAGTCAAGGGTAACTCTGAGATACAAACCTAAGTTCCTGGAAGGATGATGGTGCTCTTAACAGAGATAGAGAAGTTTCAAGGAGAAGTAAGTTTAAGAAGGAAAATGATGAGTTCCATTGTGGACATGTCGAGTTTGAGATGCCTAGGGGATATCCAGTAAAGATACCTAACAGGCAGTTCTGGTCATATGAGACTGGGCTTAGGTGAGAGATTAGGGCTGGATATATAGATTTCTGCAGAGAGATAACTGATCTTATGAGATCATCAAGAAAGAGCATACAGAGAGGAAAGAGAAAAAGGCCTAGGACAGTGCTTTGGAGCACACTTACAATCCAGAGAGTAGGGTGAGGGGGAGATGGGTCAAGGAGGACGATACTGCAAAGAACACTAACAAGGAAGTCAGACAGGTAGGAGAACTAGGAGAGAAGAGTGTTATGAAAACCTAAAAAGAGGGTGGTAAAGAGTGCCAAATACTGCAGAGAAGTCAAGAAGGACGAGGACAGAGAAAAGCCCATTAGAATTAGCAATTAAGATTGTTTGGAGAATATACTTTTGGTTGAGTAGTAGGGTCTGAAACCATACTGCAAAGAGCTGAAAAGTGAGAGGAGGAGACAAAGTGGAGATAATAAGAGCTTTTTCTAGGAAATTAACTATGAAAGTGAGGATACAGGATTCCAGCTTGAGGAATTACTTGGGTCAAGTGAAGAGTTTATAAGGATGGAGGAGCCTAGGAGCATGTTTGTAGGCAGCCAGGAAGGAGCCAGTAGACAGGGAGAGACTGAATATTAGAAAAGGGCATGATCAGATGGGCAAGCTCCTAGAAGACATGAGGAGAAGAGATAAGGGCATATATTGAGGACCTGCCTTGGTGAATAGGGACACCTCTTTACTAGTTTCTGGAGCAAAGGAAGAGAGAATGGGGGATGACATGAAGGACTTTGGAGATGTGGAACAGAGGAGAAGATTACTTACTACAACTACCTTTTCTGGATGAAGTAGGTACTCTGTTGAAAGGAAGGGTGAAGGAGTGGTACAGAAAGAAGAGAAGGTCTGGAACAACTGCTATGGGAAGAGTGCTAGAAAGTCAACTAGAAAAGAACAAAAGGATTATCATGCCATTAGCCTGGGCCCAATTGGCACAATGATATGAATTCCTCTGGGGCATTCAATAGTGCCTTAGAAGTAAAGAAGGTAAAGTAAACCAGAGTTTTTCAAAGTATGAGTGGAAGCAGGCCAAGAGTGTATGGGACTCAAAAGCAGAAGACAGTGCACAGCTGAACTAATTAACTTCTCAAAATGGTTAACTGGTCAAATTTTCAAAGGGAAGAAAGTAAGGCCAAAACAGGGGTGACTGACTAGAAGAGGAAGGAGTGGAGAAGAGTAGCAATGAGGGTGGAATAGAGCACTTAGGGTGAGAGTGAAATCAAGGCCAAGACCATCCTTATAGTCTTAAGAGCTAAGATCATTCAAGGGTGGGGAACCTGTGGCCTCGAGGCTACATGTGGCCTTCTAAGTCCTGGGGTGAGGGCTTTTGACTGAGTTTTAGAGAACAAATCCTTTTATTAAAGAAGTTTGGATTCAAAGGACAGCACTAGAGGACCTAGAGGGCCACATGTGGCCTTGAGGCTACAGGTCTGTCCCGTCCCCCCCCCCCACCATGGAGGAAGTTGCCTAACTAGGAGGCTGGGATGTTTGAAGGGGGATCAATAAGTATTTAAGTCCACAGGAAGAAAAGAGACTGTGGGATGATAAGCAGGGTGGGGCAGGGGAGTAGATAACAGCAACCAAATATGGATAATGACAGCCAGATAAAAGAAGTGAAGAAATACTGCAGAGTATGCCTATTCCTGCTCCAGGCCCACTGGAATGGGGAGCATGAAAGAAGGTGCATCCAGTACTGGAAAGGATAGTCAAGAATGCTTGACTTTTTTTTAAACCAGAAAGATGTCTAAGATGAAGGGAAAATCACTTACAGCAGAAGAGAGGGGAAGCAGGATGGTGAGATACTTGAGAGGGGAAGAGATAAGGTGAAAGGAAATGAAAGAGTGGGCAGCAGGAACAGAGGGAAGGGATTCTGCTTAGGCAAGTTTGTGGCCTTGGACTCCTACACCTGGAATTCAAGGATTTTTTCCCCTTCATACACTCCTAGCTTATGGAAAATTGGATGGACAACTGACTGTTCCCTGACCTCAGCCTGCTCTTTCACCTAGCATACCCTTTGCACGGAACAGACTCTTGAATGAATATTTACTGATGCTTACTATGTATGGGTTCAGCTCTCTGGAAGCTATAAGAAAAGTCCAAGATAAGGTCCCAAAAAGGGCTTACTAATTGAGTAACACAGTTCACAGAGCTTAAGGGGTCCTTCTTACAAGCTTCTGAGCTCACTACCTCAAATCCCCACTCTACAATGCCTTGGTTAAAAGTCTTCCCTTTCTTCAGACATTCTCCCTCTGCCCCCAGCCTTAACTGAATTTTAAATTATACACTAGAGACAGTTAAGTGGACACTTTTAGTAGAAGGAAGGAAATCTGGAAGAGAAAAGTAGCTCTTGAATTTTAACTTCTACAAATCTAGCTATGACAAAGTGAAATGTTTAAGTTCCGCAGCCTACAAGCAGGGAGCAGGCTTCAAACTATTTTCCAAGGCGGTTACAATATAAGTGGTGAAAAAAGGACAATGTGGAATGAAAGAGAAATACAACAAAAACTTGAGAGAGGTAAAGAGTATCCACAGAAGGCAGATCAGAATAAAAAGTGAAGCATCTAAATAAAAGACCTGGAAGCTTTGAAAATAACATGTGAGATTTTCATTAAACCGAAGGATTCTGAAATTAATTTTCCTGGGGACCCTTAATACTCTTTGTACAAATACAAATAAGTGGAAATGCAATTAAACCAACTACATCCTCAAAATGGAAAGACCACTTTTCCAAGCTACCCCTCCCCAAAAGCATACATTATGGAGTTTTTATTTTTAAAAAATCTTCCAAGGTTTTCACAATGATCTCATCACTATATTTCCCCCCACCCACCTTAGCTTCCCCCAATGCCTTTTCTTTTCACAAGGTCTCCTTTCTAAACAACAGCCCAGCCTCTCTAAATGAATATATCTACTAAGTTCTAAAACAGCAGTCTTCACTGTAGCCCGACCAAAGTTCTTCATTCTTCTGTTCTAAAAATTCATTTCTTCCATAATACTTGCCTCTTGATCACAATTCTTAACAGCCCAGATGCTTACACTGCATCTCATGAAATCATTTTTCCAGAAACCTCACTTACCACCCCCATCCTAACACCTAACCATAAAGCTCAATCTTGCCTTAAACCAGGCCTTTACTTGATTCCCTGATTCACCCTATTCCCAATAAACCCCAATCTTTCCTCTTCAAAGATCTGATTTGATCTGCTGCCCTCCAGAACCCCTTTCTTCTCATTCCCAAATCCTTCCTTCACACCATCCACTGGGCGCTTAAACTCTACCCTCTCCAACAATCCCTGGGCCCCCTGGAAGCTCTTACTCTCAATCTTCTGCTCCTTATTTTCTTAAACTTCTCTATACCTCCTTCATTACTCTTCCTGAATCCAACAACACTCTCCCACATTTCCCATGGCCTCTTCCTTTTGATTAGCCTCTCATTCCACTGAGCTTCTTTCTTCCTCTTGCTCTCAAATCTCACCTTCACTTCCCTCTTCTCTTCCACTACTCTCCTGCTCCCCAACCTGCTCCTGTCTTTCCTCACTCTCTTGCATCCCATTCACTTCCCAAAGCCTAGTCTTCTCCTCTCCCACTCTACCAACTCCCCCAACTCTCTTCTCATACTCTCCCCCTACTGTCCTTCATGTGCTCTCTGCTGTTGTACCATTACCCCCAAACTACCTGGCCTTCATTCTCTCTTGTCACCATATCTGCAGATGATACAACTCTGGGAGGAAGAGTTGTTAGCTGGATGGCAGTCAAGACACAAAGAGATCTTGACAGGCTAGAACACTGAGCACAGCCTAATATTATGAAATTTAGCACGGGAAAGTGGACAGTTGGGTTCAGAAACTTGACTTCTCAAGTAGAAGATGAGGGAGGCATGTTTAGACAGTTTTTAAAAAGATCTAGAGGTTTCAGTGGCCTTCAAGCTCCATGTGAATCAACAGTATGATACAGCAGTCAAAAAAGCTAAAGCACTTTGGGGGTTGAGTTAAGACAGACTTCTAAGGTCAGATGTGGTCAGGGCACATCTGGAGGACTGGGCTCAGTTCTGCCGGGTTCAGTTCAGAAAAAGCCACCAATAACCCGGAGTGTTTCCAGAGAAGGGCGGCCAGTGAGGCCGTCAACAGCATTTATTTAGTGCCTGCTCTGTGCCAGGCACAGGGGGGCTGAAGGGCCTTGAGTCCACGTCAGGAGGCTCTGCCCAAGGACCGGGGCATGCTTGGCTGGAAAAGGGAAGGCTCAGGAGGCATTGGGACTGAAAGACGATCAGGCGGAGGAGGGACGGCCCGGGGCCGGGGCCCCCCAGAGGGCAGGACCAGGAGCAGGGGCCGGCAGCTACAATGGGGCCCAACTTCCCACCACGAGGCCGGGAGGGGAGCTGGGCTCCCCCTCTGTGGAGGCCTCCAGGCCGCCCCCGCCGGGGTGGGGGGGGAACGAACCGGCTCCACAATGGGGTGTCCTTCTAGCCCCCTCCCGGGCCCCTCAGGCCTCCCCTCCCCCCTCCGCAGCCCGCCCCCCTCCCCAACACACACCGCCCGGGTCTGCCGCGTCCCCTCAGGCCTCCCTCCCGCTGCCCCGCCCGGCCGGGCCCCCTCCCCGGCCCCTGGCCGGCCGCACTCACGGCTGTAGAGGGCGATGCAGGCGGCGTCCTGCCCGGTGCGGACCTCGAGGCGCAGCGCCTGCTGCTCCGCGTGTCTCTGGATCTCGCCGTTCGCGTCCCCGATGGTGAGAAGCCGAGCGCCGGGGAACACGGACACGGCCACGCCGGGCCCCGCGGCCGCCACGCCACCCGCCGGCCCCGAGCCCCCAGCCACCACCGCCGCCGCCGCCGCCGCCGCCGCTGCCATCTTAGATCCGGCTCCAGGCCCCGCCGCCGCCGCCGCCTCCGCCGCCGCCGCCTCCTCCTCCTCCTCCTCCGCCGCCGCCGCCGCCGCCGCCCGGGCCCAGGCTGCAGCCAGCACAGAAGCCGAGGCCGGGGTGCAGCGCCCCCTGGCGGCTCCTAGAGGCCTCGCAGGCGCTGCTGCGGCCCGAGCCCCGCCGCACAGCGCCCCCTACCGGAGGCAAGGGGCACCGCGGGCCGGGCTGGACACGCCCCCTGGCCGAGGCCCCGGGCGAGAGAGCTCCCCATGTCACTCGCCGAGCCAGGCCGGGCTGCGCTGTGCTGCGCCACACCAGCTTCATCCCAGGCCTTCCTCCCGAGGGCTTGGCGGGTGCGCGCATTGTGAAGTGCCGCTGCAGGCGAGCGAGCGAGCAACTGCCCAAGCTCTGCACCCGCCACCAACTGACTCCCCCGGGGGTGGGAATGGCAGCGTGCCCCTGCCTGCCAGCTTCAGAGCATTGCAAGCGGCGCCCTCCACGTGCCTCCCTCGGCCCCGGCCACGGCTCAGCCCCAGATCTCACTCCTTGGCCTGAAGCTTTGTCCTTCAGTCCCCGTAGACGCCCACCACCAGCTGTGCCCGCCCACCTGTGCAAAGCCCAAGCCGAGGAGGCAGCCTTGCCCCATGCCTGGAGCCCTCCCAACCCATCAGTCCTGACCCCCCCCCCCCCCACTCCCTGCGGTTGGCCTGAGTCACTAAGTTGTAGAATAACGAAAACTGACCCCTGAACAAACAGGGGCCACCTATTTTATCATCGCTACCTGCCCCCAACCCCCATGCCCCCAACCTTCTTTTCCAACTCTAGCTGAGGTGAAAGACTCCCTCCTGCCAAGTACAGGGGGGTAAGAAAACCGGAGATGGTGAATCCAGACCTCTGCAGAAAGAGATTCTTATTGCTTTCCATACAGAAAACAACCTCCCCATCTCAGCTGGTTCTATTTTCCTGAGTAGCGATGGGGGCAGAGGAGATATCCTGTTTGCCACGTGTGTCCCAAGCAGTCATTTAAAACTCAATCACCTAGAATGTTTTGTCACATGGAATAATAAGCCCAAAGGGTTAATAACAGAAATCCAGCTACCTTTAATAACAAGACTCCACACTTTGTTCCTTACAAAAGTCTCAGTGCTAGTTGTAATTAATAACTTAGACAATCTTGCCCCCTCAATTCTGTAGTTTTCAAAGAAAAGGAATGACACACAGAACAGAAACTTAGGGTTCTAGGACCAAGCACTCTTAGACCATAGTCTGGTTCCTGTCACCAACTAGGGCTGGCTGCAAATAAGTCTCCAGAAGGCAGGAAAGCATTGGTGTTGGCTGAAGTAATTCCAAAACTGTTTTTAGTGGAGACAAGAGATGCTGTAAATCCAGATAGGAACTTTTGGTTCAGTATCTTGTCTGTGCTCTTGCATCATGTTACTCTGCTCAGAATAGGCCACTTGGATAGGGGCAGAAGAATTAACAGCTGATACTATCCCCCGAGAGAAAGAGCTTCACCTAGACTATTTTCTGCTTCCATAAATGTCAGATAGCTGTCCTCGAGGTCCTGGTTTCTGTGTATTTTCTGTTCAACGGGGCCTTATTGGGGCCCTAATACAAATGATAACTTTTAGTGGCTAAAGCTTACAACTTATGTTGCTTTGGACAAGTCACTTAACCTCTTTGGGACTCAGTTTCCTTATATGAAAAATTAAGTGCAGGGGTTCAACTAGAAGATGTCTGAGGGCTCTTTCTAGGATATCATCTATGAACCTGAGATACATAACAGGCTACTGCCAACTACTGAGCCACAGAAAAAGTGTTTCAGTTGGAATAATGAAAATCTGATTCAGGACATGAGGGTATCTCTTGGGAGGCTGTAGTTGTATTCCCCCATAGGGGCCCTGGATGAAAGATGAAGGGGTGGTGAGTCAGACATACAGGAGCCAGGCCTTCCCAGACTTCTTCAGAACCCAGCCTGGAAACTGACAAGTCTGGGGAAGAATGCAAAAGAAGGGGAAGGAAAAATGCAACCTCTTAGTCTCACAGCAGGGGACAGGTTCAATAAAAAGAACTGAAGGTGCTGAATTCAGGGAGTCCAGGAATGGAATAAGTAGCTGAGGGCTTCTTCCCGGATACAAGGGTTCTGGAGCCAGGGGATAGGTTCATTCGAAGGACCTGAAGGTGCTGAATTCGGGTAGCTCAGGAATGGAAGAAGTAGATGTGGGTCTCTTTCTGGGTACAAAGGATTCTGGAGCCACAGTTGAGCTGGTAAATGTGCCATGAGTATCCATGTCTTCTGGGGTCATTTTCTTTTTTAATAAAAGAAAATAATCAAGTAACTTCTAGGATATAGAATTGGGGCTACTCCCCTACTTTTTCTCCTCCATCCATACTAAATACTATTGTACATCATTCTTCCACTAGTCTTCAGCTCCAAACCTCTTATTTTACCCCACACTTTATATACTCTGCCCAAATTATGCTCATTTCCCCTTCTTTTCCAAGGCCGTGTAGTAGAACGAGCATGAGATTTAGATTCAGGAGATGTAGATTCAAATTAGTAGCTAGGTGGCACAATGCATAGAGTGGTAGACTTGGAACCAGGAAGACCTGAGTGAGAATCTTGTCTCAGACACTAGGTGTGTGACCCTGAGCAAGTCACTTAACTTCTCTCAGCCTTAGTTTCCTCATCTGCGAAATGGGGATAACGATAGCCCCTACCTCCCAGGCACTTTGCTGAAACAAATGCTAGATGTTATTATTGTTCAATCCCTGCCACTAGGTGATTATGAGCAAGTGACTTAACTCTTGTGAACCTTAGTTTCTTTATCTGGAACACAAAAAGCCTGCACTAACTGATTTCTAAATGCCATTATGAGTTGGCATCTCGTGAACCTTTCTCGATCTGGGCTTTTCTCATCCACTTTTGTCATCCCTAGGTTATCACGTGTACTTCCCAGGGTGGTCAAGGGATCTTAGAAGTTATCTAGTCCATTCTACATCAACAGGAATCCCCTTTATAATATTCCTGACAAGCGCTCAACAAATATCTACTTGAAGTGATGGGGAATCATGACTTCCTGGGGCAGCCTATTTAATTTTGGGGGGATAGTTCTAATTGTTTGCAAGTATTTCCTTACAATGAGCCAAAAGTCTCTGAAATTTCTACAAAGTGCTACCAAGTCTGCACCCCAAAGGCCAAATAGAACAAGCCTAATCCTCCTTCCCCGTAACAGCCCTTTAACTCCTCGAAGTCAACAACTCTCTTCTTCCTAAATCTTGTCATCTTTAGGCTAAATATTGTTTTTTTCCAATAATCACAATTTGCAGATATAGTACACTCCTACAACAACCTTGTGTTAGTATCTCCATTTTAACGATGAGGAAACAGGTTCTGGGAGGTTGTGCTCCATCCACATTGAATAATACATCTAATGTGTCTCTGGTGGGATCAAAACTCAAGTCTCTTGACTCCCTATCTACCATACCATGTTGCTTGTCTTATGGCATGGATTCTAGTCCTCTGCCTTTTTCTTTCTCCTGAAAACCCACTTCATCACCATAGCCGCCCTATCCTTTTCTTGCCAAGCTGAATCTGAGGAGGTATTAGGAACCATACTGAAGCAGTCATGACCACTATCATCTCAGTTTCTCTTCTGTGGTATAGCATTCGCTGACAGAACTCAAAAAATGCCCACTGGGACGGGTGCTAGATTTATCTTGCCCCAAATAACTTGTGTTTGGGGAAGAAGTTCTACTTGCTAAGGAGTAAAAAAAAAAATTCAACCTAAAAAAATTTCAATTTCAGCTCTAACTTTCAACCAATTACAACTTATTAAATTTCATGAAGATAGTAGTCTAGTTTCCTGATGATAGGTTCACAAAATGTCTGCCCAGATATATTTTCCAACAGCAGCCTTTTTTCTGAACTTCAGACACATTTTAAACCACTATCAGGCCCTTTTCACCTAGATTTCCAAATGGCACTTCAAAGGCAGTATGTTCAAAAGTAAACTAATTCTCTCTCCTCTGAAGTTTGTTTTCCCTCCTTTCTTCTCTTTTTATGCTAATGGAAATACCATTCTCCCAGTAATTCTTGCTCATCCTTGACTCTTTTACCTCCCTCACTCCCCCACATTTAGTAAGTCAAGAAATCTTGTTTATACTTTGTCCCTGAGCAGATGGATTTCAGAAAAACCTTGAAAGACTTACATGAACTGACACCCAATGAAGTGAGCAGAACCAGGAGAACACTGTACACAGTCAGAGCAACATTATGTGATGATCAACTATGATAGACTTAGCTCTTCTCTGCAATACAATGATCCAAGCCAAATCCAAAAGACTCATGATGAAAGATGCTATCCACATCCAGAAAATGTGAATGCAGACCGAAGCAGACTATTTCACCTTTTTTGTTTTTGGTCTGATTCTTCTTTCACAACATGAGTAATGTGGAAATATGTTTAACACGACTGCACATGTATAACCAATATGAGATTGCTTGCCATCTTAGGGAGGGATGATAGAAGGGAGGGAGGGAGAAAAATTTGTAGCTCAAAGTCTGACAAAAATGAATGTTGAAAACTATCTTTACATGTAATTGGAAAAAATAAAATACTATTAAGTGCAAAAAAAAAACTCTTTGTCTCTGATCTCTCATCTTCATTCGCATACTCACTAATCCACTCTCTATCTCCATTACTTCTTGGCTGGACTACTGCGATATCCACCTAACCAGTCCCCTTTGGACACCTAGGTGGCGAAGGGGACCTGACCTGGATTCAAGAAGACCTGAATTCAAATCCAGCCTCAGATCCTTCCTAGTTGTATGTCCTTGGGCAAGTCACTTAACCTCTGTTTGCCTCAGTTCCCTTGTCTATAAAATGGGAATAATAACAGTAGCTACCTCTTAGGGTTATTGTGATGATCAAGTGAGACAATATTTGTAAAAGCACTTAGCACAGTGCCTGGCACATCGTAGGGACCATGTAAATGTTAGCTATTATTCTTATTATTAGCCTAATACTTGTGATCCTATTGGTCCAGTGCTCCCACATCTTTGGGGCCTTGCCCACTGCTTATGGGATCAAGTCCAAACTTTCTTGTCCCTGCATTCAAGGCCCTGAACTCCTGGCTCCAGCCTCCTTCTGCAGCTTCCTCTCACCTTCCTCTCTCACCAGAACCATGTGTATCTCACATTGTCTTGTTTCTTTGCCCTGGCTAATGCCATTTCCTATCTCACAATCCCACTGCAATGATACTCCTCCTTAATGACCAGCTCCAATGCTAGCTTCTCTGTCACATCTTTCTTGACCCTCCCCAAAGCCAACCTTAAGTGATCTTTCCCTCCAGTGAATTCTCTTATCACTTTGTGTCTACTTCTCTTATTAATTGACCTCGTTCTATTTTGTATTATCATCGTCAACATCCTACATGCCTGATTACCCCCATTAGATTATAAAATAAGCCCCTTGAGGGCAGAGACCCAGGCTTGTCTTCCTATTCTTTCTTGGTCCAAATCACATATTCTTGTCTTAAAATAGGTGCTTAATGAATGCACGTTGAGTTAATGAACCTCTCCCTTGATAACTTTTCATCCTATGAGCTGATTTTAACCACATTTTAAAAGGGCATATGACTTGAAATAAGGTTTCCATGTATTTTATTAGTAGCAGGTAGTGAGATAGGTTTTCATTGAAACAATCGCCTGTCTTCTAAATTCTCTGTCTTACTTGGTTGGCCCATGTCTTTTGTCCTCACTTTCATAATGCTGCTTAGGAATAGATTATGCCACGGAAGCTAGGCAATAACGCCTTCCAGAAGCCACCAGAGACTGGATCTCCAGGGAGCTGTTCAAGTACAGCATCTGTGTTCGGGCCTGAGGACAGGTGGACACTTCTCAGTATCTCAGGACTGGTCGTTCTTTTGCAGAGGTGAAAGGGAGATGAGTGTAAAGGGGCTTAGAAATACCAAGCCAAGTGCAAGAAGGGATTCAGCATCTTTCACCCAACCAATTTAAGATCACCTCAAGGCACAACGCAGAAGTAATCAGGCTTCATGATTCTGGGTACTTATCTTGGAGCAAGAGTAACTGCTTGAATCCTTGCCTTTAGTCCTGCCAAAACACTACTCAACGTAGGCTCTTTTTAAGGTCCCAGAGATGGCAAGAGTTATGTGCGACCCTATTACCATGGTGGCTGCCTCATTAAAAGATATCTCATTCTTTTGTCTGGGACCTAGATAACAGAGTGGTTACATATCATCCAAAAAGACTGCTATCATTTCTTATGGTTAGATTTGGCTGGTCAGGTCACAGATACCAACTAGAATGACTACTAAATGCTCTTTGACATAGAAGGCTAGAAAAATTAAGGGAAAATTTGACTCTCTTCCACATTGTCAGAACTCAGGTCCTTTTTGCAGATTTATTTCTCTTCTTTGGTTCTAGGACATTTTTCCCTCCTGGACACTAGAAAAATAAGGAATTTGCTGCTTATAACCCACAATGTCCAACTTAATAGGCAAAGGACAATACAAATATACCTCAAGATATATTAATTCCCTAGAATCTGGTTGCCTAATGCTTGTTGAGTCATATCTGACTCTTTGTGACCCAATTTGCAGTTTCCTTGGCAGATACTGAGTAGTTTGCCATTTCCTTCTCCAGCCCATTTTACAGATTCAAAAACTAAGGCAAACAGAGTTAAGTGACTTGCCCAGGGTCACACAGCTAATAAGTGTCTGAGGCCAGCTTTGAACTTGGGAAGATGAATCTTCCTGACTCCAAGCCTGGCATTCCATTTAGTGAGCCGCCTCACTGGCCCAAGAATCTGGTAGGCACCTATAAGTTGTATGTTAAGAATTGAATCACTCACCATTGAAATGGAGAACAGGGAGTTATCAAAAGACATATCTGTAATGGAAGAAGAGCAAAAGACAGGCCTATAGCATTATTTAAAAAAATTCTCACCTCCCACACCTCTATAGACTCTAGGATGAGTCACATGCCTAAGTTGCTTCCTCTATCTCACAACAGGAAAGGGCAAACTCTCCTCTAGAAGGAAAAGGGAAACCTAGGAAAAGAATTTTCTCAAATATAAGGACCTAAATGTCAATTTGTCTCCTTATACCTTCATGGTAAAGTCTTCCATAATCTCCTCTTGTCATTAGCAACCTTTTCCCATATGACCTCATGTAATATTTTGTTTTATACATCTCTAATGTTAATGCATATTGAATATTATCATTTTTATTTGTGTGTCATCCTCTAAATAGCTCCATGAAGGAAGAAACTCTTTTATCTAAACTTTGTATCTCCCCTAGCACCTAGCAGTGGTTTGCATAGAGCAGGTATTTAATAAATATTTGATGAATAAATAAATATATCAAGTCAAAAACTTGACCTCTGCTTCCTATGACAAAGTCAGTATGGGCAGCTGGACAGCTCCCTTCCATCCCCTTCACTCTTAGGGCGAGCTAGGACCAAGATACAGGGGAAGAGAGGAGAAAAGAAGTGAATCCTAGATGACTGAGGGCAGTTACTTTGCCATTAGCATCTCTTCTTATAAGAATATTGTGTATATAAGTGAATATATTGTGAATATAAGATTGTGTAGCCACTGCAGCGAAGTTGGCTATAAATAAAGACTTCAGACTTGAAAAGTGAGGGTGAGATAAAGCCTTACAGTCAGCACATTCCTGAGAACCAGAACTCCAATGCTCCTAATGGGCAGTTCAAGAAGTGGGCTGAGGGGTCACTAGACCCCTCTGATCTCAGAAGAGGCTGGTTGTCTCAGACAAATGGTACAGGAAGAGACAGCCTGGAGCTAGGTAGGGATACACACCTGAAGTAGTATAGTTTATCTTGGTCCAGCAGGATTCTTGCTCTCTGCAAATGAAATAAACAAAGAATAAAAACTATTCCTCTGGTCTAAATGTTAGGCCTTTCCTATGTACTCTTCTTGTCCTATTTTTCATTATCATTATATGTGCAGATTTTAAGTGCTACAGGGCGTCCCAAAAGTCTTGATGCAGTTTGAAGCTATTAAATAGTATAAGGGTAGAAATTGTATCTTATTGATCTTTCCATATCCCTCAGCATGCAGTATACCCCCTTAAGCCCATAATTGGTGCTTAAATGTTTGTTGAACTGAATTTGTAGAATCAATTTAGCTAACAAATAAATATAAGTTGTGACGATTCTAAAGGAATGATAATGATTCTACAAGCCACAAATGAATATATTTACTTTGAATAGTTAAGTGTCACCTCACATGTAAAAAGAGCTTGAACTGAGCCAGGAAAGGAAAATGCCATATAGCCCAACACTAAGAGGGACTTTATTTTCCAGATGGGAAAATAATGGGAGACCCAGAGAAAGGCTTAAATCTTAAGTTCTCCAGAAACTCTTAGAACCCACTTCTCACTTTGAATCTGAGTGCTATAACCAAGGATTGCCTCCATGACACAGGTACCTTCCAGCCCAAAGTGGGAGATCTCATGCGCTCAGAAGGAAGCCACTCCTACTTTCTTCATCCATAATCCCTGAACCAGTTATTTTCTAAAAATGCTCTGAATCTACTCCGTTCATCCCAGGACAAAAGGTATGGAGACTGATGTTTCCTCTACCACATGCCCTCTGAAGTTCTCCTGGATCCACCTTACCTTTTTTTCTGAAGTTTGGTGACTTTAACCGGCAAAAACAAAAACAACAAACAATAAAGCAGGATCAGATTGTTCCACCAATATGTTTATGTTGCAAAGAATAATTCTCTATAGTCTTGACAATTCTAGAGTCAAACCTGGCACTTTCTGTGCCTAATCTGACTTTCTTGTTTCACTGAGGGAAACACAATCAGACAGAGATTTTATATAATCTAAGGGGGCTTGTGATCCTCACAAGAAACAATATTCTCTAAGAAATTGAGGCTTTGGGAGGGCCCCAGGTAGGATAGAATCTCCCCCTCCCCCTGGATAGCTTAAAGCACTTGGGAATACTGGTCTCCCTAAGCATAAGGTAATTTTTTTTTCCCTGGGAAAGATATATCCATGTACCTCGTCTAATCATTAGAATGCCCACAACCAGCACCACAATGAGGATGAATGCTCCAGCCAGGCCCAGGGAGAGTGGTGTGATCCAAGAAGCCACTAGAAAATAGGAAACATGAGATTGGACAGGTGAGGGAGAAAGAAGCAATAGAAAGGAAAGGGAAGGAGGTGCTCAAGCCTTTGCCTCACCACAAGGGGTAGGCTTGTTGGGCTGGGAGCACCAGAGGACTAGCTGAGGTTCCCGTTCTACTGTACTGCAAAGGCAGAGGACCTTGCTTCTGGGAGACTGCAGAGATGAGCAACTGACCAAAGGCATATTAGAATCTGATTTCCAGAAGTGGTTTCTACAAAGGATTTATTCAGTGTTCTCTACTTAAGTGGAAGTCGCTGTTTCTAGAGAGGAGCAACATTTCTTGAACTCACTTCTGTGCTGGGTCCCCTGTGACACCAAAGACATTCCCACAACAGACCTGCCTGCTTCTGAGAAATTAGTCCTGGGGATGTGAGAAGGGCAGTAGAGCCATTCAGTCCCTCCCTCCCTCCTTGCCTTTCTTTCCCCGTGGATCCACTCTACTTGGAGGAGTTGGTAGGGTTGTGGTTGGCAGCCCGTTAACTGGAAAAGAAAAATCAGAATGAGAGAGAAATTTCCCTGGGACATGGCACTGACTTCTTCCATGGCCTTTCTCCTCAGCTCTGCTATATGTTCACAGGACACAGGATACTTTGTGACAGTTTGTAGCTAGCTACTGTTATACCTTCTCACCTTGGAAGATCACTATGTAAATTCTCCAGGAGGTAAACAGCAAACAAAAGATAGTGTAGGACAGGTGACTTGGGACTAGCTCACTAAAAGCTGGAGGAGTGAGCAAGTAGAAGGGGCTGCACCTGTCCAACTTGACACAGTGTCAAAAAGCAAACAGGCCCTTACCTGGAAAGGTCACATTCACCGGCTTGCTCAAGTCTGAGAACTGCTTGGCAACCTCACCCATCACACTGTACTGACATCGGTACTGTGCTATAAGGCCTTCGCTCACGTTGGTCACTGTGAAAACCACTCCCTGCTGGGCTGCTTGTGCCTGCAGTGTCTGTACCACCTCATCTCCATGGAAGAGTGAGAACTCAGCCTCCTGGAAGCCAGGGGGGGCCACACATTGAAGGTGGATGGGATCCCCGGGGTTGCTAGGGTACGGAGGGGTCTGGGAAATGGAAGGAGCTGGTATTGCCAAAGAGCCTGAAAAACAAAGTACACAAAGAAGGGGTTTTGAATGTGGATTGAACTCTGTGGAGATAATTCATGGGGAGGCTACGTGGCAGTGTTGATGTGTGTTGGACTTGGGTTCAAATATCAGCTCTCCTACTTGCTCTAGGGCAAGTCACCAAACTTCTGGACCTCAGTCTCCTTATCTATAAAATGAAGGTGTTGGATTAGATGGCTTCTAACCTCTCTTTTATCTCTAAATCTATGACTTGATGACCAGCAAGGCAAGTCTGCCCTGGAAAGGAAGGGTTCTTCCCATGAATGTCAATGTATTCCCTCCCCCAGCAAAGAGTGCCCTGGAGCCTCCACCCTCCACACATGAATCTTTCAGGGAACATTCAGAGGCTCATGGGTTTTGGGGTAACACTCATCCTCTCAAAGGCAAAGCCAAAGGCCTGGACCTCTCTGGACCACCATTCTATGTCTTTGAAAGCAGAGTACAAAGCACATATTCCTGGGTTTAGGATCCTGAAATTGGTACAACACACACACTGAGAAATCAGTATAAAGAAGCCTCCTTTTCCTCAGGTCTAGCAAATATTGTCAAACGTTCTCAGATATTATGTTCAGCAAATTAGGAAGTAATTTCTGATGCCCAAGGTGTCATCAGATAAAGAAACTTACCGGTTACAAAAAAGAGGACTTTCCAGGGCATCTCTTCACAGAGTTCAGTTATGATTCTGACTGAAGAGAGAAACAACACTCACAACCAATTCCTTGTGAGGCAAGAAGAAAAGAGTTTACGAGGGCAGTTTCCTCACCCAGGGAGGAAGTTGCACACTCTTGAACTGAAAGGGAATCGCTGTTCTACCCTCCCCTTTTACAAATAGTATGTCAAACCAAGGAAGCTAAGTTCCATGTTTTCAGTTGAATTCTACAGATTTTATGAACTTGAGAAACAATGTTTTTGCTTTCCCCTTTTTCTTTAAAGGCAGTGGAAAAGGGGAAGGGTCACTTGGCTTCTTGAAAACCCATGCCCTCAGGTACAAACCACAACATTAAAGTTGGAATAAACATGGGCCATTTTCTTGAACTAGGACTGGCTGTTTCAACTTGAGAAGCCCTCCCATAAGGAGAACTTTATTAAAAAGAAAAAAATAACCCCAGTCCTTTACTCTTCTGCAACAGACACCTGCTCCTTGCCACAGCAATAGTTCATGATTGCTTGAGTCTCTTTGTATCTCTTCTTGAATCCATAGGTCTGGTTTGGGATCACATTTTGGGAAAAATGTGGATGGATGTGTCAGGGAGAATGCACATAGGAAGAGTGATAAGTATAAAGTACCTCCCCCTTCTCCCATTCATTCATTTTTTTTTCATACGTGCATTAAATATAAATAGCTGCTATATCAAGGACCGTGGGACTCTGCTCTCAAAAACAAGATATCACCCCTGCTTTCAAGGACCTTTTAGTCTAGTTAAATATGACTAATGCTAAGAGTAAAAACAATGGGGTTGTTTAGGTAAAGGAGAGACTGAGGGATCCATCCTGCCCATATGAGCATAACGTTGGAGGAGGGGTGATAGCTACTTAGTTCTCAAAGCTACTTTGGAAGCAATGGACTCAATTAACAACAAAGAACTTGTGAATTAATACTAAGAGCAGTATATACTCATATAAGGTTACTGGTATAGCTTCTCAGGGTGGAAACTGCCCAGAGTAGGTGTTTTAAAATAATCACTTATATTGATAGCTTTGGTTGTCCCTAGACTGCAGCACCAGATATCCAGGTGATTACTTAGAGCTCTCTTTCTGATACCTGCTTCTCTGTTCTGTCTGTACTGCATCTTTATGCAGGGATGATTTTTTTAACCTTCTAAATGAGAGCTTTTCTTGCCTCCTCCAACTGCACCCTTGTATCCAAATCCCTTAGCAAAATGACTAGCCCAAAGGTATTTAATAAATGCTAGTTGACTGAGAATTCTTTAGAGGGTGACATTAGACACCATCTGTCAGTTCCAGGCCTTTATTCAAATTGTTCTCCTAGCCTGAACACCCTCTTTTCTCTCTCAAGCCCCACCACTTTGCTTCCAGACTTCTATAAATTCCTTTTGCTAATTATAGTCTGTGTCTGACACTCTAATTCTTTTTCTAATTGTTTATTGGGCATTAGTTCATTTTCCCGACTAGATTGTAAACTCCTTGAGTCAAAGGGTATTTGTTATTCTTTATCTCACAGCACAGGACTGGGAATACAGGTATTCATTGAAGTTGGGTTTATGGATCTTGGTCCTCATCTTCAACACACCAGAATTTTCCAAGGCTGAGGGGCAGGAAAGTGGGTATCCCATGTTTAACCTGGCAATTAAGGCCCTTATTAATCTGACCCAAACTTCTCCTTTCAGCTTTATACTAAATGATATATAGTGGGAAGAACACATTGGATTTTAAGTGTCAGGAGATCTGAGTTTTAATCTTGTTTCCAGTACTTACTGTGTAACAACCTCTGTGATTTTGTTTCCTCATTTCTAAGATAGGGATACTCTTTGCACTACCTTAGTCACAGGGTTATTTTAGAAATTCGTTGCCATATCAGGATACGAACAGTGTGGTAAGCTGGTCCTCCATGCCTGTAATTCGCACCCATCTCATCTCAACCTGCTGAAACCCTCCTATCTTCAAGTCCCATCTCAGGAGTTATTACCTCAAGGAAATCTCAGATTTTCCCATCTGAAGGTGATTTCTCCCTCTGCAATATTTCCCAGAGTCCTCAACGTGTAAGCTATCATTATTTGTCCGAACTGCTCCCTTTACATACTACTTTGTTTTACACTAATGTGGATAGTCACTCCCCCTTAGATTGTAAAGGCCTTTAATCAATAACTCATTTAGGTAAGTGTTTTATCAGGTGCAAAGTACTTTTATCACAACCACCCTGTTAGAGAGCTGGTGCAATTATTAGTAAGTCATTTTATAGATGAAGAAGCGGAGGTGAAGTAACTAACCATCATCCCACAGATATTGTCTTTGATGCAGGAGGCAAAACTGGCCTCCAAGTGCTTTCCACTAAGTTATGCTTCTGGAAAGTGGAAAGAAAACAAGCCCCGGATTCAAATGCTCCACCCTCCCCCAAGAATTCAGAGAAACCTGGAAAGAACTGTGTGAACTGATGGCAAAGTGAACAGAACCAGGAGAGCGATCTCCACAGTCAGGCAAGATCGCAAAGAGAGCCAGCTTTGAAAGACTTTGATCAACACGGTGACCTGGCACAGTTCCAAAGGTTTCACGATGCTAGCTAGCCCCTTCTGTTTGGAGAACCAATTGGCGTAGCTCGAAGTCACTTTTTTCCTTTCTTTTTCTTGCTTTTTTTCCGGGGAGGAGGGAGGGACGGGACGTGACTAATGCAGAGTTTTGTTTTGCACGAGTATACATACGTGTAATAGATTTTGTTTTTCTTGCTCTCTCAATGGCTAGGGGAGAAGGGGAAGAAGAGAATTTGGAACTGAAAAAATAAATCAAATTCTTCCCCCTCCGTCCTCCCCCACCACGGCCTGCAGTCCTTTTACCCCCCAGTTTCCTCAACTGTGGAAGGGTGTGTGTGTGGGGGGGGGGGGCGGGGAACTTCGGGCTGGGGGCCACCCAAAAACCCAGGCAGTAGGAAGGAAAAGAGGTCACGGGGGAAGGGTGAGGCCAGGCCCCTCCCTGGAGAGGGCGGGCCGCGAGACCCCGACACCACCCCACGCTCAGCCGGACCACGCGAAGAGGCGGGGAAGCCGAGTAACGGCCGACGGCTCCCCGCTCGGGGCATTCTGGGAAACGGTCGCGGGGGCTCCTCCGTAAGGCCCCCTCAGCCCCTCCTACCGGCCTGGGCTTAGCTGTCTGTGCAGTTGCCTGCGGGGGACGGACCAGCCTAAGCGTTGGTTTCGTCCCACCGAGTCCCCGCGGAGGGGCTGTTTCCAGAAAGCAAGAAAACGAAGGGAAGAGCAGGGCCTCCCTCCAATCCCTGCGATGGGCAGAAGGGGTGGGACTCCTCGCCCGACAGGCAAGAGTGGGAACCAACGGTGCGGAGAGGCAGCTGGAGAGCGAAGCCAAGCCTTAAAGGGGCCGTGTCCCTGCCTCACACTGCCGGATGACCCGGATGATGGCGGCAAGGGCGGCCCTGGCCCTGGTCCTGGCGGGATGGCTGTCGCCGCTGGTGACTGGGACAGCGGCCGAGCCTGGCTCCCGGGCTCCCCCACCTCAAGACGGCGAGTTCACATTTTTGCTCCCCGCTGGCCGTAGGCAGTGTTTCTACCAGCCGGCACCGGCCAACGCCAGCCTGGAGGCTGAGTACCAGGTGGGGGCGGGGGTGAGGGTGAGGGTGGTGAAGCTGGAGGAGGGGGGGAGGGGAGCCCGAGTCAGACCGGGAATCCTGTGTGGGTGGGGCCAGAATCTTAGGTCCGCTAGGGGCGGTTCCATAGTTTGAGGACCTGACAAGGGGGCGGGGCCAGAATCAGGCATTTCGAGAAGGGGTGGGGCTAGGTCAGACGGTGGGGTTTTAGAAATTGGGTCCAACGGCAGTAGGGGTGGAGTTAGAAAAAAAGTGCCTTGGAGGGGCGGGGCCAGAGCCCTGGAGCGAGGGGAGGGGAGGGAGTGGGGGGACTATCTAGGGAATGGGAGCGAGGATGGGGTCCTGCCTTTCCCCTGCCAGTACTGTGGGCCCCTGGCTGCTGGATAGCCAGGACCCATTCGGTCCTCCTGGTAACATCCCCCGAGGCTGGTGGGGATAACCCTCCTACCTGCATTCAAGGGAGGCCCCTGTTTTGCCTCTGCCTCCAGGTCATCGGAGGTGCGGGGCTAGACGTCGACTTCTCCTTGGAGAGCCCTCGGGGTGTGCTGCTGGTTAGTGAGTACCGCAAGTCCGATGGGGTGCACACGTGAGTATACCTTCCCCTGGCCCCACGCTGTCTCCCAGTGTTCCCTCCCCTCTTTTGCCCCCCAGCCTGGCTGCCCTACTTTCGAAGGGTTTGGTTACATCTGCTAAGCCTGACCTGGCCTCAGGTTACCCACTGTTATCTGCCAGGGCTGCAGGGGCATCTCCTTGGCAGAATGGGGTGATCGGACAGGTCACCCTATCCAGCTTGAGGAGCTGCTCATTCTCTTCTCTCATCTCCAGGGTGGAGCCCACAGAACTGGGAGACTACAAGCTGTGTTTTGACAACTCCTTCAGCACCATTTCAGAGAAGCTAGTGTTCTTTGAGCTCATATTTGACAGTCTACAAGATGAGGAGGATAGTGATGGTGATGGCTGGGCTGATGTGGTGGAGCCTGAAGAAATGCTTGACATTAAGATTGAGGACATTAAGGTGGGAACTGCATTCCTACCTCCAGCCCAGCCCAGCATCTGTTCTGTTCTCCCCGACCTGGCTTGGCTCCTCAGACCTCTTTCAGTCCCTGAAGAGCAGCTCTCTAGTAAAAGGGAAATGCTAGTAAGGGTTTATATTTACATAGTAGTTTGAAGTTTGCAAAGCACTTCCCTTGTGACTCATTGAAATGCGTAGCACAAATATTATTAGTGTATTTTTAAATGAGAAAAAATGAGACTCAGGTATAGCAACTTGCCCAAGGTCATTCCCCTAGTAAGTAGGATTTAAATTTTGACCTATTCGGATTCCACTGCACCACTACCATGTACTCAGTCCTCACTGCCTACGACTGCTTTGGTCTCATTGAAAAATCTGAGTCTAACTGTGCTAAGAGGGCACCTTTGCCTGGCCACATTCCCTTACTGGGTCTTCCTTTAGAATAGTGGGAGGAATTCCTCTGCCCAGCCTATGAGGCTTGTAGAGATATTAAACCTGGGTGGGCTGTGCTTCAGGCTAAGGGGAGAGGGTTTCAGGAACCATTATGTCTAGGGCTTGTCTGAGGAGCCTGCCTTTTCCCTTCTTCCCCACAGGAGTCCATTGAGATGATGAAGACGAGGCTGGAGCGAAGTATCCAGGTGCTGACTCTGTTGAGGGCTTTTGAGGCTCGAGACCGAAACTTGCAGGAGGGCAATCTGGAGAGGGTTAACTTCTGGTCTGCTGTTAACGTGGGGCTGCTGCTATTAGTGGCTGTGCTCCAAGTGTGCACGCTCAAAGGACTCTTCCAGGACAAGCGGGCTGTCCGCACATAGCCCTCCCTAGAGAGGGGTAACTTTGGGAGGGAATTTGGGGGGTGGGTGGAAGGAGTATCTCTCCTGCCCAGGGTCTATTCATAGCCCTGTGTTTAGGAACAACTGAACTTCCTTGGGGGAAGCAGTTTAAAACTGACCAAGAAAGGGTCAGGAGAAGCCTGGGGTGCCGGCCCCGCCCCTGTCAAGGACGTAAGAAGTTAGAGGGTCTCTTGATTTTTTTTTTCTGCATAGAAAGAATGGGGCAGGTACTTAAATCAGAGGCTTCTTAGGAGGTCCTTTTATAATCTGGAGATCAGGGTATCCTCGGGATACCCCAAATCCTAAGTTGAGACAGAAATGAAGGCCTGAGCAGTGAGCTGCTGGGATGATGTGGGGACGAATTATGGGACTTGCTGCCCGGGAAGGGCTGTGCCTTATCAGAGGTGCAGATAAGGGGCTGCACGCTCCATAAGTGAAGAAGGAGGGAGAAAAGGGGTAAAATCTTTTGTTTCAAAGCTGCCCAGAGAGTAAAGGTTATTCCCTTCCCCTTGCCCCCCAGGTGCCTTAAGTATTATCCATCCTGGGGCAAACTCCCCTTTCCATCTCACCATCTTCCCTCTCTCTTGCCAGTCTAGGTGTCCCCTAGGTCAGGCTGTGGCCTCATTCTTTAGACTCCAGGCTGAATCTACTCCCAGAATGGCCACATGATCTTTCTCTTCTCCCTCCACTCCGTTATTTCAGTCCCCCAAATGCCAGCTGCTCAGAGACAAAATTAGCCCTGTGTGGGGCAGGTGCCCAGTCCCCAACAGAAACAAACTAAGAGATGGAATGGGAACAGGTTGGGACGGCCCCCTTGTACCTCACCAAGAACTTTTAATGAAACTCAGACGCTGTCACATGCTTGCCCAGGACTGTCAGTTTATTGGAGACAGGATGGGTTGTTCTCCAGCCTGGCACTGCATGCAGGATGGGGCAGATGGAGGCTTTGGCTCATGGCCTAATAAAGTTCTAAACAGCACCAGTGTGGCTGCATCACCAACCAGAGGATTTGACCCTCTCAAGTCTGTGTTCACTGAGATTATAAACTAAATGAAGGTCCTTGGGAACCAGTTGGCCAAGGGAACAAGGGCAATAGCCTTATTAGGCAGAGAGCTGTTAGCCAAGGGTAGAAAAAGGTGACTCCTGAGCCACACGGAACAAAGTACCAGCTCTGGTTCAATAAATTACTTTTGGAATTGTGGAGTGTGTGGTAACTGGGGCCTAGGCTTGGGGCACAAGTTGATTGCACCTAGGGCCTGTGCCCCTAAAAACCAGGCTATCTGGAACCAGGTTATCAAGTTTGGGCCTACAGCAACATGACCAGCAGGAGTGAAAGCCTCCATGGTGCCACTGTAGGGAGCTCAGGCCTAGCCTGAATGGGAAAATGCCCCCTCAGCTCCCAAGGCCCACAGGGCAGTGCCCTGGGCAAAGGCAGCAGGCTGGCACCTATAGAGATGGATCTCTCAACCAGACGAAACTCAGAAGAAGGGCCGGGAAGGAGCAGAAGGAGGTGGTCGCCTGAGCACAAGAGAGAAATAGAAACAATAAGTTTAATATCGTTGTGGAGAGAAGGCCATGGAGTGGTTGGATGCCTATGACATTGCCAAGTATAGGGGTCAGTCCCCTGTTAAGAGTGGGACAATTCTACCTCTCCCAAGGAATTGGATCTTGGGGTGATGTAGGCAGATTCTTCCAGGCAGAGGGTTAAACAATTTTGACCAGCTGAAAAGCCTGGGCTTCTGCTGGATTCAATCTCGCCAGGGCTACTACCTCTACAATTCTAGGAACCTTACTCTATATTTGGTGGAATCTCTGGCCTTGGTAACAGAAGGAATCCTGCAGGCAGCAGCACCTAACCCCTCTCCAGCTGGTTTATTTGCCTGTTTTTGGACCCACAGGATGAGAGCTATTACTAGAAGCCAAATTAAGGCAAGAGGAAGTGAATGCAGAACTCGCTAAGAGCATCTTGCTATCCTATTCACTTCTTTGGTGGGTGGGAAATTGTAGCACCAGTTTAAAGACCCCTGTCTCCAGGGAGTAGCTTCTCCGTATTCTAAATCTCTGACCAGATTCCCTATCCAAGCAGCTCCACATTCTTGAAGAGAGGGATAGGCTCCCACCTGGAGACTTAATAGGGCTGGGCAAGGTCTGAGGGTGGGGATGGATAGAGGAAGTTGAGGACTAGAGGCTTGGTAACTGCTTGGCTAGCTGTCCTAGGGGAACAGCAGGCATCTAAAAATGGCAGCTGATTCTGATGTGCCCAGTACCTCCACACAACTCAGACGGGACTCTCAATAGGGAGCAGGAGCAGCAGTCAGGGCTGAGCAGGGTTCTGGGGCAGCAAGGGAACCACCGAGAAGCAGATTCCCATCCCCTTTACTCCCAAGCAAAGACAGGAGGAGACAGACACCAGCCGCCAGTAGCTTCTTCCCTTTATTTTAGTTTATTAATAGGGTACAGAGCAGAGGCACTTACACTGGTCAAATTGAGTGAAGGAACAAGTTAAGTCCCACATAGAGGTGCCAGCATGACCAGAGCTGGAGCCCATTTTCCACAAAGGGTCCTAGACATGCTAGGTCTGGCAGATGGTCTGCCAGCCAGGCCAACATCAGCTCTGAGCCCTGGGCAGTCCCTCAGGCAGACATGGTCCCTGATCCAAGTGCTCCCTGGCCTGGGGTTGGGGGTGAAGGGAAGACCACTTTCCCAAGAGTCAGTTCTGCACCCCAATGGGTCCCCATCCCCACAGCAGGGGCTTAAGGCAGCTCCAGGTTTTAGGGTGGGTTTAAGGGCTGGAGATAGGTTACATCTCTGGAGGCTTAACACAGAGGCTCCAATGCAGCAGTGTCTGGGCTTGGGCTTGACATTTTAGTTAAGCCTCACTTCCAGAAGGAGTATATACAGCTGGAGGTGTGCAAATACACCAGTGGCTGGGAGTGTAGAAGGAGCAGTCCACATCAGTGGAGAGATGAGGAAGACCACCAAAACTCTGGCCACCATACCCCTCCTCCCCTTTCCATACTGGGCTAGCTACTTTCTGACTGGGCACATCTGATAACCCCAGGCCAGGCCCTGGTGCTTGCTGCTTCACCCCTGTCCATGCCATGTCCTGATTCACTGTCACTCTGAGGCTCCTGGGGTGATGAACATAAGACCCATGGTGAGAAGAGCAGTAATCCCCATTCTGGCTCAGGGATGGGGGTGGGAGGCCAAGACTCAGTAATAACTGGCCAGCAAGACTCCTCAAACAAGGTGACTTACAGAAGAGAAGCCCTGACCCCACTGAGCTCATCTAGTAGCAGCACATCCTTTAACTTGAGCACGAAGGATGTGGTAGCTCACCTGGTCTCCAGTTTACATTTGGTTTAATCACAAGTCACTCAAAGGGCCACAGACATAGAAACACAGGCTCTTGCTGTGCCCAAAGCCCAAGACTCAGCGGTCCCCCCCTCCCCCATTCGTATATTATTTATACATAAACAGTGCCTAGGGTTGATGGGCTGATCTGATAGGCCACAACATCAGTCCCATCCCTCTGCCCTAATTCAGGTCCCAGACCTCATTCACAAAGTGCAAGAACCCGACCCCACTCCAGGCTCCCCAGGACTGCTCAGTTCAGGGGTAAGTGCAAGTGTCTTGGGAGCCTGCAGAGCTGCGTCGCCAACCTGTCAGCGTGTCCCTGGGTGCTGCCTACATCTGCGTTGGGATGGGCAAGGAGGGCAGGTGTGCCACCAGGCCCACTGGTTACAAGTTCAGATGATCCCTGCCTGGCAAACATGGCCTCAGGCCTGGCTATCAGGGACTACGGGAGAAAAGGGGGAAGGGAAGGAGGCCTCAGGGCCCAGAGCCACATTTGCTTTCTACAACCTTGTGTGTCCCTCAGAGCCAACAGTGTATAGAAACCCCACCCACAATGGTACCCTGATGGTCTGGTTGCCACACCCCACTGAGTACATGGGCTTTTTCTAGAACCCAGGGTTAATCTAGCAATGATGGTTCGGCCGGGCGAATAATGGTTGGCCGGTTCGGTGCGGCAGGGGGTCTTCTGCTGTAAAGAAAATAGACACAGATGGGAAGAGAACCCAGTGAGGATGGGGAAGAGCAGCATGGGCTACAGGGCTGCTAGCCTAGCCAAGATTCTTCAGTCTCCCCTCAACCCCCTTAGACCATGGTAGAATCCAAATGCCAATGGAAGCTGGTTCAATGGGGAGGGTCTGAAGCTCAATCACTTGGCTGGGAGCCCTAGCCCATACTTTCATGGACAAAATAGCCACCTCTAAGCCAGACCCTCTCTGCCCTGACCCTGGGAATTGGATGAGCATTCTTCCTTAAGAAGCAGCAACTGACTGAAAGAGAATGTTGGCTCCCATGGCCAACAAATCCCCTGCTGCGAGTAAAGAGATAAACGTCTGTGCGCAGTAGGTCCTGAGAGGACACGGTTAGGGAGGCTGGCAGCCACGGCCATGGGTTCTACTGGGATGCAGCTGAGCCTTCCCACGGTTGATTTTCTCATGCTTAAGTGCTGTGTGAGTGAGGGATCCTCTACCTCAAAAAACTACTAAAGACAACAAGGCTGCTAAGAGATTCAGTGCTGTCCCTGACAGGGAGAAGAGGGAAAGGAACAAACAGGGGTTTAGGATGAATCTTACCTGGGCACACCAGGGGGGATGCCAGGCGGAATGCGTGCTGGCCGAGACGGGATCTGAGGTGGGGCTGAAAAGGGATCGTTGTTAGTGAAGACATTCTGAGGTCCAGGCCGAGAGGGAATGGGGGGAGCCACAAAGGAGGCAGCGATTCCTATAGGCACAGGGATCAGAGGTGGCCCCGGGGTAGGGCCCCTGACTGCAGGGGGCCTGCCTGGGGGAGGCACGCTGGCAGGAGGCCGATGCTGAGGTGTGGGACTGCAAGAGAACACAGAGAACAGAGGCTGGGACCTAGAGTTGTGGAGAGGTCAAGGATCAGGCAGGAAGCAGTAGGATGAACTAGTATGGGACCCAACTCAGCCTCACTAGAAGGGAAATCCGTTTCTTGGATTCTTGAGCTGGATCCACCTGCCAATTAATTACAGCTTCCTTTCAGCACATGGGGTTGAGGCAGCTTAACTGTTGGGCAATGGCTGTCTGCCCTCGAGTCCCTCAGGGCTGGTTATCTTAGACACTCCCTCCCTAGCCTTCGTAAGCTATCACGTCCTCCCTAGAATCATAAAATTGAAGCCTCAGAAGGGCATACAGAGATCTAGTCCAGCCTTCTACAACCTCCCCCCCAAAATGGTCCGCCAGCCTGAAACAAGCCTGATAAGAACACATTACATACATAATGATATAATATGATATACTCCCTTATACTGAACCAACCCTGCCCCATTTCTATCCACCAGTCTAATTCTGCATCTGGGACCAAGCGAAGTGAAAAATGAGGCACAAGGCTTCTTCCTTCCCCCTAAAGCTGCACTCGCTGCCTCTGTTCCAGGTCCAGACCCTTCTCCCCAGGCAGACTTGCAAACATCTGGCCAGACCTGTGCCTACTGCTAGAACTCTGGAGCCATGTGTCATCTACGGGTGGAGGCACAGGGGTGGACACAGTGCTGGTGCTGATGTCCCCAATAATGTTGAGCGCTTCCTTTAGGGCATGGTACATGCGCAGCATGTCTTCTCGACGTTGGGCCTGGTCCGCAGATTCCTCCATCAGGCTACTCTGGTCCGCAGAAGAGTAGAGATAGGCCAGTAGCTCTGAGTGGATGAAGGCCTTGGTCTGTGGTATAAGGGGAAAAGCCCTGAGATCAAATTGGGGGGAGCGGAAGGGGGTTATGCCTCTTCTCCACTGATAAGACAGTACAGGAGGCTCTTCCTCTTGACTGCAGTGGATAAAATATGGAGACCTGACTTGACCCAAAGAGACTCAAAGGAAGCCCTTCATGATGAACTTAAGCCCAGTTCCTCAGACTTTGGGGACATAGACCAACATCTCAAGGGTGACCTATTAAAAATCTAAGGCTCTTGGGTAAATATTCACATCCCAGACTTCCCAGGTCCTTAGGGATGGGGGGTGGGGAGGGGGCGTGCTAAATCACATGGGAGGTCTCTCCTCGGTCCAGCTATCCAAGTTTGAGTCGCTTCACATCCTGGGCCCTGGAATACGCACATTGTTGATCATGAGATGCATGATTGTCTTTGGCATGAGGTCACGGATAGACTTGTTGATAATCCTCACGTAGGAATCAACAAGGTTTCGGATGGTTTCCACCTGGCGTTCCAGTTGAGGGTCCATGGAGAAGGTGTTTTCTTGGGCCCCATCCTCATTCTCAGCCTGGTTCAGGTGCAAAAGAAAGCTGTGAGTGTTTCTCAAAGTCACGTCTACCCTCTCACACGATGAAGCACAAGAGAACTGATTCTGTAGGACCTGTTATTCTGCTCTAATTCCACCACTGACACTACATTGTGAATAGCCTCTGTCCACGTGGCGGTGCCTCAGGTCTGGCCCCCTCCAAAGTTCCATTCTACTCCTTTTCCTCCCCCATCCCCAGATACTTAAGACAGGTACCCACCTGGTCTTTCTCAGGATAGACCCCTGCTCGGAGGAAAGAGGCTTTCCAACTATCCACATCTTCCTGGGAGTCGCAGGCTAGCTCAATCTGCCGTAGGTCCTTATAGACATTCCTGTATGAAGTAAAGTACAAATAAGAGCTTTGCTGAGGTACTAGCCCATTCACAGACTTGTCCTTCCACCTCACTCATGGCACCTGGCAGGACGGCCCACAGTCCAGCGATTGTGGCAAGTTGTTCCTTTAAAAAATGAAGGCAGTCAATGAAGAAAACAGAACCAGAAGAACACTACATACTGCGACTACAACCATGTAGTTAAACATAACAATAGCAAACACTCCCATCATATACACAGTAAAAGTCAAAAGGAGATATAAAACGATGATATGGATACTATGTAAAACTAGACAAATCCAGCTTGTAGGGGTGGAGTCAGAATGGTAAAGGATGGTGGTCACACACTGCTGCAGTCACTTAGAATCTTTGTTGCTGCTTGTCTGTTTGTTTCTATTTTCTAATATTTTGTGTTTGTCCTTCGTTTCTGAAGAGAGGATCATGACATCAGGGAAATGACATGACTTGCAGGTGACTTGGATTTGAGTGAGGGAGGGTCACCAGCCTCACTTTCTCCTCCAGAACCACCTGAGTCCAGTGACCTGATATTCATCAGGACAACAGGAGATGACCCAGGATGCAATGGCAGACCCTGGCCCTTTTAGGCTTAGGCCTTTTATGAGTACCTGTATTTGTCAACTTGAGTCAAAATGTAGCATGAAAAAATAAAAAGGCAGCTGGTGTTTACAGTAGAATAATCTGTAGTCCGCTAGAGGCCGGTTAAAGTCCAGAGCAAATTAATAAAATAACTGTAAAACTTCTGATCGGAAAAAAGGACTATCTTAGGGCTTCCATGAAGGCCAGCATATTAACACTCATGACTTTTTCCCAGGCTGAGGAAGAAAAATAAGAGAGCACAGGGAACCTGAAAGGGCAAAGTTCAGTACTCATCTGCTTTCTTTTTCACAACTAGGAAAGTTTGGGGGGGGGGGGGGCGTGGTGCATAAGTTGCTGCTGCCACCACCTCTACACTACTGTATGAGAAAGGGCCTGAGCCCTGCTCTGCCTCAAGCCTTCTGAACAAGCCAAGAAAGATTCAGTCTCCTGGGGAGGGGTGGGGAGAAAAACACAATGTTCACCATTTGCAGTTGTTATCAAGGTATGAAAATGTATTTTCAAAATCTTGCTCTAAATTATGTCATTCTATGACTAGTAAAATGGTAATGCTTAAATAATTTAAAATTATAATTTAAAAATTAGCATGTTTTGACGTTGGTTAAGACACAAAGGCCACACTTGTCCCAAGAGGCACAACAAAATGAAACTTTGGTGCCCCAAATTCTGAACTTCAGTCCCCCTGAAACTGGCTCAAGAATCTTAAGAGGATCTAAAGCTTTTAGAGGAGGCCATCCATGGTACAGTGCAGAGCTCTATCCGAGCTCAGGCAAACACAATCAGACTGGCCAGGCCATGCTTTGGCATCAAGTCACTCAAATGGGAGCTAGCGTTCGGGGGGTGGGGGTGGGGGCACAGTAGGGATGTCCTCACCTCTGCTCTGTGTTGAAGATAGCAAAGATGTGCTTGGTGGACATGAAGCCCTTTTCCACATCTCGGATTTTGAGGTTATCCAATGGCAGCATGTACTTCTTTTCTTTTTCCTAAAATGTATAAGAGATAAAATGTATAAGATGTTAAAATTGATACAAATAACTCCATCAAGCAGGGCCACACATCTACATCTTTAGGAAATGTTGCCATTTTCATTAAGGTTACCTGACTTGCCTAACGCTGCTGCCACCACCACCATTACTACATGTTACTATATGAGAAAGGCCCTGAGCCCTGCTCTGCCTCAAGCTCTCTGGGACAGTTCCATTTTTGTATCCCCATCCTACTATGGTGCCTGTCACAAGTGTTTAATAAGAGCTGGTTGCCTAACTGCCAGCTTCTCTGTTACATGCAGGAAACACTGATTCAATTAGCTGGCTGGCAGTTTCTGGACCACAGATAGGGCAACTCAGAGCAAAAGATTCTATGGGACTCCTGCATAGGGCAGAAGGTATTGTACCCTGCTTGTCCCTGTGGCCCTCAAAGCACCCAAGCATACAGAAGACCCGGCACACAGAAGGCGCTCAATATTACCTGTTGTACATACGACAGGTAAGTGGAGGGCAAGTCTCTAGCTTCCAGATTCACACTTAAGAAAGTCTTAAGTTTGCTGGAGCTCCTGCTGACATATATGGGCAAGGAAGAAGGAAGCCAGAGAATAGAATGGGTCATGTGTGCCTCTCAAACCAAACTTTGAGAATGGTGGGGAAAAGGGAACGCAAAAGAAACTGAGGTGGAAAAAACATGTGGTCTTTTGGTGGGTCAAGGGTTTAGTCATGCCAGCTGGCCAGTTTGAACACTGACAGATGAAGAGAGCTGGAGGGCAATGATGTGTGTGATAGGCCCAGCAAAGCTGCTCCACCCAGCTGTGTACCATTTTCCAGCCCAGGTTTTCTGTCACGGGCAGATGGATGAATGGCCAAGGCTAAAGATGGTTCTTGGAAGATCTTGCAGAGTTCCTAAGCAAGCACACTGCAAAGGCTCTCTCAACTCCTTTTACTTCAGGAGAGTATAGATAGGGCTCCCCTATTCTTAGTATTGCCCGTCTGCCCGCCTCCCCCAAAGCAGCAGAAAGCTCTGCAGTTGGTGTGGATGAGCACAACTCTGCTGCTTTTGGAGGGGCCACCTCCTGAGTCATGGGCTACAGCAGCCTCAGTGAAATGCAACATCTGGAATTGTTTATAACTATGTTCCACCCAGAAAATATCTCCAGATGCTACAGGCACACACTCATCCCCACCCCCCCACCCCATGTCCCAAAAGTGACGTCCTCCTTTGTACAGAGGCCATGAACCTAAACCCTCCCTCTCCCACCCCCACCCGCCTTGCCTGCCTTAGGATTTCCTGAAAAACCACAACTTTCTCCAGACTGGGTCCTGCTGAAGACTTGCCACGTCAGAAGAGACAAAGCAGATTCTTTGAGGGAACAGCAGTTCTCTTCTCCTTGTAAAATAGGCTTTAAGAACACATCCCTTCTCAAAAGGAATGGCTTCGAAGGGGAGGAGTAGAAGAATCCCCCCGGATTCCAGCCCCACCAGCCCAGTGTTCAGACTACCTGTCCAGGAGATTGCAAATGTGTACAGTAGTCTGCACATTGGTTAGGCTGGGCTTGGAAAAGCATCGCCTCAGGAGCCAGGACCCCTGCCCCACAGCAAAGTGAAAGCCAAGGCAGTATCAGCTCCAGGTAAGTCCTTCAAGATTTGTATTTTCCTCCTTATATGCCATACACAAAGTACAGGCCCAATAAATGCTTGCTGAATTGAAATTGCCCAGCCTGTGTAGGCCAGAGATTAAAGGGAGAGGCTTAGGAGTAAAACGGGCTTTGTGCAAGGGAAGAAGGGCCCGGAGTCGAGTTCAAGACGAAAAAGCCCAACAGCCTGTGGGGCTCCCTCAGCGAATCTTCCCTTCAGTCCTGAGACAAAGGGCACATGCCTTTTGTGTTACTGAAATTTTTTTTAAGAAATATTCATATCTTTCCTCTCTTTGTTACGTTACCAAAATAAATGTATTTCAACTCTTCTTTGTTCATTCTTTTCCTTCTTTCCAGAATTATAACTGGTCCTGAGGGACGTGGGTAAGAAGGCACTGGAAGGGCTGCCATGTCTAACGGGCATATGTTAAGAGAAAGGCTGTACATTAGCAGAGCAGACCTTCTGCTTTTTGAGAAACAATGTTTTATTTCCCCCTCCTCACCTCTAGGATTCCTGCTGGCTTTGTGTCTGTAGAACACAGAGCCTTATTCACAGCGCCTGCTGGTTCTCATTACTCAACAGCAAAGGGCCAGACAGTGCTCCCACTGAGAGCCCTGCCAACAGGAAACTGCTGGCGGGGGACAGGCAAGGTTTACGGGGCGAGCTGGGGATGGCGTTCCCTAGCTCTCATCTTAGTCTAATTGGAAGGCCAAAGCTGGCAAGATCAGCTTGTCCCCCCTCTCTGATTAGGAAAAAAGACCTCATTTCTAGGTTTACTAAAAGAAGGGGGAAAAGGAACTAAAAATGTATAACCCTTAATTCAAGATCGAACTACCATCTTCTATACAGTCCTATCCCTCTCGACTGGCCAGTCCAAGTTTGCAAAGGGAATCCAATAATGGGGTTCATACTAGTCCCCATCCAACCTCAATGAATTTGCTGATGTGTCTGTGTTCTCACCAAGATGGAAGCTTGGAAACCACCAGAATATACTTGCTTAAAAGCTGACGCACCACAAAGCAGACTAGCTTCTAGACTGCGGGGGTGGAAAGTAAAAGAAAAAATAAGGGCAAAAGCCTTTTCCAAGGTACTTGGATGAGTGGTTCTGAGCCATACTGTCTCCCCGAGGAGTCTGCAGCTTGGAAAAGATGAAAGGAGCAGGCGTCTGAGAGGAAGCAGACTGGTGTTTGCCTAAATCCTTTCTCTGCATGACTGGGTCTAAGGGAGAAAAGAATGCCCCTTTGCTACCTGTTTTGCTCTAAAATCAATTCAGAGGGGGTATGGGGGAAGCCTGGCAAGGGAGACTGAAAAGAGGATCCATTTGAAGATATCTAGGTCTGGCCAATCAGGAAGCTGCTCCCTCCCTATTTCCAGGCAGCTTTGGCCCTATATCCCATTTCCCTCAGACGCTTCTACTCTTGTCTCACTATACACACAGCCCACCATTCAGGAGGCAAGTACATACAGCTGCATTTGAGCAGGAGCTATTTCAGCATATGAAACAGATATATGGACATACACCATGAGGTTCTACAGCTCCTTCTCCAACTTAGGCAGAAAAGGATTTTCTTTGGGGGAGAGGTACACCAAAATACAATACTTTCCTGCTCATAAATAAAGGGCCCTTTGGGACACCATACCTGGTCCTGTGATTCCTGAAGATCAACAAAAGAAACTAGAGGTGGCAGAACTGGGGGAGGGGACTCCAGGGTCAAAAGAAGGTTGAAAGGGCTCTCTCAGTGTAGACAGAGGCCAAACTTAGTGGGGCCCAGGCTAGGAGGCATCACAGGGAAATTGTGGGCAGCCAGTAGTCAAGACTTTCCTTTTTCAAATGAAGAATCAGGCCAGTCCAGGGCCCACAACTAATGTACACATTTCCAAAGGTCCCTTCATAGAACTTCTTTCCAGATTGCCATCCTCATAGTTTCTCTTTTGCAGGACTATGGGGAAACCAGCTAGGGCTACCTTGCATTTCCAGGGAAACTGGCAGGCCTTGATCCTAAAAAACACTTGGGACCAGAGTTAAAGACTCTGAGGAATGTGAAGACAGAATACCAGTCATAACCAGAAGTCTAAACAAGCTGTGAGGATGGAACAGAAAAAGAGGGAAGGGGTTAGAACCTGGGGCTCTCAGACAGAAATCACCACTTTGGCACAAGTGAGACAAGTGTGGCAGTGGGGAGGCCTTGTAGAGAGAATCAAGGTTATATATGGACTTGTATTTCTACCAACCAAGTTGTACAGGCCATTTTTAAGGACTATTCCTAAGAATTCTGTAAACAGGGCCTGAGCAGCTTTTCAGGGTCTCTTGACTTATTGGTAGGGAAGGAGGCCTATCAGTTTCCTTATTTAAGAAAGCCAAAGTTCTTCAGGATGACTTGGCTCTGATAAGTGCTCTGATCTCACTGTTCTTTTATCTAATAAAACCAAGGTGATAGTATCAAATACTGGAAGTAACAGAGGTTATCCTATCCAGTCTCTAATTTTATAGGAGAAAACAGATTCAGAGAGGTCACACAGAGTGACAAAGTCACACAGAAAGAGTAAAGAGCAGAGCCTGGAACCCAATCCAGGTCCACTAACTCTGAATTCAGGGCTTCCCACTCTCTATCATAGCTGCTTCTTCTATGTTCTTCAGGCTTGGTTCCAAGAAAAAGCAGAAGTGAATTCTCTAGTATTCTTCTACTATGACCTAAAGTGCTCAGGGTCGCAAGGATGGGAAGCCAAGACTCAATCTAATGCAATAATCATTGATCTAACGTTCATTCTGCATAAGGCAGTACCTGTGCTCAGTAGTAAGGAGAAAAAAAATGGCCACAGCCTACAAGGACCTTGCCTTCTACTGAGAGGATATAGCCTGTACGCAGAGTTAACATCTGAATAAAAGTATGTCCCTGAGACAGCTGGTAGCACAGTGCATAGAGCACTGGGTCTGGAGCCCTAATGCCAAACCCCAGGGGAAAAAGGGAAGTCACAGGCCCAAGGACACCCACAACTCTATAGTAATAACAACGTTTATGAGGACCTCTAATCTACTTTATGAATCCTATCCAACCTCAGCCTCCCAAGTCCTCATTCCATACATGCTCACTGGGCAAGAGAGCCTAAAGGAAGGGAATGATAAATATCAGTACACTGGGGTTGATATCTAAAGGCTGAGTGATGGCTGGTGCCTGGGGGTATCTTGCATAGCTTCCAGGTCACATATAGGCCAAATGGTCCACATGGTCTTCACCAGGTTGGCTTTCTACTTGCCTGATGCATTTTGGTCCCTCTAACTACAACAGAGATGTGATGCTTAGTCTGTATAGCTTGAGCACTTGTGTCCTCAACGTCCCTATCATCCCTGACAATAGGCTGTGGCCATAATTTTCACTGAGAGTTATAATTTACACATTACAGCTTCCCAGAAGGAACTGGATGACCAATCATAATTGGCCAGCCCAGTCTGTCTCCTTTTAACCAGCTCTCACCAGCCCACATCAGGGTAGTGTCTTTTGCCAGATTAAGCAGTCAGGTTTCCTGGATACTCACCTCCTCATCCTTGTACCACGACAAGGACTCTGCAGTGAGCACAAACCAATACTCCTTGGAACCACCTTTCATCAGGCTGATATTGTTGATGGTCAACCAGCCCTTTCGAATCACCTGGAGGAAAAAGCATGGATCAGCATGAAACCTGGGCCTTGATGAAGGTGTATAACCTAGTCAATTGCCACACACCAAGAAATTAGAGAGGCCAAACCCAGACAGAGCAGACTTTTAAAATGATTGGCAAACTCCCAGTAGAGTAGCAATCTAGCAAAGGCTGGGTCAAAACCCCAGACCCCTAGAGGCTTCTTGCCCAAACCATGCTCCTAATCCAAGCGAAAATGGGAGTGGAGTGGGGTGGACTGCTCCAGGGTTTTAGGATGCATATTAGTGCTCACTAAAGCCGAACACGACCTATCAGGTAGGTGTAAAGGAAGGCCAGTGATTCAGCCCATGGCTTAAGCTGATCCAGGACAGCCAAGAAGGGAAGAAATCCAATCCAGTCTAACTAATGGGCCATGTTGATGCTCCTCTGCATGGCCAACCATGGAGGAACCACTTGGTGAAGTATATAGCACAGTGAAATCCTGTCCTGAGGTTGCACAGGTCATTAAAGACAGAACAATGAGTTAGAAAAGTTCTGAAACTACTTAGTTCCAACATTCATTGTTCCAGGACAACCAGCAAAACTCACTCAAAATCTAAGATGGACTTCTGTCAAACAGGACATGAAAACTGCTAGTCACCAAGCTTCCCTGTCAGGTATGTTTGTGGTGACACAGTAGAGCAGCAGTTTCTTTTAGAAGAGTGGCATGGGCCTCTCTCTGGCTCCCCTAGACCACTGGCAGCCCTCCCCAAACCCCACCCTGACAATGTCACTGTGCCTGCTTTGTGGCACTCACCTGGCAGCTGAGTCAGCCTCCATGGAGGTACTAGGCTGTACCCCCTGGGAGGTAAGAAGGGTGGAGACAGGGAGAAAGGAGTCATGCATGGGAGTCCAGGGCCTGGGGGAAAGCCCCTTAACATTCCAAGCTGGGGACACAAGGGTGGGGCCAACATGAAGCAAACAGAGACTAGAACAGGACTCGAATGGATTTGGAGGCAGTGACAAACTGAAGCTGAACTGTTACCAGCAAGGACAGCAGGACGCAAGTAAGTGCTGACCCTGCCAAGGCACTTATGGGGCAGAGCTGTGGGCACTGAAAGCCAGGAAAAACAGTAGAGATCCTTTTGGATTTCTAGGCCCGACTTTCCACAGAGATCTTTATCTTCATAGCCAAAGAACCAACTCCTAGGCCAAGCTTATTAAACATTTCATCATCTTGCCAAAATGCTTTCACCAAGATGTCACCAAACCAGTGGACATGGTCTCATTCATCTCCCTAACAGAAGGAGGAGGTAAAATGACCGGCCTGGCCTTCCCATACCCCTCCAACCAACTAGCAGATGGAAGGAATCACTAGCCTGGCTCCTAGGGAAACTGGAGACACATATATTCTTCTCTCTCTGTACCAAAGGGTCAGTCAACATAACATACAGCCAACTGCTTTGGTGACTTCACTAGGACCCTAGCCCAGGGTTTAGGTCCCTGACACACAGATGACATCAATGTAGAAAGCCAAGGGGAAAGAAAGCTCTGTTAGTCATGCCATAAGGGTCCTTAAAGAAGCCAAGACTCCCAGCCAGGAGCCAGAAAACTCGTCTCTGTTGGGAGTCCAGGGGGAAGTGAGTCTAAGAGACAGCACCCAGACCTCTCCCTGTTGGCAGCAATACTGGTCCAGAGGCATGAAGTACTTTAGGGACAAAATCATCTGATGCTCTGCTAACATTTCATTACAAGCAACAGCACAGAAGCTGTGTGGCTGTGTTCTTTCTTGTTAGCTCTAATGGGCCTTGAATGAGGTCACTGCTTTGGTCACCTATTCCTACAGCATGAGGTTAAACTTCACAGGTCCCATGGGAGCCGGTGCTAACTTCCTCCTTTCCCGGGGACTGTCCGACAGAGGTAAGGCAGGAGATAATCAATACGCTGACATGATTTCCTGCAAAAGCCTGGGAGAGGTGGGGCTGGATCAGGCATCGACTGCACCTATCTCTATTCCCCTCCCAGTGGTCATAGACAGCTTTGTCTGGGGAAGGAAGAGACCTCTGAGCCTATTCTGTCTGATTTCTGCACATACCATTCATGTGGAAGAATAATTTGGAAACTTTCCAATGGGCAGTTATGCCCCCCAAATAAGAAATTCCAATACATTTATGGACTCATATACTTGGGCTTCAGAAACACATAGAAGAATTGAGAAGAGCACCCACAGTCACCCTACATAAGTGCCCTGTGGCCACTACTCTCAAGACACAGGTTAGTAATACACAGGAGTCAACAGGACAGCAAGTGGCACATTTCTCAATATCCAGGCTGGGACAGACTCAGGGTCTTCAAGAAGGTGGGTAGTCCTGGTGAGAAATGTGGGTGCCTGGGAGCTAAGGATACATGAAAAATGCTGGATCTGCCTCTGGAAAAATCAGATTGTCCTAGGGCTCAGAATAGTTTAACACTCTGCTCTGGTGGAAACAACCAAATGTTGCAGGCCTGGTCATTCAACCTCAAATCTAAACATCTAGGTGACAGGCTGGAACACAATGTTTTTGCCCACAGGACTTGAGGATGCTGGTCAGGACCACAGCCAGATGTATTCCCTTCCCAATCACAGACCAGAGCTTCCCATCCCACCCAGGAATTTTCAAGCTATCCAGGCAGCTGCCCACGTAGGAGACAACACTGAGTTAAAGACAAAAATCACTTGGCTGTACAAGCTATGGGTGATTGCAGGCTGTTACATTTAGAAGATCTTAACTCTGATAGTCTGCCTGCCAGAGGGAAGCAAGAGCCCTGACCAATAAGATGGCAAAAGGCCAATCGAGAACTGAGTAACTTCCTTTGAGGCTGGATATGCAATTTGAGGGCATATAGTAGCTCTTTAGTCCAGTTCATTTTAAAGCCAAATTTATATAGGAAAATTCATTCTCAACAAGGGGAAGCAAGAAGCTGGAGATAGGACAGGAATAGCAGCAAAACCAGAATGCAGCTGGATAAGTGTCCCAGGGTCTAGGTACAGAGGAGACAGGCATGACAGGATCCTCTGGAAATTCAGTCCCAGGTTGTAGCTTACTCAACCTAATGACCAAAAGCGGAAAGAGTCTGTTGTGCAGTTAGGGGACCAAGGAGAGCTGCCATAGGCCCATTTAGCTAGTGTGGAGCCCCCAAAGCCATGTCATAAGGGACAGAATGGCAACATGATATTTAACGAGGGAACAAGACATGGCAAAGAAGCAAAAAATTTTGATGTGCCAACGCCTTACCTGCAAAAAGGTGCCTTCAGGGGAGAGCTGGTCAACTGGTAGGGACAGGGGAATCAAGGAAGGGGGCCTAAATCTTGGAACACTCTTCCTGAATGCTGATTTTGTCTTCCTGGCCTGGAATAGCCCAGCTCATACCAATCTTAGTACAACTGTCAGGGCTCAGCAGCTTCCCATCACCGAAAAGCAGAACTTCCACATCCTAAGCCTCCCAAACAGTGATGGAGACCTTACTCAAGCAAAGCCAAGGTACTCTGGGAAACAGAGATGAGAAGTATTTCCCTCTTCCCCCAAAGAAACAGGGTCTTTGGGGAGTGAAAGGAAGCCTATTTAAACTGACAGGAAAATGGAAATCACTTACAATCTCTGTAGTATAAGGGAAACTAGCAACTGGTGCTTTAAAGCAGGGAAAATGTTGTTCCAACAGTGGCCTGACTTCCTGCTGCTTAAGGAGAGATGAGGCAGGAAGGACAAGGGACTGGTGGTGTGAAGCAGGCAAACCAGGACCAGAGTCCTTTAAGGAGAGTGCTTCTTCCTGCCCAGCCCCTTGTTCTAGGATTATACTTCAGCTGTTTCCATTTTCTTGCTCAGTCAAAGAAGACTTTTTGCCCTTGTTTCTGCACACTTGTTAGCCTCCCCATGGGGAAGATGTAACAGTTTCCAGAGCTCACCCTATTCATCATTAAGAGAGAAACTGGTACCTGGAGTTTTCAGAACTGAGTACACTTAGCAGGAAGGTCTGTGGGGCCCTGGCCAAAGAGCCCAGCAGGTCAGAATTACACCGTCATCCTAGCTAAGGGGCAGGGAAAACTGAAGATGTACGAGCACACGAGTGACAGCAAGATGAAACAAACTGAGTGCTGTGGACACAAGTGACAGGAAGCCTCCTTAGAGACTTGATTGTGTTTTAATTCTACTCTCCACTGCTTTTTCCTGCTTATATGAACGGAAAAGGGAAAAGGGGTCAGGCACCCACAGGGTGGTAGAGGGAAAAGCTCATCTTCAAGGCTTTGGGAAGGACTCCAAGAATGGGTCTAGGAGGCTGCTTGGGCAATGACCATCTAACTAAGATGAGCCCCACCAGGGAGCTGGCTTTTCTAAAGAATATGGAACACATTGTCCCAAATGAAGCCAAGAAGCTATGCCAGGCACACTACTGGGATAAGGAAGGCAGGCTCAGGTATCAAACACAGCCTTGCATTTTTACAGCCTTCAATAGGATTTCTGGTCTCACTCACCCGAGTCACATCCTTTCTTCTAGAGAGATTATAAAGCAACTTGAGGACAGAGCCAAGCCTGATACAACTTTGCATGCCCCATGCTATAACAAGGCTCCATAAATCTGTTGGATGAATCTGCACCTCGCCTGGAACAGGACAGGCTCTCACCTTAAATGTACTAAGTGTACTCAACCCCAAGTCAATGAAAACCCAGTTTCTTCGGTGTCATATTTTGGGAGTAGGTCTCCATCACTGGATCTGTCTAAAGTTTACTAACACACTATATAGGTACTTACCAGAATCTCACCCTTTAGGATCACAAAGTTAGGGTTGTAGGGTAAATAAAGGAAAAGCAGAAAGAGGGAAGCAAGGTAATAGAGAAAGGACAGGAAGCACAAAAAAAATGGTAGAAAAAGAAGAGCAGAAAAACAGCAAAAGAAAAAAAATTACATGCTATTAATTATGTTCACAGTGTTAATGTTTAATTCATTATAATCTTTCAAACAAAAAAGCAATAACATATGTATTACCTAAAGCAAGCATAAAATTCATGCAAAGGTTACATTTTTCAATCCGGGGCTTTGGTCATGCAAGCTAAATAGAGAGTAGTCCCCTTGGCCCCTCCCATGAGAGATGGGACCTCTGCAAAGACTATGTGAAGGCAGGGTTTTTTCCTAAAAACCACCAGGACTCTAGGTCTAATTTCCCCGGGGAATGCCTTCCTTCCATTTCCCAAAGGCTGGGTTGGAACACTAGTACAGCATTGCTTTCTTTATTCTCAGGACAGTTGATGGATCTCACAGAAAATGTGCCTTCCAAGGCAAAGAGAAAGCAGCTGTGGTAAGACAGCCCTGTAGTGACTACTGTCAGATTTAGATTCAACCACTTGAAAATGTTTTGAATAATGTCAAAATACGTGTAGAACTTAGGATCAAAAGGGTGGAGAATCACAATTAGACAGCAGCTCCTGAGAGAGGCATGTAAAACAGTGAGGGTTTGAGGAAACCATTTACACCAAAGCTGGTGCGCCTCCCCCGGGCACCTAAGGCAGCTCTCCCCATCTGCCCCACAAACAAAGGCATGCACACGCACCTGATTTGGAACGGCCCTTTTCTTGTTCAGCTGAGTGCTTCTCTGCTGGGCACTGAAACCAAAGCATAACACAAGGCTTATGCAGCTAGGCAGTGAGGGAGGAGCTGCACAGAGAGAAGGCAAATCAATGTTGGCTGAATGGAAATGGGCAGAAAAGAGAAGAAACAGTTATCAGAACTAGAGATGCTGGCATTAAGGTTTTTCTTTTGGAGAGTAACTATTCATCCCAGGAGAGCCATAGCAGGCTACAAACAAATGCATTGTATATAAAAACAGGAAAGCAGCTCTAGCACTCTGGAGGCTGTGGCTGAACTAGACGAATGTAAAAACCTCCAAAATGAGGGATTCTTAACCTGGGGTCCATGACATTATAAGAATATACATTTTAAAAATCATATTTCAATGTAATAGGTTTTCCTTGTAATGATATGTATTTTATTTCATTTGTTTAGAAACATGATTTTTGAGAAGAGATTCCTAGGCTTCTTCCTTAAACGACCCATCAAAAGGTTCCAGGACACAGAAAAGGTGAGAAAGCCTGCTTTAACTCCACTCCTAGACAAAGTCATTTACTCCCTGAGGGGCTCAGAGAAAGTTTGTGCAAGTCCTATTCTGCCTCATTGGCAGCATGAGCAAACCAGCCTACAGCTCCATCCTCAGGCAAAGCATCTCTTTAGATGCCCTCCTCCTGATAGCTTGAGTTGCCAAGCCCAGAATCCGAGTGGGAGGAGCCCTGGGGCTGTCCTTTCTAAGGTGATGATGGGACACCCTGACATAAAATTTCAGATGCCAGACCAGGATGGTGACAACAGTGATTAGTACCAATAAAAGTTCTATTTACCTGAGATAGGAGAGTAATAGCTATTTCAAGGTAAAAGAAGAAAAGCCACCAACTTTGTTTTCAGACTCAAATTCAGAGGGAGGGGAAGAGAGCTGAGCATAGGGCTCTGTTTGAATACCTGTCTCCATGTAGGGGCTGGCTGTTTCAAATGGCAAATTCTTAAGAGGGCAGGGGGCCATGTCGATGTAACCATAATGGTCATAATACCTGAGGGAGCCTGATAAATGGAGAAGTCTTGGGTCACAGAGTGCAAACCTGTACCACAGCACTGATGACCAGGCTTCACAACAGCAGGGCCTGGGAACATTTTTTACGACTTCTTCAGTCTGAAAATCAGAGTCAGGATTGGACTAGCTCCCTAAGCAAGTCTTACTGGTCTGGGACTTCCCACTACCTTTGTCAAAAACAGATCCAGCCCGAGGTCCCTCTAACACACTACTGAAGCAGCACTCACAGCAGGCAGATACCCACCCTGTCACAAGCTGCTCAGTATAGTAACAGCTGGGGTTATTGGGAGGGAGGCCAAGGAGTCCAGAGGGAAGAGTGAAGCGATCAAAGGAAAAACAGGAGAGATGGTGAGAAGGAGGAACTGCGAATGAAGTGTGAAAAGCAGAAACAAAATGAGGAAAAGAGCAGCCATCAAGAGGGGAAAGGGAGCCAGGGCTTTCAGCTCCACAACAGGGGCACCAAGGTGGAGACCCAGGGAGCCTCCACAGGAGGTGGCCATCCTAAATGACAGGGCACAGCAGGGAATTGAGCTCCCTGTGACCCAGCACTGTCATGGCTCACTTGTGGCCCAAGGCAGGGGAAGATCTGAAGAAGCCGTTGCTCTCTTCTCACCACCTACTGACAAGACTCTTGGGCAGACCATAAAGACTTCTCCTAAGATCATCTCCTTCTGAAGTTTGAGAAAACACCAGGCTGTGCAGGGGACACTGATTGTTCTAGTTCTCTTAAATTAAAAGGAACCAAACTTTCTTGGGAAACTAAGCACGGGCTGCTTAGGCCCATTTAATAGGGAGGGGTCAATGAGGCCCCAATGATCTGCAAGAAGGTCTAGTCTCAATTTCTTTTGATTCTTTGCACGTGACAGTCACCACTATCACACATGTGCTAAGAGGGAATGCTGATGTCATTTCAATTAGGGTAAAGGGGACAGAAGGGATGAATTTTGAAGTATTATCATCCATTGCTACATTCAGCTGAAACATTATGTCACTGTCTTAATCCACTGTCATTAAAGAAACTTGCCTGATTTTTCATAACATCCTATTTAAAGCAAGATATGCAGAGAAACCTCATTTGTTCCTTTCAAAGCATCTCTAATAGAAGAATACCTCAAAACTCAGAATGTGTCTTCTTCCGGAAATTATCCCCACCACTGCCTCCTGTTCTGAGCTAGCATCACCTGGAGCCTTGAAGCCCTTTAGGAGGGCCAGCTCTAAGACCGAAGCCCTATCTGGTGGCAGGGCTCCCATATCCAAGAAGCTGCAGGTAGAATATACATACTTTGCAAAGCCAATGAAGTCCTCGTGATTTGTGTTGATGTATGATAGCTCAATGTCGATCAGAAGAAGGATCTGAAAAGATAAGAGTATGTTTGCTACTTAAAAAGCCTTACTATTTGGTCTGCCCATCAAAGGTCCAAATACACATTTACGGCACTTGAGCACACTCCCCAAGTCCACCAGTAGAGGGGGATCTATAACTATTTTCCAACTCAGGCAAAGGGCCAGCAGGGCAGGCTACATCTGCCTGGTACCTCCAGGCTCTCAGCGCATCTATTTCACTGAATACACACGATAACGGGCACCCTAGGGCTGGATACTGCCCTTGCACATTAGAAGTTCATGTACAGAATCAATCATACGAAGTCCAGTCATTAAGGTAGCCTGGTCCTTAAGTTAGCAGTACCCAGTAAGTGTTTGCAGAATGAACACATTGTCAAAGACCCTTCAAACACACCTGGTCCTTTGTTCTCCCTTCTCGCTCCCTGATGTAAGTGGTGACAATTCTTTCTGTTTCTTCTCGTAACCTGGGATAGGAGCCAAGCTGTGGGGGAGGAAAGGGGCATGTCAGATGGCTCTACATAGCACAAAACCCACAACAATTTACATGAAGAAAGCAGAAAGCCAGGGAGAGCCAAGAAGACATGAAAGGACTTCATTGATCCCCAATTTTGTCACCACAAACACTCATTAAAGAGACAAATATGGGCAGCTTGAGTTGGCAAGACAATTAAAGAGATCAAAAAAAATTTTTTAAAAGAGAATCAAAGATGAAAAGATTTCATTCAAAGCAAGTGAAGTGTGTTTACCAGTCAAATGTCACTGATGTTCCCTCTCCCACCTCCACCCCCATGGCTGGATGACAGCATGAACTAATATATACTAAGCAACAGTAATGTAAGCCAATGAGATGGACAGCCTTCCCCATGCCCTGAAGCAGCCATTTCATAGGCATTTTGGTCTCCTGGGCAGTGGTTCAAGATAGCACCTATGGCATATGTCTCAGCAGGACCTCCAAATTTATTTCTGGGGACTGTCCACGGATGACAGGTTAACAGAATGTGGCATAGGCCAGAAATAATGCCACCAAACTTGTTTCATTTTTGGAAAGAACATGAATTAAGCCCAAGGCATTAAGTTAGGCAGGTCCTGTGGAGCCAGTATTTTTCAGATGCTCAGGTTAGACTAACAGATGGAAAAAAAATTTAGCCCATTACCTTCTCAGCACACTTTTTAATGACGGTGGCCAGCTCTGAGACCACCAGATCAACACACTTCAAACTCGGCTCTTTGAGCTTTACAATCTGTTTTTTCACAATGGCTTCAAAGGCCATGTCGGGGGTGAAGAGACCCGTCCTGCGTCATGCAGAGCACGAGAGGGAGGCAGAAAGACGAGACCCCAAAAGGCATTGCAGACCAAACACACACAGTAACAAAAAGACAGAGAGAGGGAAGAAAAGGAGAGAGGCAACCAGTTAGTAAGAGGCATAGTAAAAGCCTTGGCATTTGCCCTGGGAAGCTGCTTCGGAAGGAGAGCCATTTCAAGGGGCTTTTGGCTAGACTTGTCAATAGTGCAAGGTCATTGCTTTAGTCACCTTACACCCAATGCATCTGGTGCCCTGAATTTTCAAATACATGTTGTAGCCTCTGGAAATCTACTTCCAACCCTGCTGGGTTTGACTGAAGAAGCTTGGAAAGCAAATGCAGGCTTTTAAAAATGACACAGATCAGGAACTGCAGCACAAGCAAAAATCCCCTGACTCTTAAAGATAGCTCCAGGATGCCTATCCACACACACACACACACACACACACACACACACACACACACACACACACGCACGCACGCACACGCGCACACACACACACACACACACACACGCACACACGCACACACGCGTGCGTGCGTGCGCATACACACACGCAACCCTGGGAAAGCATTTACAAGGCTCAGCTGAAGCAGGTCACTCTGGGAAGCAGGCACTGTCAGGGTGGGGGAGCTAGGCATTTCCTGCCAAGTGTAGGAACTGACTGTGCCAATCACAATGACTGTTGAAGATGTATTTCAACTTCTGCTTGTTTAGGGGAGTCAAGTTCCCTCTGCAGAGTGCTGCCCCTCCCTGAAGGAGAACAGCAGGAGGCATGCTGCAGATGGGGGATCTCTGGCAAAGCTGCCCTGGGCTAGGTGTGGCAATGCCAGGTCTGACACGCCAGTTACCTGCCACTCTGTCACTCTTGGGGCTTCTGGCACCTGGCTTTGCAGCAGTGGGTTCATGCAAAACATAGGACCATGGGGTTATTTTTTTTTTAAAGAAGAAAAACATGATAAATGGAGGATTGGGGGTCCCAGGCTCAAGAAGGGGTACATTTCAATTTTCTGCTTCCCAGGGTGTAGCAAAGCAGCATTTTAAATCAGTCAAGACACATGCTCTGTTGGGCATCAGGATCCCAGAGTAAGCTGCCCACTCGGCTGGCCAACTCCCGAGGCCTGTTGGGCATTCTTCCCATTCTACCTCTTCCTTCCCTTACTCACTCGATTGTCTCTAGAAAGACACTGGTGACCTCACTGAAGAGTGGTGGGAAGATGATGTAAACAATTTCAATATAGTCTTACATTCCATAGTCCAGAGTCCCTTACCTGGCCTCTGGTTAGGAAGAAAACATCCTCTTGGAAGGAAAAGCAATCTGGGGAGAATGACCAGCCAGAGCAGGCAGGGCACTGCGATCCTGATACCACCCATCCCCCCGTGGCTCCCTTTTCCACAACCCTCAGGGAGGGCTCAATACCTTACTGGTACACTGCCTAACTGTATTGATTAACTCCTGAATAACCAGGTCGACACATTTCAGACAAGGCTCTTTCAGCTTCACCACCTGCTTTTTCACAATGGCCTCGAATGCCAAGTCGGGGGTGAAGAGCCCCGTCCTATGCACGTCCAACCACAAGAGCAAGGGTGAGGGAAATAATCAAAGAAAAACACAAAAAAAATCAACAATATTAATGGCAACTATTTGGTTAACTGAAGAAATAGCAATAATCACACATCTGAGGCCCAGGCCCACTCCCACTAATTAGGAATTCCAAAAACAAGCCTCATTTCTGCAACACAAGGTCTACTCTTTCCTGGCAACATTCAGTTTGACCAACATGAAATTCATCTCTCTCTCATGCTGGTTGGCCTTAGATCTGGGCCCATTCTTACCCCCTATCATAGTCTTTGTTTTAAAGGCCCTTACCAGGGCAGGTGGCTGATATAGAGCCTCATATTACATCATGACCATAACAAGACAGGGGTGGGAGTAGGGGTAGCATTTGTGGTCACAACTACAAACAGTGTAGCAATTTATATCATGTCCTACCTTACAGGCCTCAAATTAGACAGATGTAAATTTTTGCCCTCAAGTGTCAAAATATTGAAGGGCAACTGACTTGTCCTGGGAGACACCAGGGAAGAGCACACCAGACTGACTGCCTCTTTTCACCCCACCATCCAAGGCACCGGGCTCTATCCCTGAGAGTGTCAGTCCCTGGCCAACATGGTCTCCTCCCAACCTAGATATCAGAGGCCGGGAGCACAGACATTCCAGAGGCCTGGCTGAGACAATAACATGTTGACAGAAGGAAGTTAACCCTCCTCCCCCACCCTTAATACTTGCCTGACTCCATGGATGTTTTTAATTGCATAACTAATTTCTCGTCTCAAATCCTTCTCATCAAATTCCATCTAAAAAAACCAAAATATACAGAGGTAGGTATTAAGGAAGTGAGTTACAATTAAGTATCTCCCTGATAATATGTACCTTTATAAGAAAGCCTCAAGTTAATAGTTGGCTATCTGAATCCTATTAGCTCTGAAGAATGACCATCTATGTGATGCCTGCTTCAACTCCCAAGCTAGAGTATGTGATTCCCTTCAAAAACAAGCAGGGTCAATGTATGAGTTTCTTTATGAGTATGAAGGCATGCCTCACTGTCTTTATCAGTTCAAAAAGCATTTGGTAAGTGCCTGTTCTCCACGGACCCTTAGAGGGGAAGGCTAACTATCCTTTGGTAGAAGATGAGGAGAAGCATAGAATGTGTCACCTTCACAAGCTCAAATGGAAACCTCTCGTGAAAGATGCGATTAATCCTTGCACCACCAGAAAGTTCCAATGTGTCCACCTGGTCTCCTGAGCCTTCAATTCTCTTTTCAAAGTCCACACCAAACTGCTGGACCATCCTAAAATAGCGAGAGCAAAGAAGGTGCTTCAATATCTTAACATCAGTTCTGCAATCACAGATTAGCAAACAAGCTGTCTATGTAATGAGGTGAACTATTCCCTCAATAAAGCGGTTCATGATGCGCACAATTTTTCTTTCAAGAAAAACACAAAAGCTAATATGAATCCAGCACTCTGAACAGAGCTCTCAAAACAGTTCTAACTTAGAGGAATAAGAAACAAAAGAGACAAGGAATAATATCACTGAAAAGCATATCCCTGTGATATAATTATGCTTAGAAACCAAATGGAAAATGGAGGTGATTCAGAAAATGTGAATAGTCAACATGCGCAAGACCAGTTCTCCCAGGCCTACCAGAAAGACTAAAGCTTAACTTGCACCTCCCATCAATTATAAAGCCCAGACCTATTTTCCACTGTTTGTAATAGTATTATCAAGATAAAAACGCATTTCCTTTGGACTAACAATTAGAAAAGATTCACAGTTGGGAGTCCATCAACTTCTTGAAGCAAATTCCAAGCGCACAGGAAAACCTGAGGGCTTGACTCAAAAGGTTCCCATTTCACTCTTATCTAGAGGCACAAAAATCCACCTGCCAAATGATATCTAACCACACAATCTCAGTACCAGTCCAAACTGGGAAAGGAGAGGCAGCCAGCACACAATTGGGATTTTGATGCTTCCTATGTGAAATTCTCCTTTTAAATGTCCAGAGCAATTCAATGTCACCCCCCCAAAGCTTCCTCTCTGGCCAGAAGCTTAGGTAACCTCCTGTAGGGGGCTGTGTAATACGTGTACTCGCCAAGGCAGGAGGCCAGAGTTTTTACTCTGTGCCCCATCCCCTTCCCCAGGCTCAATAAGCCAGTGGCTAGTCTAGTACCTAAATAGAAGGAAAGCAAGTTATGTTGTTGTTCAGTGGTTTCAGTCGTGTCTGATTCTTTGTGACCCCATTTGGGATTTTCTTGGCAAAGAAAACGGAGTGGTTTGCCATTTCCTTCTTCAGCTCAATTTTACGATGAGACTGAGGCAAACAGTGTTAAGTGACTTGTCCAGGGTCACACAGCTAGTTAGTGTCTGAGGCCAGATTTGAACTTGAAGATGAGTCTTCCTGACTTCGGGCCTCGAACTCTATCCACTGTATCACCTAGATGCCCAAATTATCTTTAGTCAGGGAACAAAGAGAAGAGCTCCACCCTGAGACACCAGGCCATGCATCAGGCCAGAGAGCAAACACACTTACTGCAGCAGGGCTTTGGTTTTCCGGGTGGGATCATCAGGCCGGAAGTTCTTATATTCTTCCACCTCCTTTTCCAAGGACAGCAGCTGGCTCTGGAGCTTGCTGCGCAGTGCAGGCAGAGACTCTCGGATGTGATTGGTCAGTTGCTACAATGAAAAGGTCAGAGGTAAGACCAGCATCGGTCGCCAACAGGATTAGAGGCTCTTCCTAAAGGTTACAAAGACTGCGCATTGCTTCAAATTCCTGCTTCAGGTGAGCCAGTTGAAGAGCTGAGCCAGGGCACATTGCAATGGAGGAAGAGCAAAGGGATTCTGCTACTTTGGACGGCAACAGGAACCACTTAAACCCATAAGACTTAGTAGGGTTCTGGGATTCCCAATGCCCCAGGGCTCCCCAACTCCTGGCCAGCTCTTGCTGCAGCAACTCAAGGGAATGGGCACTTCTTGGGCCTAACAACCCTTCTAGGTCTTCATGGCACCCAAAGTCTCTGAATTCATGCAGTCTCGCTAACTCGTCCTGAAACCTTTCATCCCCCTCTCCTCCATAGAGCAGTTCTTCATTTCCTGGGCTGGAAGTCACTTCCACTGAATCTTTGCTCTCTTCCTCTCCCATCTTCTCTGAGAAGCAGGGCTGTTTCTGTTCTAATTCTAGCCTGTGCCAGTCCTGAAACCTGTTGCCCTCTCCACAGCCCACAATATGACCATTTGCAGATGCAAGTGCACACCCATCTACCCACTCACACACACACACACACACAAACAGGAGTAACTCAGGGTTTCCAGACCTATGGAACCAGCTTCTTGACTCTCCAAGCACTGGTAGACTGATATTCAAGTGACCACAGAACACCAACATTAACAAAAGTCCAACAATCCCTCTAATAAGCCTTCAGGAAGTCCTACCCTACACTTCACAGGGGTGTGTGTGGGGGGACCCTAAAACTCTTTATGGGCTATCTTATACCTGGTTCAGGGTCTTCTGTAAGTGGGGCGTGCCCATTCGATCTGCCATGTGTCGATATGCTGGGTGAGAGAGGAAGAACTTCCTCTCCGCCCCGAGCGCTGCACGGATATCCTTCTTCCCATCGATGTCTTTTTGGCTCCGATTGACCACACCAATATAACCTGAGGGAGATCACTCACTTGAGCCTGTGGCACTTTTTAACCAATAAGGTAATTCAGAAGAGACTCAAACCTTTTATTCTGATGCTAAGAAGGTGCTACTTTAAGTTGGGGGAAGCCTTTGCAGAAAGATGCCAACTAAATCCCACTTACTGAATATGACTCAGCTTCTGAGCTTTTTGGAGGAATTGTTTTAAAAAATGATCTTCAGACTTCAAATCACAAGTGATCAAGTCTCATCTAACAGATGTGGAAATGGGAGCCCAGAGAAGGGAAATGACTTGTTTAAGGCCACCCAGAAAGTCAAAGGAAAATCTAGGACCTTCGCTCAATCAAAACACCTCATTATTTTTTATCTGTAGAACACTGTGCTAGACCCTGGAAAAGATATAAAAGACAATGAAAACATGAGTCATGACTTCCTCTAGGACACTTAGAATCTAGCTCAGTGCTCCTTCCACGACACCATGTTATCTCCATTTACCTGGTGGCTGCAAGGAAATGGAGTTGACCAGCATGTCTTTGGCTAGAGAGCACTGACAAAAAACCAGGAAGTGCTGCTCCTTGCCCAGCATTTTCTCTTCATCTTGGCTCTCAAACACACTAAAGAAGTTGTTCATCACTAGTGCTTCCCAAGGATCTGGATTACAGTCATACCTCTTCTCAATGGGAGCAACTTGTTCTCAAGCACATCTCTGGCATCTGTGCCTTCATCCATCAGGTCAAGCTTGGTTATAACACCAATTGTCCGTAAGCCTGAAAAAGTCACAAGGTAGTCACATAAAGAACATCTAAAGGAATCACCAGGAGGATCCTCCACTGGGACAATACGGAGAACACTGCAAGAATGCCTACCCTACCTAGCAAGGATGTGACAAGCAGGGATATAACCTGTGACTTTAATGTCATGATTCCAAGGCTACTGGCACCAGCCTTAATCTAAAATACTCTATAGGAGATACATCATTGTTACCAGAGTCAACTCTTGCCTCTCTGTGCTCTCAATGCAATTATTCATGACTGTGCATTAGTCAGAATCTCACCTCTTTCTACCTCCCTAAGCCTTGGTGTTAATCTCATGCTGAAACAAGGAAATCCTCCAGTAACAAAGTATCTCACCTGCTAATTACCCATTGCATCCAGTCATCTGCTGGACAGCCATTAAGTTAATGGAGAACAGATAATGAGAGATTCACCAAGGCACAAGTATAGAAATAGCAGTTAAGCTGTTAAACCCTGAGTGTGTGCTTCAGGTTACTGTAGAGGCTTATTCCTGGAGAGGGTCTTTGTATCGATTATCAATAATTGTGCTAAAATCCATATATCAAGTCTTTTTCTCAAAGCACAGCCTGGCCCAATGATCCTTCCCCAGCTATTTCAGATAATGATAGGAAATCCAGGGATTTAGAACCAATTTCATCCAATGAGAGAATATTTGTAAATCTCTCAGCACTATGCCTGGCACCTAACTAGCCCTATATAAATGCTTTCCCCCTTCCCATCGAACTTCACGGCTATTTCTGGCTGGTACCTGGGGGTTCCAGGACTTACCCTGAGGATCAACTTCCTTGGCCATCTTGAGGGCATCTGAATTTGCTAGATCCATGTTGGCTGGCGTGACTGCAAGAATCAAGCTGCTCTCTTTGCTAATGAACTGCAGGATCATGTCCCTGATCTGGTATTCAATATCCATAGGCTGATCACCAACAGGTACCTTGGTGATGCCCGGAAGGTCAATTAAGGTTAAATTCAATACTAGAAGGAAAAACCAAAGTTGAAGGAAAGTCAGTCTCAAAGCCTGGGAAAGATATAAAATCGACAGCTCACCAACAATTCACCTGGTGATTTGTCTGATGATACCTGTACACTGCTCACAATTCCTAGAATGAGGCTCACACCAGAAAATATTTCAGGATAGGTTCCCTGCCCTCAGGACTTTACCAACTATCCATTTACACTCTTGCTGGCTAATCAATTAATCTGATTTTAAAAATGCTTATTGTGTCTTGTGTCCCAAAAGAATAGGGGCAGCTGAAGAGAGAAGCTAAAGGTCACTGCTATCTGGTCTTGGTGTCTTCAAGAGTTATCACCCTGAAAATATTAGTATAATTTGAAGAAAAGATCAAAATGTCAACTTCCAACATTCACAATGAACAAATAATTATGTCATATGCCACTTACCATGTGGTGAATACACTCGTAAGTTAATGGGGATAGGAGAAATGCCTTTATTGGTCCCCGTGACCCTGTCGGTCTCTGCTTCAATCTCTTGGCGAACTTCATCAAAGTCCGTAAACTTCTTGGACTTACAGTGCAAAAATTCCGCATACTCTGGAGGAGGAAATGAGTGCCACTAGGTTAGAGAGCAGCAGTGGCAATGTCTGTTTCTGATCTGTTTCTTTGGGCCAAAGCCCAGAGAATCAACATCCCAACCCCCAAGCCTACTTAGGTTTATCACCAACAGTGATGGGCGAGGAGTCATGGGGAAGAGAATAAACGATTTTGTGCAAGAGGCCAACCTCATAATCAAAGCATCAAACTCACTGGCTTGTAAACATTTATAATGGCAGAGAAAGACTAGGTCAGACACTAGTGCTTGGTTTTAAAGTGCTCCTGAATGGTTTTATTTGGCCCCTATAGCAATCCTGGGTGGTAAGAAAGGCGGGTACTACCTTCCCAATATAGATAAGGAAATTCAAGTCCAGAGATAACTTGATTACTCACAGTCACATAGCAGTTAACTCTGCCTCATTAGCTACCTGTTCTCTACAAGGTCAGGCATATAACCACACTCTATGTGGGTTGCTGTCTCTTGTGGGGGATACTGTACTAGCCCCTTTTGCCTTCAGGTAACATTATAGGCAGCATGATGCAGTGAAAACAGCACTGATTTGCAGGAAAAGGAGGGCACAGTTTCAAATCTTTGCTCTGCCACTTCCTCCTGGGCTGACCCGCATCCTTTCCTCTCTGAGCCTCAGTTTCCTCACATGTAAAATAAGGGTATTTAATCAGATGGTATCTAAAGCCCCTTGGCGCTTTTAATCCTCTAAGTCTCCAGATCTTCTGGGACAGAACTCTCCAGTGTCCCTGAAAAACTCATAATCTAGCAACAAGATGCATATAAACACATGCTACATTCCAGCCCGACTGGATCACTAACTGTTCCCCAATCTCTTCAAGTGCTTTCTTGCCTCTATGTCTTGATACAGTGTGTTCTGTGTTCCTGAAAGGTCCCCTGCCTGTAGAAATCTTTACTTCCTTCAATGCTCAGTTCAGATGCCACTTTGCATTCTCCCAACTAGAAGGTCACTATGTTATCACTTTTTCCTAGAGTATTTTGTAAGGATTTCTCCTTTGACCCCCATTGCACTCGACTTAACATTTTTACTTAGTTGTATACATGCCACATCCCCGGTACACTAGACTGTAAGCTTTCTGATGGCAAGGACAGAATTTTTTTCATCATTGTACCACAAGCACAGTGTCTTACACTCAATGGTTACTTAACTTTATTGAATTTGAATAAATTTTTGGGGGAAGAAAACTAACTACAGAGAAGACTCTCTCTTCCCCTTCTACTTTCCAGGGGGATATGAGGAAATATTTGGGCTTCATTTCTTCCAGGAACCATTGGAGAAGGCCCTTTACAAACGTATTCTTCTTGTTGCCACATCCCCAATAGCACCTCCATATCTGGAAGTGTAAGCACATTTTAGAAGTAGAAACCAAATGACTAAAGAAAGAACTTGGTACTGAGAAAGGGAATTGATTGAAGAATTGCAAGATGGGATTGTGAGAATATATATATGTTCAGAGTTAAAAGAATATATGCTTTCCTCTGTCTTGACCAAAGAGCAGCCCTAATCCTACAAGGCCCTTGAATAAACACACCTGGAAGAAATGCGACATCTAGACAGTGGCCAGGGTCATTTTTCACTCAGAAACACTTTGAGACATTTCTAACGACCCAGAAGAGAGCTTTCAAATCTCTGGATATGAATTATATATGTGTGGCAGCCATGCTTAAGGGGAAAAGATGAAAAAAAAATTAAGTTTATCTACCAAGTATGTGACCTTTTCATAGGGTTTCAAATTCCAAGCTGAAAAAGAAAACTTAAAAGGCAATGTTGTATGGGTCGCCACAAAGACTGAGGAGCCTGTATTTCCCACAGTGAGACCACTGAAGGCCCCCATCTGGCAGGTGATGTGCTTTCAAATTCATTTTTTGCTTTTGTTTTTCCAAATTCAATTCATCACATCTGATCTACAATTGTGTGATGGCCCAGAGCCCTAAGTTCCAGGGCTTTTCTTCCCATGAGCAAGCTGTCCTCTGTAAGCCATGTTAACTGAACAGAGTAATGATGATGATGAGCCCCTGTCTAAAAGCTACCGCTCCTTTACACAGGGGCATCGTAGCATAAGACTCGGTAGAATCCCACCTCTGAGAATGCCTGTCCCTTATATGCCTACGCCAGGACCCAGAGCAAGGTAAACACAAACACTGGAATGTTAAAGACTATATACAAATAGAGAATATTACAATAATACACGTCATAATACAATAATACATATCACATGTGTATATTGTAACATTCTCTACTTGTACACACACAGAGTCTTATAATATTCTCTACTCGTCTCTCCAACTATCTCCCCAACAACATAACCTGGCATCAGACTGGGCATGGAGTAGATGGCATGAGATTTGTTGGTACAGTCCACTGTGCTCGATAAGTGTTAATTTGTACTAGCTCAGTGACAAGTGCCTTGTCCTAGTGGCTGGAGATGATAAACACAGAGGTCCACACTGACAGTACAGAGGCATGCAAGACTTACACAGCATCAGGAACAACCATTTGAGTAAACTGATGCCCAGCAGGTTGCAGGGGGTTCCAAGTAGAAGGAGCTCAGTGTTATTGCTTAAGAGCTCTTTTCAGTTGGAAGCAAAGAAAAACAAAGGTACGTGAAGGGTCTAGGCACTGGCCTGAACAGAGCAGAACCCCCATCATTATACGGGCAAACAAACATTCGCTTTCCTTAAGAGAGCCCTTTCATAGGTCCTAGGCCCAGTATAAGATGGAGTATTGTCTCTGCCTCCCAGGATAGCAGATTCACCTGATTTAGTACCAGCCCAGAGGCCCTGAACTTTTAATAACCTTGTAGAGCCTGGGCCAGGCTCCCATTTCTTCTTTCCCCTCTCCACCCCCTCATCCCAGAAGCTGAAAAACTTGCCTGGTTGTAACATGAGATACAAAACAAATCAAAAGTTTACAAACATTGCACTTCCCTGTCTGGAAGTGACAGAAGCAGCTTTGACTATAGTTTAACCTGTACCTACCTAATTCAAGAGCCTTCTTACTAACCCCCCTCCCACCCTCGCTTTTCCTTTGGGTAACCTGTAAACCAACAGGGCAGCATGTTTGATGTACTTTGTCTCTCGGTGAGTGAGAGCACCTTGAGAGCTGGGGCTGTCTCAGTTTTTTATTTGTATCCCCCATGATTAGCACATAACAAAGTGCTCAATAAAGGTTTTTCCATTCCATTCCATTCCATTTAGTGGGCTAGGACCTCAAGTTACTAGAGAGGATTTGCTTTTCATTAAAGTACTGGACTTTGAAGTATTAAAAAAAAAAAAAAACCAAAACCAAACCCATCCCAAACAACTAGATTCAGGCATCATGTGGTTTTTTAGACCCTGAAAGCAAACAATGTTGTATCCATCCAAATCTCACTCCCATCCTTCAAGACCTAATGCCACGTCTCCTCCACCTAATTTCCTTTTGTCTCCCACCAGAAAGTGCTTCATTCTCTATCTCCTTGAAGCCAGGTGGTATTTTGTTTGTGCCTATCATGGCTTTTTTCACACATGAGTCAGAAGACCTAGGTTCAAGGCCATTTCCTAATTATAATCTCTGTGATCAATCCATAAGCATTTTTAAATTAAATGTCAGCTCTATGCCTAGTAGTCTGTGTACTAGGTGCTAAAAACATAAATATAATGAATGAAGTTGTTCTTATCACCAGAAAATTATGTTAGAAATACTACCAGTTAGGTGCTACAGTGGATAGAGTGCTGGGCTTGGAATTAGGAAGACCAAGTTCAAATCTGGCCTTTGACACTTACCAGCTGGGGAATCCTGGGCACTCGATCTCTGTGCTACAATTTCCTCATGTGTAAAATGGGGATAAAAAACACCTACCTTACAGGATTATTGTGAGGATCATATAAGACACGCGCTTTGCAAACCTTAAAGCATGCTCTAAAGCTAGCTATTACTATTGTTTTTGCTATTATTAAGCGTAGCAGTAACCTCATGGAGCTGTGGTGAGGACTAAATAAAATAAACAACCATAAATGCAAGTGGTTATTATTGATTTTTACAGTCCTACCAGATCTTCATCTCCCTGAGGACAAGGACTATCAGTCCTCTTTCTAGCTTCTGCACCCATAGACCCAGCATGTAGGTGTTCAGTATTTGGTGAATCTGTTGAAATGAACACTAGGAGCACAGGATTCAAGTTTGGTATGACTAGAGAGTACCACGGCTTGAGAGCTGGAAGGCACTGGAGATCAATTATTCCAACAGTTTTATTTTACAGCTGAGGAAACTGAAGCCCAAAAAATCAAGGAACTTGCCTAACAGTACACAGGGAGTGAGTGGAAGAGCTGAGTATTAAACTCAGGTCCTCTTGATCCCATATCTCAAGCCATTTTCACTGTACCACACCGCCTTTCCTTGTGCATTTGGCTAAAGAAAGGGTTCTGAATCTTTTATGTGTCTTGGACCCCTTTGGCAACCTGGTGAAATCTATGGATTCCTTCTTGGAATGTTTTTAAATATGCAAAACAAAGTACATAAGATGACAAAGGAAACTAAGTGTTCTGAAATACAAATACAAAAATATTGAAATGTTATTTCAAAAAACCCCCCAAAATAACCCAAAAAATCCCACACAAGTTCTTAGACCCCGGTTAAGAACTCCTGAGCTAGAGAGACATTTAGCTCCATGACCAAAGCCGGTCTTCTCTGAGAGAATGAAACTTCCCCAGACAACTTTCTGTCTGAGACAGGCCTTGATAGCTCTCTCTCCCACCTGAAAGACAAGCCAGGAACCACTAACCATTCCAGGGAGACAGAAGTAGCTAGAAGGTAGGAGTTAATTTTCTAAGTATGTAAGAATTACAAAAATGTCAAAATTCTGAGAAGACCACCCTCCACTTTCAAACCTTATGTTTCAGAAAATGAAAACCAGATACTGACTTATAATTTTACAAAACTGCCTTAAGGAGATACCCATGACTTTACAGTTTAAAAAGTATTTTCACATAAATTATCTCATTTGATCATCCTGTGAGTTGGGTAAGGAAAGTCTCACCCTCATGAGCCTCAAAGTAACCTGCCCAAGGTCACCCAGCTAGCAAAGTGCAGAACCAGCCAAGTCAATTCTAGCTCCAGAGCTCTTTCTACTCTAACGGTTCAAAACTGTGTGTGCAGCAGAAAAGGAGAAAAAAGACCCATACAAACTTTAATTCTACTGATTTTGCTATTTTCAAAGATGAAGGCCTATCTCAAGCAGGTCATTCTGAAGTTTCACCAAGAACCAGGCTCAAATTACTTTCATGAGCCACCAAGACCCAGGAAGGGGGAAGACTTCAGACAAGTAAGTACGGGTTGAGATAACTATAGAGGTAAGAACAATTCATTCATTTACTAGAATGACCTCAAAGTGACCTTTTTCCTTTTAGTCTTTAGCCTTAATCACCGAATGGGCATTGCCTCAGTCAAACTGAGACCTGTTAAAGGCCAAGGTCTCTCATCGTATCTGGGCCATCTCTAGTCACCCTGATCTATATCTCATCATTGGACCAGAAGGCTCTGGAGGACAAAGTAAAGGCTACTGACTTTACGCAACCCTCCCTCACTTAAATCCAATTCAATTGCATGTCATGGCATCGCCTCCCTGATGTCATGGTCCTTTTTGAGAATGGACAAACAACAATAACAACCCTACCACACAGGCACACATACCTACACATATATATTACCTACAAAGTGAGGGCTAGAAAACATTGTTATGTGTGACAACTTGTTTTGTAACCCTTTAGGTTAAAAAAATAAAAGTGGATTTTATGTGATTAGCTTGGGAATACCTTGGCATAGATTACAACTCACTGTCAGAAAAGACCCCTTAGTGATGTTCCTGCTACGCCTTTGAGCTCTGACTGCTCTGCCATCTGCCCTGATACCATTCCTCCTTTTCCACTCCAGCTGACTTCCTGATGTCAGGTTTTCTACATGGCAAACCCATCAGTTGTCTCCCTCCCCTCCTTAATTCTGGTAAGGCTATCTGTGGCCTTCTAGGACTTTGGGCATATCCTACCTATCTACAGAGCATATGCTACTATGGACAACTTTTTTGTTTTATTTTTCAAGGCAGGGCAATCAGTGGACATGCTGGAGTGTTGAATCCATATTGAATCCAACACTTAGGCTACATAACTACGGGAAAGTCACTTAAGCCTCTCTGGGCTTCAGTGTCTTCATCTGTCAAAATGCAGATGACACAGTACCTACTACTTCAGAGTTAGTATGAGGATCAAATGAGACAGTTATGTAAAGTGCTTGGAAAACCTTAAAGTACCATGTCAATTTATTATTACTGTTGTGTCATTTCTTTTAGGTATTCATCATTCCCCAATCAGACTATTAGCACCTCATCTCAGATGACCCAATTCAAATCCCTCTTTCTCCACAAAGCTTCCTCAGAAGGCTGGCATCACAGTCTTTCCCATGTATTTGAGAATTATTTGTTTACTGCCTTGTACACAGCAGGCAACAGATACTTAATTTTAACTGTACTACTATATTCAACCTTTATACTGTTACTACATTTTCCTATTTTTATCCCATTTTCTCAACTATATTGCAAGGTCCTCAAAGAGTGGGCCTATTTATTGTATTTATACCTTGCCTCCCTCACACACTTCTTAGCATCTGCTAAGTAAATGGAATAAAGTAACTGGAGGTCTTTTAATTTCTGCCCTGCCTTCTGAGGCCAAGAAAAATGCCAAGTCTAAACTCTTTTTCACATGAGGGCCCTGTAAATACTTAAGATAGCTACCATGTCCCTTCTAAGACTTTTTTTTTTTTTCCGAGGCTGATCATTTCTGATTCACCTTAAATCCATTATGTTGGCAAGAATAGTAATGGAAAGAAAGTCAATGTTGGAAGGGCTGTGGGAAGATAGGGCTATTCATGCCTTGTTGGGCCTGGGAATTGCTCCTTTTGTTCAGGAAAAGAATTTGGAATTAAGAATAAATTTATTAAATCATGCATTTTGATCTGGTGATACTACTACCGAGTATAGCCTCAAGGAAGTCAAAGATATAAAGAATGGCCCCATATATGCCAAAATATTCACAATAGCACTTTTGTGATACAAAAAATTGGATTCAAAATGATTTCTCATTGATTAGGGGAATGGATAAAGAAGTCATGGTCATTCAATGTGTTTCTCTATCACCTCTAGTATTACATATACAATCTTGTTTGGTGTTCAAAGTCCTTCATAACCTGGGCTTCTTCTTCTCTTACCTTTCTAGTCTTCTTATAGTCCACTTCTTCCCTGATCCCCTCCAAATATTATGCAATCCAGGGACAATGGCCTCCTTGCTCTTCCTCAAACAGGATACTCCATTGCTCAACCCTGTGGTGTTTTCATTGGCTGTCCTCCATGCCTAAAATTCTCTTCCTCCTCATCTCTACCTCCTGCCCTCCCTTGGCTTCCTTCAAATCGGGCTAAAATGTTGCCTTCTACAAGAAGTCTTTCTTGAACCCTTGTAATGTTAGTGCCTCCCCTCTGTTGATTACTCCCCATTTATCCTCTATACATAAAGCTTGGTTGTCCATAGCTGTTTGCATGCTGTCTCCTCCATTGTTTTTGCCTTTTTTTCTATCTCCAACACTTGGCACAGTGCCTGGCACATTAACAGGCAGTTAGTACTTGTTGATTGACTCAATGTAATGGAATTTTTTTTAACAGGGAAGATATTTAGAGAAATATGGGAAGACTTGTATCAACTGATGCATGGCAAATGAAGCAAAACAGGAGAATAATATACATAATAACATCAATGATTAATTTAGATAAAAGCATTAAAATATATTAGAAATCGGAATCAATGTAATGACTAACCCTGGTTTCAAAAAGCTGATGATGAAACTTCCTTCCCTTTTCTCAGTAGACCATGGGTATGGTATGTTGCACAGCTGTCACACATAGTCACTATAGCATTTAGTTTTAATTAACTGTTTTTATCATAAGGGAGGGTTGTTGGGGGATGGTATTCCCTGAGAAGTAATTGGTATAAAAATAAATCAAAAGAATATTAAAAATAAAATACCCCGTTCCCCATGCTTTTCAGCCCAATAAAGACCCATACTGATTTCTTATTTTCCATGAAGGAAACAGAAGGCACCAAGATCTGGTTATTAGATCTTGAGAGGTGTCAGGTGAGCCAGAGTTTCTCTCAATCTGATAAAATCCTGTTTAGAGTCTTTTAAAGTAAAGGAAATAAATGTTTGCTGATGGATTGTATTTGCTTTTCTTTCAATCAATGTGCTATGAACAGTCTTCCTGACCAGTTTAGCTCACAGGCTTCAGAGCTTGCACTACAAACTCTTACCCCTAGGAGGAAGGAATTTCAGGTAGGCCAGGCAACTTTCTTTATGGTAAAGACTTTGGGTAATTTTTAAATAAAGAAGGCTGAAATTAATAATTACCAGGGTTGGTTTGAAGAACAAGAAAATATTCTCTAAAGAAGCAAAACTCAATCAATATTTGAAAGTCATCCGAAACAAAACACATTCAGAAAACAGATTTGTGATTCATTAAATCCAGTATGGTTCTCAGGAGTATCATACACTCAAATTCCCATCTTGAAAGTTACAGGGAGTGGCTTTAACCACCGTGAAGAGCCTGCATTTCATCTAACAGTCAAAATTCTCAGGGAGTTAGTAGGTAAAACAATCCTAGGCATTAGGCCCTCCCAAATCAAGTTTATTGTGGAAAAGCCAACCATTTAGCTGTATGAACAACCTCTCTCAAAAGAACAAATGTCGGAGGCTATGTCACTGCTTACTGAATATAATCAAATATTTATTAATTCTTACTACGTGCCAGGTACTGTCCTAGGTGATAGGGATAAAAAAGACAAAAAGCAGGAAAGCCCATGCCCTCAAGGGGCTTATATTAGACTGGGGGATATAACTTGTTTACAGATGAACATACAAAACAAACACGTAGGTTTTTTGTTTGGGTTTTTAAGGAGAGGATCATCAACAAAGTCCAGCAGCAAGAGATAGAGAAATTCCATTTAAAATAACTGTGGACAATATAAAATGTTTGGGAAGTCTATCTGCCAAGACAAACCCAGGAACTACATGAATACAACTACAAAACACTTTTCACACAAATAAAGTCAGATCTAAACAATTGGAAAAACAATTGCAATGAGCAGACCAAGCCTATAATAAAAATGACAATTTTACCTAAATTAATCTGTTCAGTGCCATACCACTCAAACTATCAAAAAATTATTTTATAGAGCTAAAAAAAATAACAAAATTCATCTAGAAGAACAAAAGCTCAAGGATACCAAGGGAATCAACGGAAAAAAATGTGAAAGCAGGGTTGTCTAATGGTGCCAGATCTCAAACTGTATTATAAAGTGGTAATTATAAAGATTAGGTACAAATTATATAACAAATGACCATAGTAATCTCGTATGTGATAAACCCAAAGACCCAAGCTTTCGGAACAAAAACTCATTACTGACAAAAACTGCTGGGAAAACTGGAAAAGAGTACACCAAAATAATGTCAAAATGGGTACATGATTGACACCTAAAGGTGATACCATAAGCAAATTAAGAGAACATGGAATAGCTCATCTGTGAGATTCATGGATAAGGGAAGAATTTAGGACCAAAGAAGATATAGAGAGCATTACAAAATGTAAAATAGATAATTTTGATTATATAAAATTTAAAAAGTTTTTGCGCAAATAAAACAAGGGAAACCAAAGTTACAAGGAAAGAAGAAAACAGAAAAAATTTTTGCAACAATTATCTCTGATAAAGACCCTATTTTTCAAATACATAGAGAACTGAGTCAAAAATACAAGTCATTCCCTGACTGATAAACGGTCAAAGGATGTAAACAAGCAGTTTTCAGACAAAGAAATCAAAACTATCTATAGTCATATGAAAAAATGCTCTAAATCACTATTGGTGACTGGTGAGGTACCATACCTCACACCTATCAGATTGGCTAATATGACAAAAAAGGAAAAGTGTTGGATGTTGGAGGGGATGTGGGAAAATTGGGACACCAATGTAATATTGGGGGAGCTGTGAACTGATCCAACCATTCTGGACAGCAATTTGGAACTATGCCCGAAGAGTTATAAAACTGTGTATACCCTTTGATCCAGCAATACCACACCTAGGTCTATATCCCAAAGACATCCAAAAAAAAAAAAAAAAAAAGAAAAAGGATATATCTGTACAAAGATATTTATAGCAGCTCTTTTTTGTGGTGGCTAAGAATCAGAAATCGAAGGAATGCTCATCGATTCGGGAATGACTAAACAAGCTGTTGTATTTGATTGTAATGGAATATTATTGTTCTACAAGAAATGACAAGCAGGATGATTCAGAAAAAACTGGAAAGACTTACATGAACTGATGCACAGTGAACAGAAGCAGGACATTGTACATGGTAACAGCAATACTGTCCGATGAAGGAAGAACTGTGAATAACTTAGCTATTCTCAGAAACACAATGATCTAAGATAATCCCAAAGGCCTAATAATGAAGCATACTATCCACCTCCAGAGAAAGAACTGATACTGTTTGAATACATACTGAAGCATGCTATTTTTTACTTTCATTTTTTTCGTTTATTTGAGTCTTCATGTGCAGAATGACTAATACGGAAATGTTTTACATAATTGCACATGTATAACTTGTATCTGATTGTTTATCATCTCAGGGAGGTGGGAGGAAATAGAGGGAAGGAGGGATAGAATTTGGAAGTCAAAATTTTAAATAAAAAAAGAGAGGCACCAAACTGGGGGAATTAGGCAAGGCCACTTTTTAAAAATGCACTGTCCTCCCAGCTTCCCCATCACATCCATGAACAATAAAAAAACCTCTAAAAAATGAAACCCTTGTAACAAATCTGCATTATCAAGTAAAACAAATTCCCCCACTGGCCACATCCCAAAAATGTATGTCTTAAACTGCCTTTAAAATCCATCTCTGGCCAGGTGGTGGGTATCGTGTTTTATCTCTAGTCCTCTAGATTCAGAGTTTATTTATCACTGCCATGGTCTAAGTCTTCAAATCTTTCAAAGTCATTCTTCTCTATAATGCTGCTGTCACCGTATAAATATTCTTCCAGTTTTTACTGATTTCACTCTGCACTATTTCCAAGAAGTTCCCACTTTTCTCTGAAACTGTTTCTTTTTTTTATGACACAATTATATTCCATTATATTCATGTGCCATAATTTCTTTATTCATTCCCCAATTGGTTTGGCCATTTCCAGTTTTTGGCTACTACAAAGAGAGCTGCTACAAATATTTTTTGCATACAGGTTCTCTTCTTCTTTCTTTGACATCTTTGGGTATAGGCTTAATGGGAGCATAGCTGGGTCAAAGGATATGATCAGTTTATTATGGGGGGGGTGGCGCGCACATTTCCAAATTGTGGAAAAGGCCACTTACTACGAGGTATTGTAATGTCTTGGGTACCCCTATTTCAGGTAGGCCCCACTTCACAATGTCAGTAGATTTCAGCAAAGTATAATGTTAGGCAAAACAGCATGTATATGGGGCAGTTGGTTCCACTGGACATATTATAAATGCATGGGTTTCATGACTTTTACAATGTACTAATGATGCTGTATGTGGGAATTCCATTCAATTTGATTCTACTGTCATGAAATTAGAAAATTAGGGAGTAGATATGACACATGGTCCAGATGTGTTTTTCCCTGGAACCACATGCAAAAGCTGCATGCCTCTTGCCACAGTTACAGCAAGATGCAACAATCAGTATACAACTTGCCTGCTCTTCTTGTACTACCAGAGAGAACAGGGTGGAGATCAGCCTTTTACCAAGCCCAAATGGACCTTGAATCTCTTACTGTTCCCAACTTATGTGGGTCATAGGCCTATATCCAAAATTTTACAAACACCAGCCAATGAAAAAAAGCATGGTATGATGAGCTTGGAGCCAGAAGCTATGGGTCTGACTTCTGGCTCTGCAGTCCAGTGTGTAACTTTGGGCAATGGAATTCCCCTCTTTGGGCCTATTTCCTAGTTTGTAAAATAAAAGGGTTGGCAGAGATAATTGCTAAGGTCCCTCCAATGATAACATTCCATGAAATATGAAAATATGGTTCCCTTGACATCTCTGTCATAAAATGGGGCAATCAATGATCATTTACTAAGCACCTACACTGTGCCAGGTTCTGTGCTGGGTGATGGGGATAGAGGACACCTACAAACCAGTGCCTGCCTTCTAGGACCTTCCATTCTATATAGAGAGATAACTTTCTTAGCTGTATGTACAAAAAAAATATATACCTTATTGGTGAAGTTGTGAACTGATCCAGCTATTTTGGAGAGCAATTTGGAACTATGCCCAAAAGGCTATAAAAATTGCATACCCTTTGACCCAGCAATACCACTTCTAGGGCTGTATCCCAAAGAGATCACACGAGTGGGAAATGGACCCGTACGTACAAAAATATTTATAGCAGATATTTTTGTGGTGGCAAAGAATTGGAAATCAAGGGGATGCCCACCAATTGGGGAATGGCCAAACAAGTTGTGGTATATGAATGGAATGGAATACTATTGTGTTATAAGAAATGAGGAGCACATGGACTTCATAATAACCTGTAAAGACTTACATGATGCTGGGTGAGAGGAGCAGAACCAGGAGAACATTATATACATGATTACAGACACATGGTATCTGTGATGACAAACTTTGATAGACTTGGCTCTTCTCAGCAATACAAGTTTCTAAGACAGCTCCAAAAGACTCATGATGGAAAAAGCTATCCACATTCACAGAAAGAAGTACGGAGTCTGAATGCAGAGTGAGGTAAAAATTTGCTCTTTTTTTTTCTTCTTTTTTGTCATGGTTCATTCCATTGGTCATAATTCTTCTTTACAACTTGACTATTGTGTAAATAAGTTTAATGTGAAGGTATATGTAGAACCTATATTGGATAACATGACATCTTGGGGGGGGAGGGGGAGAAAATTTGGAACTCAAAAACTTGTGGAACTGAGTGTTGTAAACTAAAAATAAAAAATAAATTTTAAAAAATGTACCAAATAAAAATAAAGTAAGTTTGGGGGAGGAGGAGGAAGGCCCTTGAGGATAGGAGGGATCCAGAAAGGCTTCATGGAGGAGGTGGTACTACAGTAGAGTTTTGAAGAAAAAAGGATTCTAAGAAGTGGAAAGTGGGGAGAGAGGGTTTTCTATGTGTGAGAGAGTGCAAAGGTATAGAAAAAAGAGGTAATATGTCAGGTGAAATTGGCCAGACGAGAATGCATCAAGGGAATTAATGCATAGTAAGTTTGGAAAGGTTGTCTGAAGCCAGGTTGTGAAGGGCTTTAAAAGCCCTATTTGATACTACATGCAATAGATCCACTGGATCTTACCGAAGAGGAGTGATGTGGTCAGATCTATACTTCAGGAAAAAACTGCATGGAGGATGCACTGGAGTTGAGAGAACCTTGAGGTACGGAGACCAATAAGGACATGACTGCAAAAGTCCAAGCAAGAGGTGATCAGGACCTGAACCAAGTGGGTAGTTGACATATGGCTAGAAAGAAGTGGGCAGAGGAAAGAAGAGTAGTGAAGGGAGAAACCATCTAGCAACGATGTACGTGGGATGATGGAAAATGAGGAGTCACGAGGAGGTGATTTGAAAGATGGTGGTCTCAACAGAAATGGGGAAGTTCAGAAGAAGGGAACATTAGCCAAAATTTCATATGAAAAGCAGAAATGAGAAACACATAAACAAAGAATAAAAAAATTAGTAAAACTCTGAATTCAAAATTCAAACTACATCTTCCATTTCCTCTAAGACAATAGGGCTGAAGGCTTCCCTCTGAACACAAGTAGCTTTTGTCCTTCCTCCTACTGGCTCCTCTCAAACTATTCTTTAGGCAGTCCCAACATACCTGTTTTTGAGAAAATGAGTTGAAGAATAAGGGGACGTCTGGTGACGATTCCTGATCCACGAGGAAGGAAATCCCTGTAAAAGTTGAAATGAAGAGAATTACTCACACATCCGGCTCCTGCTGCAGGATGTTTGACGTCAGGTTATGTAGCCAGTCTCTGAAACTAAGAGATTTCAGCAAGACTGTCAACTCCAGCTGGGGAAGGGGAAAAAAACCAGTAGAGACTTTGGCCTTAGAGGAGCAGTACACTGCTGAAGGCAGGGCAATTGGACTTGGCTACTGACAGCAAATATAAGATGAATTCCATTTTGGTTGATGGAACTGACCCATGAAGGTGGCTCCTAGGAGTAATTTAGGACCTAGTAAATGACTCAGTTACAGCATGAACAAGCCCCAGTGCATTCCACAGTTTCTCTCACAGAACACTCTAGAAGAAGCCCTTATCTAACTAAGCAGAATGAGTACATTAGCAGCTCCACCAAGCAAAGCACGAGGAAACAGACAACCAGGAGCTAGGTGTTGGCCATAGCTACAGTATAAAAGAGCTTCCCCAAGCAGAGCAACGGAGGCCAGTCATACCAAAAGAGGTCAGGCATCACCCATTCTCAGCTTAAAGAATGAGTCTGTGTACACTCCAATTACAATCCAGTTCCACTGAACAGCTAGTGACATACTCTTTTTATAGAAAAGGCACGATTAGTAAGCAACAGCAAAGAATACTCTTCATGTTTTCAACTCTTTCTTCTTTCAGGCTCAACAGCCAAAAGGGAATACCACCCAGGTCTGTATCTCCACAAGTGTTTCCCTCCTTTTGGCCCCAGCCTGGCTTTTCACCTGAGTACACGTGGCTGACAGGCACACAGGTAGCACCACAGGAACACCTGCAGGTAAGGAATCTGATGTTCAAGTACGCAAGTACTGAGACCAGAAGAGGTTACTGTGTTTCTTTGGTGGTGGTAGTGATGATGATGATGATGTCCTTTTCAGCCTGTTAACTTCTGAGCCAATGCCACCCAGTGCAGGCACCAAAGAAAACCAGCTCAGATATCTAATCAAGCACTGATGGGCAAAATGCTAGTCAATGTAGCACCTTTTTTTTTTTTTTTAAATTAAGCAGTCACTACAGATGAACCGTTCCTGATTGGTAAGCTATCTCCAATCACACACAAAAAATCTCAAGAGTGTGAGCAGCTCAACAAGGTGAGCAAGGGCCTGCACTGCACCCCATGAGCAGGGTTTACTAGTGATGATGCAAACGCTAGTAAAAAGGCAATCCTTGTGGATCTTCCAGAAGGGAAGGAAATCACTTTAGATGTTTATTCAAAAAAGGAAGCATTTTCTCTGATCTATTCAGACAAGGCCACTGGACATCAAAACAATTCCCCATGTTCCAAGAAAAATCTGCTAAAAACAACAACAAAAGCACCTCCACCCATTCAGAGCAGTTCTAAAGGGGGGTTTTAAAGACTGAGAAATAGAAGGAGCTTCAGAAAAATAGTGCCTTGTGTATTGTGCTCCAACAGCATCCTATTTGATTGAACATGGGAGGCAAAGTCTGGCCACATCACATTAAACACATCTACTCCCCAACTCCCATCTTTTTGATATTAAAATCATTTCTCAATCTGCCTCCTGATCCTACCCCAATCAGATCCTCCCTTAAAACAAAGAACAAGCTAAAGGAAACACAAAAAAAGCAACTTCATCTGACAGTGTACGCACCATTCTGTGGGGCATCCATTTTCCACAAGAGTGTCTAAGGCCATAGCAGTTCTGGGCAGGCACTGATCAACATACTTGTTTAGGGATAACACTCCTTCTACCTACCTCACAGGGTTGTTGAGAGGAATCAAAAGTAACTGTGGATGTGAAACTAGAAAAGTACTGTATGGGATTACTTACTTTTGCCAAATGGGACAATCAGAAAATATAAAGGAAATTATAAGAACAAAATGCCTTACGAGTCAGTACTTTTAGGAGAAGCTAAAAAGAGTAATTATCTTATACAAATGAGGGGTTTGAGAGGAAGAACCAACACAGAGGAATTAGATGGGGGAAGAGGACTGTCAGTTCTACAAACCTATTTCATCAGGAATGGGTTCAAGAAGAATTGTATATATATATATATGTAAAAGAGTATAAAAGTCTTCTAAATTCAGAAAGAAATAAAATGCTAGAGATAGGGAGGGAGGAGAGGATAAGGGAGGGATCTTTAGATGGGAGGGTGAGGGAATAGGTTACAGTGGGGTATTGAAGTGTGTTTAGATTAATGGGAATGGGAGGATAAGGGAGGGATCCTGGAGGGGTAGGTTAAACAGTAGGAGGGCAAGGTAGCATGTAGAAGTAAAGTACAAGAGTCAGGAAGGATAGTAAATAAGAGATAGGCACAAACATAAAATAAAGATCAGGAGTAGAGTTTGTTAGGGAAAAAGGAGCAGGGGTGGTAATCATGATCTCGGACAAAGTTAAGGCTAAAATAGATTTAATCAAAAGAGAAAAACAGGGAAACTATACTATGCGATAGCCATATTTATCAACGTTGTTTTGGACTATTTAAAACAACTAGACAGTATAAGGTGGGAATGCTGCTGTGGTGTAGGAAATGACAAGTTGGTGGATTTGGAAGAATATGAAAAGACTTGGACTTACAAAGGAAGAGGTTATCCACCCTCAGGGAAACAAAGGATAAATAAGTATAGTACAGTTTTACATAGATGCATATGAACATATATGTTTATATATGACTACTGATATCTAAGAATATGTATGTGTAAGTGAATATGTATATCGGTATATGTGTGCATATTTCTATATATGCACGTATGTATATGTGTGCATGTGTATATATCTATATGTGTACATATCTATACATCTCCACACTTAATTGTAGACTGGGGGGGGAAGGGAGGAAGGGAGGGAAAAAAGTAAAACGTGCAGAGCAGAAAATGAAAGAAAACTTATAAGGAAGCAAAGAAAAAGATGGACAGGTCTCAATGCAACATTTAGTATTTATTATATAGGTTTCCTTGAAATGGAAACTTATTGCAGTATATTTTGAATCATCTCTCACATTCCGCTGTGCACATAGCAATGCTTTTTTTCTTTTCTTATCCTGTATTATTTTAGTTTTAGTATTTAAGTTGTTTCTTTTTTCCTTTTCTTTGTATTTAAGTTTTAAAATAAAAAAATTACAAGACAAAAGAATCAGTACTCTTGGTAAAGGAGTTAAAATTACATATATTTCCTGTGAGACAGGAAAAGCCAGAAAAGGTCTAGTTACTGTGTTTTTGGTTGAGAAAGCTACTATGCACTAGGATGTCTCTTTAAATATATGGTTTACTCCATAAAGAGGATTGGGGGAAAAGTACTGTATCTCAGCTATACAAAAGCACATTTCCAGTCCCGAAAAGAAATGTCAACAGAACTATTTCTAAATACGTTGTGCCTCATTCATTCTGAACAAACTCCTAGAGCTTAGGATTTACTGGTAGTTAGGATACCAGAGAACCTAGGGGAAGTAAGCAGCTTGACAGAATTGCTAACTTCCATAAGTGTCTACATTTTCAAGAAGTTTAAAGCACCTGCATATAAGCAGAACAGAAAAATGATCAACTCAACTCCAAAGCATCCAGAGAACCACAAATACATTGAGGGAAGAGGTCATGTTTAGATTAGAACTGAGATCACTGGTGAAAAAAAAAGCCATCATATCATTTTAAAAAATGCACAGAAGAGAACAGAAAGGCGTTTGGAAGGCAGCACAGATAAGCAGGATAGTTTTGAAAGTAATGTATAAAATTTGTTATGTATTTTAAGAAATCTGAAGGGTATGAACTGGATATTCATTATTTACTGAGGGTTCCTCTTACAGTATTCTGCTTTGTGTGTGTAAATTCTCTTTTTGAATGTTTAAGTTCAAAATTAAAAAAAAAAAAAAGAAAATATTGACATCACTGGCCAAAGTCCTTGTCCACATCCTGATACCAAGGAATGTATCTATTTCCTGTAGTTTAAAAAACTGCAGAAAGCTGTTTGGTTTGTAATTCTCAAAAGGGCAAAATGTTTTTATTGAATAGGAGCAGAAATAAAAATGAGGGAGATATTCTTTGGAAGAAAGAGCAAATAGATAAGCTGTGGCCAATAAAGCTTATGCCAGAGAATGACTCAGCCTTACACACAGGCAGACACCCAGCCCTGGAGAACAACCCTCTTTACCAAACTGTGTGGCAGCAAATGGTTTCTTTTATCATGATCATGCTACTTCTTGAGAAGTTGGTCAGTTGTCTCATTCCTGTGCAGCCAGGACAGCACAGAGGCTGTCTTGGAGGGGAACTAGAATTCCCATGGGCCATTGGCAATGGCAAAATATGGTTCCTATCCTAAGATCCATTGCAGGTTTGTGTGTTTTATGTTGTGTTTGTTAACCTTGAAAGCAGGCAGGTTTGAGATTTGGAAGTTATTCATATCTGAAGAGGAAACTTAGAAGACACCCTTAACAAGGTCTCACCAAGCCTCCACTTAAGTAAGCAATGAGGAGCTGATTAAGTGTTATCGGAAGCAGGAGTGATAAGACCAGACTTATGGATCCTTTCTAATGGATGGACTGATGAGAATGGAAATGGAGAAACCAGTTAAAGGCTATTTTAACAATCTAAGCAAGAGGGGATGAGGAGAGGAAAGAGGATAGCAGAGTTTAGGGTAGGGAATAGGACTTGACACCTGATTAAATGTAGAAGAGTAAAGGAAGAGAAAAAGATGTATGGATCAAGAATTTCAAGCCCGGATGACAAAGGATGGTTATGTCATCAACAGAGTAAAAAATGAGAGAACAGAAATGAGTTCAGTTTTAGATGTAGTAAGTTCGAGGTGTCAGTAGTACATGTAGGTAGATGTCTATAAGCAGGCAATCAGATATGCAAGACTGGAGCTCAGAAGAAAGGTCAGGGGAAGCCAGAGAAGTGAGGTCATCCTGAATGTATATAGAGAACTCTAATGACAGAAGTCTTGCAGGATGCTACACTTAGGGGGTTAAAAGAGACTGAAAGACAGTGAGAAAGGGGGGAGAACTAGAAGGATGGGATGGTCAAGAGTACCAAATGAAGCACAAAAGTGAAAAAGCATGAAGATCAAGAAAAGGATCATTTATGACCTAGGAAAGAGCAGTTTTGATAGAGTGATGGGGATGAAGTCAGACTGCCTGGGGCTGAGGAATGGGCGGTGATGAAGTGGAAGCGGTGAGTATGGACTACTGATTTTTAAAAGTTGGTATGTAAACGGGAAGAGATTAGATGATATCTTGAAGGGGTACAGCCTCGAGTAAAGACTTTATTTTATTTATTAAGCACAGGGAGACCTGAATTCTAGAGACTGATAAGAACGGTGACTGATAAATGGAATGGATGTTATGAGAGTCTAGGCTCCAGGAGCTGGAAGGGACCTGAAATCATCTAGTCCCACCTCATTTTATAGATAAGGAAACTGAAACACAGAGAGAAGTGACTTGCCTAAGGTTAACACAGGTAGTAGAGAGGGGATAAGCTCAAAAGGCACAGGATTTCAGGCATCACCTGATCCAATACCCTCATTTGAGAGGACAGAAGAGGAGAAGAACAGACTGGATTATTGACTTGCCCAAGGTCACACACGGAGTTAGTGACAGAGCTGGGACCAGAATCCTAGTTTTCCCATCTCTAACCATAATTGCATCATTTAAGGCTGGAATGGACCAACTCCCTTCCTCATTTTACGTGAAAACTGAGGCCCAAAGAAGTGAAATGTCTTGCCAAAGGAAACATTATAAATCTTTTTTGGGGGGGAGGGGCGGTGGAGGAGGAGGGGAGAGGATTGGTTCTTCCTGTCTTGCTCAGGCTGGAAGTATAGCAGATAATCACTAACTATCCCACTACTGGTGGAACTGGAGCTCTGACCGGCTCCTTTCTGACTCAGGCCAGTTCACTCCTACTTAGGGGTGGGGGGCCCCTCATCATATTAGTACTAGACTTAGTACTGATCAGCTTTAGCCCCCTGTAGCTCAGAGAATTCTCCAGTTTTTTGCTTCTCCAGAAGGGGTATTACAGACCTAATTCAAACATCTTCTTCCTTTGTGATCACCTCAGCACACACAAATTTCTCTTTCTGAACTCCCAGAGTACTTGGTCTGTTCTATCATTCTGCACTGAATTCAAGGTACCATGTGTTTTCATTTCATGGGTATCTTGACAATTAGCAAGTTAGTTTCAGGGCAGGAGTGTAATCATGTTTCCCAAATCTACCCTTAACTTTTAATCACTGCTCCTCTGGAGCCCAAGCAGGAAGGTCTAATCCCTCTAATACGTGAGAGTCTTTCCAATACTTTAACACAGCTATTATATACTACCCCCACACTTCTTCTCCAGGCTAAAACAGATTATTATTTCCTCAACATCCTGGCCCTCTTTCCCTGCACATACTCTTGTTTGATGTCCTTCCCAAGAACTGTCCTGCCCAGAACTGAATACTCCAGTGTGGTTTGCCCATGGGAGTATATCAGGAACTACTGTTTCCCTAGTTCTGACCACTATGTTACTATTAATGAAGCCTTTATTTAAATTGTTTTAAACAATTTCTGGTGATGCTATAGGTCCTAGGCATGGAAAACCACAGTCTCCAGAGAATTAAAGTTAACGGTCACCCCAAGGGCAATGGAGAGGCACATGGTAGACGAGCTGGCTTCAGCACATTACAGATATTGAATTGCTCAGGAAAAGCAGGGCAATGTGTGTCATCACAGATGGATAACTGGAAAAAAGATCAATAGCGTAGCAAGAGTGAAAATGGGTATGTTTCACAAAATGTCAAGACATTTGGAGGAAGGTTCGCCAGCATGGTGGATGGACCCCCTTTTGGGGGTGAAACATGGACAGGAGCCAAGCAGAATGGATAAAGATCTGTTTTGTGGGAGAGAGTATTTACACTGATGAGCTGGAGAGGAAGTCATATAATGGACTCTATACTGAATTTAGAGCCCACTAAAACCCTAAGGTCTTTTTCACATCAACTTTTTTTGCTATGTCTCCAACAGTCCCGTACTTTTACGGAACCTATGCTGTCATCTTAAAAATTCAAATTTATTTTCAATTCTTTCCCCTCTTCCTTCCCCTCCTCCACCCAATGAGAAAAACAAAACCCATTACGAATTGGTAGTTGAGCAAAACAAATTCCCATATTAGACTAAAGCCTCCCTTAATCTACCCTCCACTCCTCTTCCCTCCAAACTGACAGTAATCCACTGACCTTGACTCTGATGTTCCAAATCTACCTAAGTATAAGAGCTACTTCCTTACTTTATTAAAATATCTCCCTGAAATTGAATCAGACTGATTCCACTCTGAGCTTCTGTGGGAGGAGTGCAAGAGAAGACTTTGGCAGAATAAGGAGGAAATTTTGTTGCTAAATTGAATGATTAATGAAGTAGGTCAGAGGTTGAATTTGGAGAGGAAAAAATTGGTAGCATTTGGGAGAAATTAAGGAAAATTGAAGAACAATATTGGTTCAAATAAAAATCAAAGTATTAGAATCAAAGCAAAGGCAGTTGGTAAGAAAAGGCAAGGTGAGAGAACAGTTTAGAGAGTTAAGCAAATTAATACAACAGTTTCCTAAGTGGGGCAAACTGCTGAAATTGGAGGTTGGTAAAAGGCTTATGGGGAGTTGGCTGTGGCTATGGCACTGCTGAGAAAAAAGAAAGGAATGAATGCAGTTGTCAAGTTATTAAGATTTTGTTAACTGGCAGTAAAAGTTTTAACCAGTCACTTAGGGTTGGGGTGGTTGTGGTTTATCTTTTGTTCTCAAAGAGGACAGTGACATCAGGAAAGTGATGCCATGACTTGCAAGGGAATTGGATTTAAGTGAGGGACTGCTGTGCAAAGTCACCAGCTTCCCTTTCTTCTTGGGAGTCATCTAGGTCCAGCGGCAAGATAGAGATCAGGACAACTGAAGATGGCCTCATAGGGTTGGGGTATATTTGCCCACAAGTAGTCCAAAAATCACAACCGGTAATGAGAGCAGTACTGAGTGTTCGAATGTTTGTCCTTATGCCCCAGTTGAGTGACTGTTATTTGTGTTCTACGTATAGGCTGAGCTCCCTCCTGGCGAAGCTCGAGGGAATTAAAGAACACTTCTCCACAAAGTAAACAGAAGGGGTAGCTAGTTGGTGCAGTGAATAGAGCACTGGGTTTAGAATCAGGAAGCCTCATCTTCATGAGTTCAAATCCAGCCCAATACTTAACAGTTGTGTGACCCTGGGTAAGTCACTTAATGCTGTTCGCTTCATAAAATGAGGAAATGGCAAATTACTGGTATCTCTGCCAAGAAAACCCCAAAATGGGGTTACAGAAAGTCAGACACACCTGAAACAACTCAACAACAACAAAAGAAACAGCAGGTTTTAAGGGGGAAAAGGGAGTGTCAGAAGTGGAGGGGAGATGACCTTTCTCAGGATGATGCATGATGGAAGAACGTTCCACAGAAGAGAAAGGGAAAGGGCATAGTGAGAACTTTAGCTACATTTGAGGGCTCTTCCCTCAAAATTCCTGATTTTAGGTAAATGAGTATTCTAAGGTAACTGATGAGGTTACTTCTGAGAGCAGGATAGTAGCCAAAGCCACTGGGGGCATTACACAGAACAGCCTGAGGAGAGCAGAAGCTTCAGGGGTCTTCAATCAGCACAATGCAGAAAGGCATCAATGAATCTGGCCCAGAGAGCAACCCTGAAGGGCCTTGTGGACACAAGTATCTTTGACCCATGAGCCTCACTCCCACTCTACTTTAAGTTTGAGCCCAAGTCTTCCAAGGGGAAAGTGTGCCCTTGGGGTGAGGGGAATTTTTAAACTACTGTCATTACTAGATCATCTCAGTGAGTGAGTCCTCTTTTCTAAAAGCTAAAAAGAAACACATTGATGGTGTTCCTTAAGAAGAGTGTTGGATACGCTGAGGAAGAAGTAACTTCTCATTCAAAGAATAATGCAGGAGAGCCACAGAAGCTATCACCAATAAAGTCACAGAGGCACCGGTTGGGTAAACTAATTTGGGAGGTTAACAGTTGGTTAACAGGGTGGTATCCGGGAGGGGGATTTGGATTTCTGGTACAGTGCCTATAATGTAAAGATGACAGTTTCCTAGTCAGAGATGAAGTACATCTAACAAAGACTGGTAAGAATATATTTGCCATATGTCTTACAAACCAAATAGAGAAGGCTTCAAGCAAAAAAGAATGAAAGAAAAGAATGCCTATGTATACTAACCCCAAGAAGGAAGACAAAGAGCAGCTGAGACACCCAAAAATTCACAAGAGATAAAATTTCCCCTAAAAGTTAGTACTGAGAAACTCACATAACTACACAGAAAACCCTAAGTTTAGACAACAAGAGAAAATAACACAAGGAGGCAAATTTAACATCTCGGGAATCACTGAGACTTGGTGGAATGAAACTCATGACCCGACCATGACTCTGGATGGATATACTTTATTTAAAAGAAACAGTATAAGTGAAATGGGGATGTGGGGAGGGAGAAGCACTTTATATCAGGAAGGTAGAGTCATGTGAGGAAATCCAGGAACCAGAGAAGTATGACAGAGAATATTTGGGTGAAAGTCAAAGGAAGAAGACACAGAAGATAAAAGGGAGAAGGAGGAAACAGATCACAAGTCTGTTACGAAAGCATGAAATATAAATAATGAGGAATTTCAATTATTAAGACACAATAATAATGATGACGATAGCTAGCAATTACGCAGTGCTTTTAAGGTTTGTACTGCACTTAACAAATGTTATCTCACTGGGAGGCAGGTGCTATTATTACCCCCATTTTACAGATGAGGAAACAGGCCAATTTGCTCAGGGTCACACAGCTAATGAAATCTTCAGGCTGAATTTGAACTGAGGTCTTCTTGACTCCTGGTCCAGCACTTTATCCACTGTGATACCAAGCTCCAACCATCTGCTGAAAACCCAGTTTCTGCCAAATACAAAACAGCTAATAACTTCCTGACTTGCCTTAGTTATAAAGTCATCCTTCAAACAGTAAGAGGAACCATCAAGGGGAAATTCTATTCTCAATCTAATTCTTTCTTACTAACAGAGAGAAACCGGTTGCTGGGATGGGAATGATGGGAACCCTGGGGCAGATGACCATTCCATTTTTGAGTTTTGATTAGACAAGTGAACATTTGGACACAGTCTGACATGAATGCAAGGTTTTGGGAAAACAGACTTCACAAATTTCAGAGGAAAGACAGACAGGAAACCAATAAAATAAAATGCTTCAGGTAAAGCCAAAGGGAGCCCAGGAGGGATGACACTCAAGAATGAAATTCTGAAGACATGAAACAATTCCAGTGAGGAAGAAAAATAGGATTTGTCTAAAGAGACCAAGGTGGATATGCCTGCCAACTTAGGTTCTTTTAATTTAATTATTTTGGGTTACATTTTAAATTCTGAATTGTCTCCCTCCTCCCTCCCCACCCCACACTAGAGAAAAAAAACTCAGGTTTTAAAAAGAGATGTACAAAAGACAGAACATCAGCCAGGTAATAGAAAATGAATATGAGCATGGAATTCTCCTGTAAAAATGGTACCCAGAAATGGGAAAGGCTGCTGAAGGAAGCTGTGGAAAAACAAAAAGGTGTGGGTCTTTTCAAAGCTATATACAGAGAGAAAAAGGATGATCAGAAAGAAAACAGAACAGCTGAAATGCTCATTTGTTTCTGTTTTCCAGTGTAAAGGACAGTATCCTTTACTCTGGAAATCAGAGAACAAAATTTGACTCCCAGGGAGCTGATACCCAAGGTAAGTAAGGAGATGGTTAAAGGGCACCTGTATCTGCCTTTGGTGAATTCAAGCTACCAGGCCAAGATAAACTATATCCTGAGATCCTGAAAGACCTGGCAGCTGCAACTGCTGAGCCACTCTCAGTGATGGGAAACGGGAGAGGTGTGACAAGGCAGGAGAAGGGGAAATCTTATCCCGGTTTTCAAAAAAAATGGAAGAGAAGTCTTCCAAACTGTGCAACAGGGAGCTTGCTCTAGAAGAGATGATTAAAGACCTAGTTGGCAAACATCTAGAGAGGGAAGTGGTGATTACAAAGAGCCAGCTGGTTTCAACCAGAACAGGTCATGCCTGACTAACCTCAATGACTTTTCTGACAGAATTACTAAACAAATAGATAAGGAGAATGTTGTAGATACAGTTTATCTAGATTTTAGAAGAGTATATTACAAAGTATTGCACAGTATTCTTTAAAAAAAAGTTTTAATTGATATATTTTTTATATCACTAGCTTCCTCCAGGATCCTTTCCTTTCTCCTCCCAGGGAGCCCTCCTATAACAAATATTATTTTTTAAAGACAAAAGAAAACATATCGGTATAATGGACCAACGCATTGAAAAAAATCTGAAGATATAGACAATGCAGACCCTTATGGAACATGCACGTCTTCTTTTGACCTATATACTTGTTCTTTATAATTTTGCAACATTCACTTTTGATTTTTTTGGTGGTTGTTTTGTTTATGCTTTTATCATCATTATGTATGTTCTGTCCTTGGCTCTGCTTATGTCACTCTGCATCAATTCATGGAGATCTTTCCAAGCTTCTCTGTATGTCACATGCCATCATTTCTTACAGCATAGTAATATAGCCATTCCCTAAACAATGGGCACCTACTTTGTTTCCAACTCTTTGCTGTCACAAAAAGTGCTGCTCTAAATATTTTAGTGTATGTGAGAAATTTCTTCCTATTAATGTTCTCCTTAAGGCAAAAACCCAGTAATGGAATCGCTGGGTCAAAGGGTATGAATATTTTAGTCATTTTATTTGCATAATTCCAAACTGCTTTCCAAATCAGTTGCACTGAGATACTCCACAAAGAATTCACCAGCATGCCTATGTTCTCACAAACCCTACAGTATTGACTATTCCTATCTTTTGTCATCTCTGGCAATTTGCAAGGTGTGAGAGGAAACCTTTTCTCTTATTATTAGTGATTTGGAAATTTTTTTCATGTGGATTTTAATAGTTGGCAATTCTTTTGAGAACTGTTTGATCATATCCTTTTACCACTTATCTGTCGAGGAATGGTTTTTTGCATACACACACACACACTCCCCTACATATATATAGTTTATATCTTGGACAGCAAACCCTTATCAGAGAAATTTGATACAAAGATTTTTTTTTCCCCTTTGACCTCTTCCTTTCTTATCCTGAGTACATTAATTTTATTTGTGCAGAGGCTTTTCAGTTTCATAATCAAAGTTATATATCTATCTTTTGTAATTGCCTTTATCCTTTGTTTGGTTAAGAATACATCTCCCAGGCACAGCTGTGAGAAGGACATAATCTGCTTCTCTTCTAATTTTTAGTAGTATGATGTTTAAGATTAAGTGACATATCTATAATATTCTTGTGGAGAAGATGGAGAGTTATGGATTAGACAATAAATACAACTGGATTTGGAACTGGTTCAACAGGGAGTGTCAAGAAATAGGTGTTAATATTTCAATGCCAAGGTGACAGGAATCATCCAGTGGAGTATCCCAGGGAATCGTCCACATTTAGAATTTTTATCAATAATTGGGGATTTGGGAGGAGAAGGGTACCTATTTGGAGGCATGATGGAGAAATCCAGAGAGTCAGGAGCAGAGTTGGGACAAGAAAGAGGAAAGCCAGCAGGCTTAAATGTTAGGCTAAATCTATTAAGATGAAACTCAACACTTGCAGTTGGACATGGAAAAAAAAAAACGAACTTGACAAATGAGACAGAGGAGGCATGATTAGACAGCAGTTTGTCTGAAAAAGATCTGCTGGTTTCAGTGGACTGTAAGCTCAATGAGTCTGCAGAATGATGTAGCAGTCAAAAAAGCTCATGGGGTTCCATGGATAGGAGTATAGCTTCCAGGAAAAAGGGATCTGAGAGAAGGGAGCTGTCTGAGGTAGACGCTGAACTGACAGAAGGAAATGGGTATATTAAGCTTGGAAAAAGAGAAGACTCCAGGGGACATGCTAGTTCAAAGAACTGTCAGATGGAGGAGGGATTGGACTTATTCTCTCTGGCTCCTGAGGGCAGAGAAAGAACAAAGGGTGGAAGTTGCAAAGAGACAATTTAAATGTGATGTCAGAGAAAACTTCCTAACAATTGGAGTGGATCCACAGAGGAATAGGTGGCCTCAAGAAGTGATGTATTCCCCCTCCTTGGATGTCTTCAAGTAGAGGCAGGATTACCATTTATCCAAGGGTTATAACAAGGGTTCCTTTTGTTTTTGGACTGGCTAGATGGCTGCTGAAGTTTCTCCCAACTCTCTAATTCTGTGATCCCAAGATCATGGCACAGTCAAGTTAGAAACCAAGCTCATGTATGTTCAGACCCTTTAAGCCACACCCAGGAGAACTTAGAAGCCCAAACAGCATTTTTCTGAATCTATATAGTCACTGTCTCAGATATGAGAGCCCATGTAAGAAGAGGAAGTGGGTGCAGAGGAGGAAGTGGGAGCCTAGTAATATGTTTGCTGACAATGGATGTCATCCCTACTGTTTCCTCCCACTGAGTAATGGCTCAGGATCATCTCCTAACCAGATGTTTCAGAACAGCTATTTCCCCACTTTCAAAATATTCGGAATGATGACATTTTAAACCGATAACAAGTGTCTACATCCCTAACGTTTTACTCGCAAAGCTAAGACACCTTCCTTCCCCATAAGATCATAGATCAAGAGTAGGAAGAGGCTTTAGAGGTCATCTAGGTCAAATCCCTTAAAATGTACCTCACGACATCAAACCCCCCCCCATTTTACACATGAAGAAACAGGCCCAGAGAAGTTAAGCGATTTGCCCAAGTTCACACAAGTAGTGAGTAATCAAAGATGATCTGAACCCAGGTCCTCTGCCACCAAAATCAATGCCTTTTCCAATGTACCATAATGCTTCAAAAGCTGTAGTAAAGGCTCAAGTCAGGGTTGACTTGTTCCAAAGGCCTCAGAAAGCTTGTCTGGTGCTAGAGCACCCTCCCAACTCCCACTCTATCCTCCCCCCACCCCCACCCCACATGGCACAAAGTGGTCAAGTCAGCCATGTGGTGCTCTGATCCCAGACACAAGGGCCTTTGTGTGACTAATGTACTGAGCTCTTTTCTTCTAGGACCTTGTCCCTTGTGAAACCATTTGGCTTGGAAACTGACTATTCCTTACTTAGTGCTGCACCCAGAGTAGATCAAGGCATACCTCAGACAGCTCCCTTCTCTCAGATCCCTAAATTAGATGGATCAAATGAAATAATATTTATAAAATGCTTTACACAGAGCCTGCCATATAGTAGGTGCCTTCCTCCCTTCCCTTCATTCTTTCTGTGGGACTCTGGTCATGTCATTTCCTTTCTCGGAGCCCCAGTTCCTCATCTGTAAAGTGGGAGTGGGGTGGGATTGGATCCACTGATCTCTAAGGTCTTCTGTTTACAGTAAGTCATTCTTGGTTCACAGGCCATCTCATATTACAACACTATTAAAAAAAAAAGTCAAATCAAATGCAAAGGTAGTAGAACTGTAGATGGGACTGGAAAGGGACACAGAGCAAGTAGCAAGGAGCTATTGATTCTTTATTTTGTACATTTGTTTTTGTTGATGTTTATTAAGTTCCTAATCTAACATTCCTTCCTCTTGTCCCTTGTGAAAACTCACTTGCTACTTGTGTGACTGTGGATGAACCACTTAACTTCTCTCTCCTTTGGTGTCTGTATCTATAAAATGGGCTAGTGCCCACAAAAGAAACCCATGTCCTAGCCGTGACTCATTTCAATAAATAAGAATATACGTAAAGCACTGAATAAGCTTTAAAGTACCACATAGATGGCAGGTGTTATGACAAATATCTTTTTTGTGGGAAAAAAATGCAAAAATATAGTCTGAAAAGTTTAATTAAGTATAACTAAGAAAAGACTCCAGTTAATTTTGGGAGTCCTCTAGGTCTGGGTGAATCATGCAGATTTCTGTGACAGAAACTATTTACCTGTTTGTATCTTAGAAAGATGAAAGGGATTTCCTTTGGGCACCCACCTGCCTCGCCAGAATAATTAATAATAATAATGGCTAGCATCTATAAGGTTTTGTTGAAGAAAAATAGAAATACTGTACTCTGTGTTTTAGGCATGTATCTGCTAGGAACTTTTATTAATTTAACGTTATTCTAAATCCAAAGCATCTCTAGCTTAGAGAGCTGTCATAGTTCTGCACCCCCACTCGCCCCAAGGCAATACGAGGAATTCTGAGCAAGGAAATGTCATAAGGTAATAAAACTCAGTTTCGAATTAACATTCTCCTTCAGTAAACAGAAGAGTCACTCAGTAACTCTTCAATTCCTTCTCTGACCATCCATCTCAAGTGTCACCTGGCAAAATCAAAGGAGGACACCCTGTGATGATTATCGTAATTAATTATTTTTGAACAGAAGACCACTGCCCTTCAGTAGGTCACAGCCTAAAGTCTAGTTTCTATCTTTAATATATTTTCCTTAGGAATGGCTTTTTTGTTTTTGATCTTACGCATTATTTTCCTAAAGGGAAAAGTCTAGAAAGGATTTCAGGCTGGAGAAAAAACCTCTTCATATTTTTAGTGGAACAGAAGGGAGATTTCTGATATCCTTCTACAAATGCAAAGCACTTCACATATCTTATCTCATTTTATTCAAACAACAACACTGGGGAGTAAAAATGATGATCATAGCTAACACTTACAAAGTGCTTACTATGTGCCAGGCACAATTTACAATTATCACCTCATCTGATCCTTGAAACAACCCTAGGAGGCAGGTGCTACTGTTATTCCCATTTTTCAGATGAGGAAATAGAGGCAGACAAAGGTTAAGTGACTTGTCCAGGGTCACATGGCTAGTAGGTGTCTGAGGACTGATTGGAACTCAGGTCTTCCTGACTCCATGGTGAGCATTCAATCCACTGTGCCACCTAATCATCAGGAAGCTCTGAGAACTGGCTGGGATTTCAGGACCAAGAAGTAGGATTAATTCCAAGTGGACAGTAGAATTCTAAAATTGGAGTTGTCTAGGAATCAATCAAGAAGCATTTAAGTACTTATCATATTCCAGTTACTGTGCAAAGCCACCACTACCTCTAGTCTAGAACTATGATTTATAGAGGCAGGCATGAGGAAGTAACTGAGAAAAATACTTTAGGAAGTTTAGGACATTTAATCTGAGAGAAGCCTTATTTGCTAGTACTTCTAACGACCTATTCCTAGTGTACTATTTCTAAATTTGTAGATTCTTTTTTCCCTTATAACTCAACTCTAGAAGTGCACTTAAAATCTGGAGTAGAGGTAGTAGTAAAAAGGGAAGAGGGAAATGGGGCCTGCACATGGACACCAAGATCAAGGAGACAAGGGAGAGTTCATCTGGGAAAATCACTCAACTCAGGAAACAAAAAGACAGGTGGGGAAGTGGCAGGATGGCAGGCGCAGGTGGCAAGGCATTATGATGTCTTGGGCTGGGGTTTAGAAAACAGTGAAAATCTTACCAGAATCAAAGGATTAGACTTATAGCTGGAAGGGACTAGGAGATTATCTAATTTATCTCTTCCTCTAACAGGTAAGGAAATTGAGGCACGGAGAAGTTTAAGTGACTTGTCCGAGGTTACAGTGATTGGCACAGCCAGGATCCAAACCTAAGATCAATGACCCCAGATATAGTACCAGGTTAAGTCAGCTAAGAAAAAGAGAAGCTGGTGTTCTAAGAAGCTGACATTTGACTAGGCCTAAACCTTGATAATGTGAGATTTTATAATTTTAGTTTCAGACACCAATTAATATATTTTTTCCTGAAGAGGAGACACAATCTGTTGGGGTTCCTCCTTCATCAAGGACATAGTAGACAACAGTTTAAAAGAAAAAAGGGACTGAAGAAATCAACCTGAACTTCCACCTTTCCTAGCCAGGTACATCAGCTAAAAGATACCACACCCACAGCTATGGCATTCTAATGATACCTAGTTTTTGTAAGGTATGTAAATACAGTGAGGTCACACCCTAAACCAGTCAGGTTTTCCTTGTGTTCTCATCAGCAGCTTCCAAAGACTAAATTGCCAAATTTTCTTTTACAGTCAGTCAACAAACATTTATTAAGCACCTAGTATGTGCCAAGCACTATGCTAAGCACAGGGGACACAAAAGAACAGTCCCGGCCCTCAAGGAGTTCACAGTCTGAAGAGGGACATAACAAACAAAGAAATAAACAGAAACAGACTATGTACACACAGGATAAACAGGAAATAATAAAAGGAGGGAAGGCACTGGAAGGAAGAGAGAGAGAGAGTGAGAGAGAGAGAGACTGATTCAGACCTGTACTTTAGGAGTGGAGATCAGGCTCCTGCAATAGTCCAGGTGATGAGGGCCTGCACTAGGCGGTGTCAGAAAAGAGAAGTTTGAAAGGTCAATTAGATAGGCCTTGGCAACAGCCTGGATATGGAGAGTGAGAGATAGTGAGGAAGTCCAGGATAACTCCTAAGCTGTGAACCTGAGGGACTGGGAAGATGGTGTAGCCCTCTATAGCAATAGGGAAGGTGGGGAAAGTTGGGGAGGCTTTAAGGGGAAAGATGTCTGAAAGGCAGGGGGAGATGAAAACTGGAAGTCAGCAGAGAGGTTAGGGAGGTATTTGGTAGCTCTGAGACTTTGTGCAGAGATGATAATTGAATCCAAGGGAGCTGATGAGATCACCCAAGTGAAGTAGTATAGAGCAAGACCTGAAAAGGGCCCAGGACAAAACCCTGTGGGACATACTTGCTAGTGGGTGTGACCTGGACAAAGATCTAACAAAGGAGACTGAGACTTCATTCAGCTTTCTGGAAAGGCCCCACTTTAACAGTAAGGAAGTCATACTAAGTTGTCAATCTTCTTTTGTGGGTGACTTTGTAAGTTGAGTCAAGAAACAGCTATTAAGCAACTAAAATGTGCCAAGCACTACGTTAAGTGCCAGGGATACAAAGAAAGGCAAAAACAGTCCCTGTTCTCGAGGACAGCACATCATCTAACGGGGGAGACAACATGCAAATAAGGTACAAATAGGATCTACTGGAGCTTTATCCAGAGGAAAGGCTTCTTGTAGAAGATAGGATTTTGGCCAAGATTTGAAGGATGCCAGGAAGTCGGGTGGCAGAGAAGAGTAGAGTGAGAGAATTTCAGCCATGGGGGACAATGAGTGAGAATGCACAGAATGCGTGGACTGTCTTGTTTGAAAAACAACAACGGAGACCCAAGTCACTACATAGAGTACTTTTTGGCAAACGGGTTTAAGAAGGCTGGAGGTTGAAAGGGGACAGTTAATGAAGGGATTTTAAAGCCAAAGAGGGAATTTGATCCTGGAGGAGATGGGGAACCACTAGAGTTTATGGACAGAGAGGGCAGTCATACTTGTGCTTTAGGGAAGATAGCTTGGATAGCTGAATGGAGAGTAAAGGGTGACTTGAGGCAGGAAGTCCAAGCAGAAGGCTACTGCCAGTAGGCATGAAGTAATGAAGGCCTGGACCAGAGTGGTGCCAGTGTCAGGGAAGAAAGGGCGAATGTGGGAGAGATGTTGCCAAGATAGAACTGACAGGACTGTCAAGAGACTGGATTATAGGGGCGGAAGAGGTGAGTAAGAAGCTGAAGCTAATACCCAAGTTGGAGCCAGAGTGACTGGGGAGGATGGTGGAATCCTCAACAGCAAAAGGAAAATGCAGAAGAGGGGAAGGCTTTGTGGGGAAAGATAATGAATTCAGTTTTGGACATGGTTAGTTTATGAGATATCCACTTAGAGATACATGTGCAAAAAGCAGTTGGAGATTCAAGACCAAGGTCAAGAGAAAGGTTAGGGCTGGATAAACAGATCTATAAATCATCTGCATAAAGATAATTCTCTATAAACATTTTTAGGGTCCTAAGTCAAAGACTAAGGGGCAACTAGGTGGCAAAGTAGACAAGGTGCCAGGCCTGGAATCAGGAAGACATCTTCCTGAGTTCAAATCTGGCTTCAGACACTTAGCAGCTGTGTGACTCTGGACAAGTCACTTAACTCTGTTTGCCTCAGTTTCCTCATCTGCAAAAATGAGCTAGAGAAGGAAAATGCAAACCACTCAAGTATCTATGGCAAGAAAACCCCAAATGGGTTCAACAAGGAGTTACAGCTAGTAACCAGTGGGAAAAAGTCTTTTTTTTTTTTGGCCCAGACTAGCCTAAAAACTTACTTATCTAAGCAGTTACCCAAAATCAGCCTTAAATCGTGCCACTTTTGTACCTAATCACAGTAAATAAGACCAAACACCCATGGTCTACAGTGAAACTAGCCCATGACTGTCAAAGTAAATACAGCTAATGTGGAATTATTTACATAAAATGACTAAAATTTTCTTATCTTTTAACCCAGAGATTCCATTTGATGCTAAGCACATACCCCAAGGAGGTCAACAATAAAAAGAAAGGCCTCAAATACACACACACACACACACATATATATGTGTGTGTATGTGTGTGTGTGTGTGTGTGTACATATATATATGTATATACATATTTGTGTGCACTTTTTGCAGTAGTAAAAAAACTAGGACAAAGTAGATCCCCATCAACTGGGGAATGGCTATACAAATAGCTCATGGATGTAATGGAATATTACTATGCTTTAAGAAACAGTGAACATGATGAACACAGATTTACAAGAACTGATGTAAAGTAAGAAGAACCATGAAAACAAACAAACAAATAACTGTAACAAAACAATCAAAACTGAATTCTAAGCAGAATTTTAACCATTAAGTTTGGCTCCAAAGAAGTATGAGAAGATACCTCTCCCCAAATTCCCTTGCGTAAATGGGGATCGTGGGACACTGTACATGTCAGACTCTTTTTTACACAACGATTTCTTTGTTACATTTTTCAAACTTTCTTGCAATGTATTGTTCTCCAAGAGGGTAGGGAGAAAATAAAGTAGGGAAAAACAGGTGATGTGAAAAAAAAAAGCTATTAAAATATTTATTTTTTAAAGTTAAAATAGCTAGGTTTAATCCCCTTCCTTCTGTATGAATTTGTGAAAAGCAATGGCAAAATTGAAACTTACAGAAATGCAGAAATAATCTCAGATACTGATTAAAGTCAAGTTTGTATTTAATGACAAACCCTTAATTTTTCTTTACATTTGTATTTGTGCCCCTCCTCACACCCAAATAAAAGAACTTCAGTTATTAACCATGTGGCATTTGGCCTTCTTTCTGCAAGTTTTGTGGCCCCATATTGAAGCCAGTGTCCAGACACTTAAAAATTTTACTGAGGCAGAGAACCAATCTCCTGTTGGGCACACTGGTAGGATTCTCTTTCCCACAGTATGAAGGGCTCCTTAAGGAGGTGACATTCAAAGATGGTCAGTCATTTAACTCCGAAGGGCTCTTATCAGGGAAAATATATGCCTAGGGGAATGATCAGATTCTTCACGGTGCTTACATTTCTTCCATACACTCTGCCACCTAATAAACTGTCCCCCACAAAGACAGAAAAGCAAGCAGTTCCGGAGGCTTCTGATCTTTTGGAATTCCCCAGCATACACCCGTCCACCATGGCCTAATCTAAGAAAGCCACAACCAGCAGCTGAATCACTCAGATTTATCAGTGTTCCTCCGGGAAGAGAATAGAATGGTACTCTTTACCTGTCTTGGGGACCAGGGATCTGGCATCAGACCTTATGGCTTGCCACTTGCTTCTCATGAGTTTTCCCTTAGGATCTTGCTAACCCAGGGCTCAACTTCCAAATACAAGTTCCCTCCCTATTTCTCAAGGGCAGGCTTCCATAGCACTGCAGTATAAATGTCAACTGTACCACCATCCCCAGGATGCTGAGCACAAGGTAAAAAAGTAATCTCTGCAAGGCTTAGAGAGAGAGAGAGAGAGAGAGAGAGAGAGAGAAAGAGAGAAAGAGAGAGAGAGAGAGAGAGAGAGAGAGAAAGAGAGAGAGAGAGAGAGAGAGAGAGAGAGAGAGAGAGAGATAGAGAGAGAGAGAGATAGATGCATTTAGAGCTCTCCCCAACCATATTCCCACCTACCTTTCTAGACTTATTTCTGGCTTCACCTCTAACAGGAAGCCCCTGTGGGTTCTCCCATTAGCACCTGCCTTCCTCACCTGTCATGTCCTATTTTATCATGCTAGTGGAATCCCTTCCCTTGCATGAGTGCTTAATAAATGTTTGTGGAATTAAATTTCTGTTGACTGCCAAAGTATGTTTTCCATACGCTTGCCAGCATAGCTGGGCTTGGATGAAAAATCCTATTTGGATTAGTCTCTTATCCTATAGTATATTTCATTCCAATTTTCATGCTCACTCCTTGACCCTGCCACCTGACCTGCTTCCCCAAAAGCCTTCCCCTCCTTCTAACTTCCTTATTACTTTCAAGGGCACCACCAGCCTTCCCAGTCACCCAGACTTAAAACCCACGGGTCCTGTTTGATTCCTCACTCTCTTCCACTCCCAAATCTGCTGCCAAAGCTTGCTGATTTTAGCTCCTTAACACCTCTTTTATACTCCCCTTCTCTCATTTAACAATGCCACTACCCTAGTCCTCCTCCCCCTACCCCAATCACCTCACAACCTGGACTACTGTAATAGCCTGCTGGTCAGTGTAAAAGTCTCCTTCAATCAGCTGTCAAAGACCGCATCACCCCTTCACTCAGTAAACTCCAGCGGCTCCCTATAATCTTCAAGATGAAACAGAAAATCCTCTGGCATTCAAAGTTCTTCATAACGTGTCCCTCCCCAAGCCTTTCCAGTCTTTTTGGACCGTACATCTACCGATGTACTCTTCCATCCAGTGACACCACTGTCCCTGATGTTCTTCAGAAAAAAAATATTCCATCTCTGAACTCTTGGCATATTCACTGACCTTCTCTAATGCCTGGCATGCTCTTCCTCTTCATCTCTGCTTCCTGGCTTCCTTCAAGTTGGCTAAAATCCTCCTTCTACAGGAAGTCTCTCCTGATTTGAGTGCCTCTCTCTGTTGATTATTTCTAATATATCCTGTTTATAGCTATCTGCATATAGTACCCCTCTTCCAACTGTGAGCTCCTTGTGTGCAAGGACTGTCCTCTGCTTTCCCTTGTATCCCCATATCTTTTTAGATTTAATTTATTTATTTAACATATTTAGTTTTCAGCACTGGTTTTCACAAGAGTTTGAATTACAAAATTTCTCCCCATTTCTACCCTCCCCCCCACTCCAAGATGGCGTATATTCTGGTTGCCCTGTTCCCCAGTTGGCCCTCCCTTCTGTCACCCCACTCCCCTCCCATTCCCTTTTCCCTTCCTTTCTTGTAGGGCAAGATAAATTTCTACACCCCATTGCCTGTGTATCTTATTTTCTAGTTGCATGCAAAAACTTTTTTTTGTTGTCTTTTTTGAACATCTGTTTTTAAAACTTTGAGTTCCAAATTCTCCCCCCTCCTCCCTTCCCACCCACCCTCCCTAAGAAGTCAAGCAATTCAACACAGGCCACATGTGTATCATTATGTATAACCCTTCCACAATACTCATATTGTGAAAGACTCACTGTATTTTGCTCCTTCCCAACCCATCCCCCTTTATTGAATTTTCTCCCTTGACCCTGTCCCCCTCCAAAAGTGTTTGTTTTTGATTACCTCCACCCCCATCTGCCCTCCCCTCCATCATCCCCCCCCCCTTTTTTTATCTTCTTCCCTCTTCTTTCCTGTGGGGTAAGATACCCAATTGAGTATGTATGGTATTCCCTCCTCAGGCCAAATCTGATGAGAGCAAGATTCACTCATTCCCCCCTCACCTGCCCTCTCCCCTCCTCCCCCAGAACTGCTTCCTCTTGCCACTTTTATGCAAGATAATCCACCCCATTCTATCTCTCCCTATCTCCCTCCCTCAATATATTCCTCTCTCATCCCTTAATTTGATTTTATTTCTTTTAGGTATCTTCCCTTCATCTTCAACTCACCCTGTGTCCTCTCTCTCTCCATACATATATACATACATACACACTCACTTATATATATATATATGTGCATATATATATATAAGTATATATATACACACACACATACATAAACATATATATGTGTGTGTATATATATGTGTGTGTATATGTGTGTATATATATGTATATATATGTATATATTCCCTTCAGCTACCCTAATACTGAGGTCTCATGAATCATATACATCATCTTTCCATGTAGGAATGTAAACAAAACAGTTCAACTTCAGTAAGTCCCTTGCAATTTCTTTTTCTTGTTCTTTTTCTTGATTACCTTTTCATGCTTCTCTTGATTCTTGTGTCTGAAAGTCAAATTTTCTATTCAGTTCTGGTCTTTTCACTGAGAAAGCTTGAAAGTCCTCTATTTTATTGAAAATCCATATTTTGCCTCGGAGCATGATACTCAGTTTTGCTGGGTAGGTGATTCTAGGTTTTAATCCTAGCTCCACTGACCTCCAGAATATCGTATTCCAAGCCCTTCAATCTCTTAATGTAGAAGCTGCCAGATCTTGGATTATTCTGATTGTGTTTCCACAATACTCAAATTGTTTCTTTCTGGCTGCTTGCAGTATTTTCTCCTTGATCTGGGAGCTTTGGAATTTGGCGACAATATTCCTAGGAGATTTCTTTTTGGGATCTATTTGAAGAGGCGATCGATGGATTCTTTCAATTTCTATTTTGCCCTGTGGCTCTAGAATATGAGGGCAGTTCTCCTTGATTATTTCTTGAAAGATGATATCTAGGCTCTTTTTTTGATCATGGCTTTCAGGTAGTCCAATAATTTTTAAATTGTCTCTCCTGGATCTATTTTCCAGGTCAGTGGTTTTTTCCAATGAGATATTTCACATTGTCTTCCATTTTTTCATTCCTTTGGTTCTGTTTTATAGTATCTTGATTTCTCATCAAGTCACTAGCTTCCACTTGCTCCAATCTAATTTTTAAGGTAGTATTTATTTTCTTCAGTGGTCTTTTGGACTTCCTTTTCCATTTGGCTAATTTTGCCTTTCAGGGCATTCTTCTCCTCATTGGCTTTTTGGAGCTCTTTTGCCATTTGAGTGAGTCTATTTTTTAAGGTGTTGTTTTCTTCAGTGTATTTTTCAGTATTTTTTTGGGTCTCCTTTAGCAAGGCACTGACTTGTTTTTCATAGTTTTCTCGCATCCTTCTCATTTCTCTTTCCAATTTTTCCTCTACTTCTCTAACTTGCTTTTCCAAATCCTTTTTGAGCTCTTCCATCGCCTGGGACCAATTCATGTTTTTCTTGGAGGCTTCTGTTGTAGGCTCTTTGACTTTGTTAACTTCTTCTGTCTGTATGTTTTGGTCTTCTTTGTCACCAAAGAAAGAATCCAAAGTCTGAGACTGCATCTGGGTGCGTTTTTGCTGCCTGGCCATATTCCCAACCAACTAACTTGACCCTTGAGTTTTTCAGCGGGGTATGACTGCTTGTAGACTAGAGAGTTCTATGTTCCACGTTTGGGGGGGGATGTGCCACCTCTGCCATACCAGCACTACTCCTTCCCCAAGAACCCCCAACCTGGACTGGGCTTAAATCTTCAGCAGGCTGTGAACTCCTGCTCTGATGCCACTGAATTCCTCCCACCAGGTGGGCCTGGGGCCGGAAGCAACTGCAGCTTTAGCTGCCCCACCTCAGCTGCCCCCGGGGCCGGTAGCCGAACCAGGAACTTCTTCCACTCCCACAGCTTTTCCCACTAACCTTCTCCGCTGTCTTTGGTGTTTGTGGGTTGAGAAGTCTGGTAACTGCTGCAGCTCATTGATTCAGGGTGGTAGGGCACATTCTGCCCGGCTCCTAGTTTGGTTGGTCCTCGCTGCTCATGCTGGGCTCGGCTCTGCTCTGCTCCCAGCTCCATGTTCGATAGACCTCACCCAGAGACCATGAGGCTGTCCAGGCTGGGCTAGAGTCCTGCTTCCCTCTGCTGTTTTGTGGGTTCTGCAGTTCTAGAATTAGTTCAGAGCCATTTTTTTATAGGTTTTTGAAGGGACTCGGCAGGGGAGCTCACGCTAGTCCCTACTTTCCTGCCGCCATCTTGGCTCCGCCCCCTGAAGCATCTTGTATCCCCATATCTTAGCACAGAGTAGGAGCTTAATATATGTCTACTGGCTGACTATAGCTTTAATAGCCATTAGACATACAAGAGCCTGCCTCAAAGCTAGGAAGACCTGAATTCAAATCCTGCCTCTGACAGACTGGTCAAGTGACCCTGGGCAAGTCACTTAACCCTCAGTGCTCTAGGCACTCAATTAAGACTTTAAAGTAGCAGAGAAGGAGGTAGAGGTCTGCAGAGGGAGTTTCCTCATGAGGGACTGTTGTATACTGAAGAAATCCCAGGTCCAGCTGGGATCTGCAACCACACCTATCCCTAACCTTTCTACCCAATCTTTCTAGGCAAACAGGGGAGTGGCAGGGACTACTCTAATGGCTTCTTCAGATTATCCTACTTCAGTAAGGTCTAGAAACTATGGGAGGCCAAAAAAAGGCAACTCAGCAGACCTCAAATGCAATCCAACGAGCATTGAGTGCCAATATAGTACAAGGTTTGATGCTCACATTTTACTTTACGTTTAATTTTAAAAGGTTATTAATTGACATTTAAATATGTTTTAAGGTTTAAAAACCATTTAACACAGATTACTTTTTGTCACCTTCCTGACTGGTTTGTGAGGTAAGCATTATAAATATCATCATCCCTATTTTAGAGAGAAATTGTGGGTAAGAAAGGTTAAATAAGTGATCTGTGCTTGAACCTGGGCCCTTGTTTACTTTTTTAGTTCAGGTGTCTTTCCATGGTCACAGACAATGATTTTACCAAAGCAAAAGCTCACATGCCCAGTCATGTTCAGCAACGTGGAAATGTACACAAAAAGCACCAGAATCAACTGAGAAGAGAAAAATATAGACCTCATTTCTAACCAGTTAATAAACTCGGCGACCATTCTTAAATGACTTGATAGTCTTGCAAAAAATCACCAGCGACAGCTACTGGTCTATACGGTCTGACTTCCTTGAGAACCAAGGGCCTCTACTGCCATGGTCAGGTTTACAGCCCCAGGGTATATTATCTAAATCAGGATGAGATTCCCTCAGTCCCACATCCTGATGGCCCACAGTAGTCAACCCGAAAAGCCCTAGAAAAATCCACTATGCCTTGAGGATAGGCTTTTTGAACAGCAGCAGCTTTTTGGAACCAGGGAATGTGGCCAAATAAGTGGAGTAAGCTGGAAGCTGGGAGTGGAGTATAACTGGAAGTTACTCATCAAATGCTGTCCAGGGGAATCCGGTTCCTGCACTGGTAACTGGCAAACTACAACTGTTCTAATGTCCAAGTTTTAGCTAGAACGAGGTAGATACTGAGCAGGAATCTTGACCCCAGGTAAGCATCATTGGCAATCATTAACAGTAACAAAAAAACAAAGGAAGGGAATGCTACAGGAAGAAGCATAGTTTTTTAAAAATTACAGTCTGACATTTACTTAACACTAAGGTTTGCAGAATACTTTACACATGATCTGTGAACCTTACTACATCCCTGGGAAGTAGGTAGGAAAGGTACAATTATCCCAACTCTGCAAGGAGGAAACAAGCTCAGCGAGGTCAAGTCTTTAATTTCGTGTGCAAATTTGATACGGTCATTAGAAAAATCCTAAAGATTGTGGGCAATACCCTATAAACATTTCTTAAGAAAGGTTTTATTTTCTAAAGCTTTCACACTAAATAGGCTTAATTATAGTAGAGCTTTTCAGAACCACTATAAATGAAGGGTTAGTAGAGGTTTCCATTTTTAAACCCCTTGAAATGCCTACAATTTTGTCAGTTTAATTCAAAGTTGTGCTAATACTAGGCAACTCAACGAAACCCAGATGCAAATTGCTTTCAAAGTATGATTCTATTTGATAAATTGCCTCCTCAACCCGTCTTTCAAAAAAAAAAATCCAGATTGCTACATACAAGTTTTTCACTCTCCTCTACAAGAACCATACTTTGTTAGAGAACTAAATCTATATTTACTAAGGAGTAACATTAACAGTCCCTGATCAAATAAATTTTGAACGTGGACCTGAAGCTATTGTAGAGTCTAATTTTAGAATCCTAAGGGATCTAACCTTAGGAAGGTCGGCATTACTGTAACAGAAGCAGGAATCCTTCTCTGCTGGGTCCCCAATCAATCTGGAGACTTCATAACCACGCCCCCTACCTGAAGTCACAAACAGTGGGCACAAGGTAGTAGCATAGCCAGCAGACTTCAGGCACCTTAAGTCCCTTGTGACCAACCATTCAGAAAATGTTACCTTGGCATGAAAAATCTTGACATTCAGAACAAGGGTCAAATCTTTATAAAGTTGGGGAGGGACATGAAGGTAGAAGCATTTATTTTACTGAATAATCCTAGGCACTCAACTTAGCTCTAAAAAAATCTGTTTTTTTAAACTAATATTTCATTACTGAAAAAAAAATCTTTATGTATGCTTTCTTATACCAGGCTAGCAGAAGCATAAGATAAGCTTCAATTTTTAACTAAAGAGCAAAAAGTCAGCTCCATTTCCAGCTAACTTTTTAAAATTACAGCCACACTGTTAAAGGGCCAAAGCAAAGGCGAGCAAGGCAGCTATATACATCCTGAGAATCCTAAGGTTATAGGCACACATGAAGAACACACACAGCAGCCAGTGGGATTTTCTTCAAGTATAGGGCTGACCCTGGCACTCCCCTATTCAAACTGGATCCAATAGAAATTCTTCTGTTTGACATTTAAAGTGCTCACAATTTGGCCCTTGTGTCCCTTTTATTACACATGCCTCCCTTTCACAAAAGGTATGGTCCAATAAGGCCTTCTTATGATTCCTTGGACTTTATTTCCTAATGATGCAGTCCCTCCTCATTTCTGCCTCTGTGAATCCCTCTTTTCCTTCAAAATTCAGTCTAAGCGCCAAATTTCTACATTAAGTTGGAAGCATTTTTCTGATCCCCTTAGCTACTAAGGCCACCCCCAAATCTCCTGACATTTGTAGGTATCAGTCCATGTGCCACAAGTCTTCCCTGAGAGAATGCAAGCTTCACAGGACCAGGGGCTGTATTTTGTTTCTTTGTTTCCATAGGACCTACACAAAGTAGGTGCTTACTAAATGCTTGATGAGTTGCCAATCTGCAAGATTATGTGGACCCCCCCATACACAAATAACTAGAAAAACGAAGTGAGAGTAGTGGTTGGTCTAGAAGAGGTCAACTGAGCAGATGCTTTTCATTGAAAGAAAAATTACTATTTAAAAAAGCCAATTGTGCTTGGGAGAGTCCATGGTTGAAAAAATCAATTAAACTTCAATTGATCAAATGGTTCAACAAGTAGTGTCCCTGTACTGTGCTGGTCACTGATTTTCAACACTGGCCTTTGCCTTCAAGTAGGATGTGTGCATGTGTGTGTATGGGGGGGACTGACACACATACAGAGCTATGTCAGATCCTAAAAGAGATCTCAGATACTGTAACGGGAGAACAGACAGGTTTAGTGACTTGCTTAAAGTAACCTAGCTCATTAGCAGCAGAAGAGAAAACCTAGGCCTCCAAACTCAAGTGTCTCACAGACAAAGCACAAGCACTTTGAACAAATAAACTTTCATTCCCCTCTGGGGATAAACAAATAATATGCTGAGTTTATTACAAAGGTACAAACAAAATATTATGTGGGCCTCAAGAGGTGTGGGGGGCATCAGGAAAGGATTCTTGGAACATCATCTGACCCGAATGGGCAAGAATTCCAAGGGAGGGGGGCCAGGAAGTGAATTCTTGGTGTAGGGAAAAGGCACAGAAGCTGGAAATCAAATGAGACCGAGTCTGGTTTGGTTTGGTTGTACTGGGGAAAAGGCACGGGAGTCTAGGGACCTGAGTTCAAATCCCCCAAACCTGTGTGACCTTGACAAGTGATCTAGCATTCTTGGGCTTTAGACTCCTGACCTATACAAGGGAACTAGACCAGATGATCTCCAGGGTTCCTTCCAGGTTAGTTCCTAAGATAGATTGCAAGGAGAGCACGTAGTACGAGCTAAGGCTGGAAAGGTCAACATCATATATTGAAGACCTTGAATATCTGGCTAAAGAATGTGAACTCTACCCAGCAGACCATAGGGAACCAATGGAGGCTACTGGGCAGAGGTTATGATGTACACATAATGAAGAGAAGTTTGACATAGCATGTAAATGACTGATTGGAAAAGAAAGACAGAATAGGCGAAAAGACCTATTGGGAGGTTGTAACAAAAGTGAGAACTAGGCAAAACTAGTCAAACTAGTACTGAATGAAATATGGTTAGCTAGGTGACACAGTAGATATAAAGTGTGGAGTGTGAAGTCAGGAAGACTCACCTTGAGTTCAAATCTGGTCTCAGAAATTTACTTAGCTGTGTGACTTGGTCAAGTCACTTAATCCTGTTTGCCTCAGTTTCCCCATCTAAAATAAACTGGAGAAGGAAATGGCAAACTGCTTTAGCACCTTTGCTGTGAAACCCCAAATGGGGTCATGAAGAGTCAGACTCAACAGAAGAACAATTGAATGAAAGCCTGTATCCAGGTGATGATTTTGGATGCAGATGATACCGATGAGGTGGTGTTTATAGGACTGGATATGAAGATGACCAAAACGGAGAGCTTAGCTATTTTGCTTTAAAAATGAAGAAATAACGTGAGAACCATGGTGTAATGAATGCAGTCACCCCAACTAAGGCAAAGAGCCCTCAAAGGAGGCGGGGCTGAGAGGAAGTGAACACAGACTGGGTTTGGAAGGAGGGGAGTAAACCTCTTTTACCTAGCACTACATACTGCCCCTCCCATCTAGTGAAGGAATTTGAAAACCACCCAAGTCAGTCCATTCACTGTCACCCTCCTGTCACTGACTCGAAAACACGCTACCAGTTAAATGTCTCTATGCCAGGGCCAAAAGAAATTTTGGAAGACAAACCACCACCTGTATGCAACTGTGTCTGACTGTACAGCATTTTTATAAGACTGACTAGCTTGGTTAATTCTTTAAAAACTCTCAATATTATCTGTCTGCAGTGTAGGGTACCTGTGAATTTTAAAAATTTCAGCTGTTTTCAAACCTGAGTTAGTTTTATTTTTTAGCTTTCCAAAGAAGAAAGGCAATATAGCTAAATGAATGCTTTTTATGGTCAACAAACAGTACAGTACCATGAAAAGTGCCCTGGATTTGAGACTGGAGATAGTTGGGTTCAGATCCTACTTTGTTTATTAGCTATCAGTCAATGGCCTAGTCACTTTACCTTTTGGGCCTATTTCCTCATCTTTAAAATGAATTAATATAGTGTCTGTAGTATATACTTCAGAGGCAGCTAGGTAGTTCATTGGATAGAGTTCTGGGCCAGGAGTGAAGAAGACCAGAGTTCAAATCCAGCCTTGTGTGACCCTAGGCAAGTCACCTTAATCAGAGGAGAAGGAAATGACAAACCAATCCAGCATCTTTTGCCAAGAAAACTCCACAGACAGCACTGGTGTGATATGATCACTGAAGAGTAGGACAACAGTATATATACCACAGGCTGCTTTGAGGATCAAATGAAATGACAGATAAAGCAACTACTGTTATTACTAATACAAAAGACTCCCCAAATTTTATCAAATGTCAAATATTTGCTTACCAAAAAAGATTTATAACCACAAAAACAAACAAAAAACCCTAACACTTTGAGTAAAGAAATTAGTTCCAGCCGGGACTGTCTGAAAGTGTTCTGCAAAGATCTAAAAGTACAATATCAACTATCTAACTTGGGTTTCTAGATTGCTGGCACAGATGCTTTCTCTGTAAACTTAGACATGTAGATAGTGAGTCTCCAGAAAGATGCTGGCCACACTAAGGGCCTGTGCCTCGGTAAGTACAGATGGAGGAGAGGACACACAAGACCACACTCAGGTTGCCCTCACAAAATAGGGAAGTTAAACATGACTCAAGAGTCCTTTTCTAAGTAAAGAAGATATACGTGCTCGAACTTCTCTTTGACAAGGGAAAGGAGGGATTGGGGGGAGGGGTGCAGCGCTCTACTAGGCTCAACTGCATTGAAAGTCCACTTTGAAACTAGGCCCCGAACCACTAAGCTTATCTAAAGTTTTCCTGCAAAGAAGGGAAGAAACCTGTGCTCTTCACCATCGCTGGGCGGATGAGGGGGTTGAGATGGTTCTGCACCTGGAGCTGTCACGTCTATAAAGCATATGCTCTAAGGGACAACCTAATTATGAATCCCTGGATCCAGTCTCTCAGCACTGTCCTTTCCTTCACAGCTCAAATACCCAGAGTTAAGATAACTCTCAGAGTTGCAGTTAACTCTAATCAAGCCCGGTTGTTTGCACAGGACAAAAAAAAACAAGCTAGAGCACCGGCCAAACCTAATGGGACAATGGCAATAAAGGCTGGCAATAAAGGCTCCAGGCTGGTGGCTTTTCCCCCCCAGGGGCTTCAGCTGGCTGGGCGACCCCCCACCCGGCACAAACACACCCTGATAATGCCAGGGGAGCCTACAGTGACCTTGCCACTACACTTAACCGCCCTGGGCCTCGGTTTCCTCATCTGTAAAGTGAAATGACTGACCTAGATGCCCTCCAGCCGTACGTCTACGGAGGCCCGCTCCAGGCCGGCACCAAGTAGACCCGGGCAGGGCTGTCAGACGCCTGCCGGTCACCTGCCGGCCGGACACCCAGACCGGCACACGCAGTCCTCCCCAGGGTAAGGAGGGGGGAAGGGCGACGCTCGCCGCTATGGATCTCCCAGGGTTCAGAGACTGGGACCGCGTGAGGTCCGAGTGACCCCCGGATGACCCCCCTGGGTGAGGGGGCCTAGGCCGGGGCCCATCCCCGGGCCCCCTTTACGCCGTCCACGCGCGCCCGCCAGCGGCGCTCGCTCCACTCGCGGCTCTGCCCTAGGCTTACGCAAGCGGCGCAGCCAGGCGCGTCCACGGCCCATTCCTCAAGTCGCTTGCGCCCGGGCGGAGCGAGCAGGGCCCGCGGGGAGGGGGAGCGCCCATCTTCCGCCGCCGGCGCAGTCTGCCCAACACTCACCGGCCGACGAAGTTCTCGAGCACCGAGCTCTTGCCGGCGCTCTGGCCGCCCACCACGGCGATCTGCGGCAGGTCTAGGTGGCAGCTCTGTCCGATGGAGCTGAACGCGTCCTGCAGCTTGTTGACCAGCGGGATCAACTCCTCCATCCCCCGGTTCCCCATGGTGGCGGCGGCGGCGACTCCCCCCTCGCGGCCCGCGAGACCTCCCCAGCCTCCTAACGACCCTGCCCCGCGCGCCGGCGGTTGCTCCCCCCGGACTCAGCCCAACTCCCGACTCCAAACTTCGTCTCACAGTCGCCGCCTCATCCGGTTCTCAGGCGACACCCGACCCAAGCGACCTCCCGCCCCATACGCAGCCGGGGCTGGCCCTCCCAGCCGATACTTAGCCCCAAACCCTTCAGACCACTGCCTACTGGCCTCCAGTTCTGTCACTCTCGGTCAAAAACCAATGGAGTAGAGGTACGAGCTTACTGATGATGGTTACGGGCGAAAATGTCCTAACCCCCTTTTCCTTTCTCGAGAAGTCATTGGATAAGGGAACTGTCACTATTCTCCAGACCCAATAGATTGAGGAACCCGGTTGTCAGTGCCGGGGGCGGTGTTTCGGGAAATCGCATGCTAGTTCCGCCTATTCTAAGACATCTTCGCATTCTCATTGATGAACCTACCTGTCTGTCGGATTAGCAAACCAGTGATGTTAGCGGACTCCGCCCACCAAATCAAATGTGATTGGTAAATAATCGTTAATACGTCACAGTAGCCCGATTCCTTCAGTTATGCTATTGGCCAAGAAAGCTGTCACTCTATCAGTTAACTAGAGCAAGGAATGGGGCGGTGCTTCCCGTCTAAATATTGGCTGTGATTGAGAAATTCATCTGTCTATCAACTTAGCTTTTGCTCTTATTTGTTAACGCTCCGGCTCCTCGAAACAACGATCACATCTTGATTTAGGAGGGCTCCCTGAGAAAATGAGTGCTCCCTGAGAAAATGAGTGCCCCCTGCTGGCGGGAATCAAGATTTCCTGCCAATGCTGCTTAATTAGTAATTAAGACACAGACATCTTCAGATTAGAACGGATAAAGATAAAGCTTTATAGTTCAACTCATACCTGAACAAGGATCCCTGATTTTTGAGAGGTGATCATTTTCCACCTTGCTGCAACTGCTTTGGACATCATGACCCCAGCAACCTTATTGCCCTGCAAGATCAATTTAGCCTTGGTACTTAGCCTGGGACTCCTCTGAATGGAGGGTGGGTGGAGAGCTCCTCCCAAAACCTCCATAGAAGGTTCCCAGGCCAGTCATCTCTCAATTTCCAACCAAGCTGCTCTCCTTTGGATTTCTTCATCACGCCCCATGTAAGTCACCTTTCCTTCCACAACTCCCCTCCACCCTTTTCATCTTCCTTTTTAGATTGTAAGCTCCTTGAGGGCAGGTATTTTTCGTATTTGTATCCCCAGTGGTTCGCCTGCATACAGTAGGCGCTTAATAAATACAACTGACTGGCTACCCAGTTTCTGGCTAACAGCAGCAGTGAAAAGGAACCCATCGATTTCCAGGACAATCTATCGTTCTCTTTTAGTTAAATATTTGTAATTACGTTGTGCATGATTAATGTTACATATTAGAAACATATCTATGGATGCCTTATACCTAAGGATCCCCTGACTTAGGGTTTTCAACGATCACATTCTTCACACTCCTGCCTCCGCTTGTCACGGCAGAAAACTACAATTCCCAGCACAGCGCACGTCGATGACGCAACGGTGCTATGTAAAACACACTGGCCTAGCCGACTTCCCCATTTGACCCAGAATAGCATTCGCAGGAAGGGCGGAGTCGGAGCGTAAATTATGGCCACGTAATTTTCAGAATTCAAACGCGGATGTTCCAATGATTTTACATGTGTTAATTTGTCGACTGTAGTTCCGGTGCCTCAAAAAAAAAAAAAAAAGCGGGCCTACCTCCGAATTCCCGGAAACCCGTTGCCATGGCTCCGAGACGCCTTCCGCCTTCTACGCCTGCCACGTGACCAAGCAGTAATATGGCGGCTCCCAGGGAGCCCCAGTCCACGAGGTGTCCAGAACCGATGGCCACAGTAACTGCTTCTGCAGCCGGCCCAGGGACTCGGGCCCCGGCAGCCTTAGCCCTGCGGGTGGTGGCCGAGTGCGGCCGCAGCAAGGCGCGGGCATGCGAGCTGCGCCTGCCGCACGGCACCGTAGCCACGCCGGTGTTTATGCCCGTGGGGACGCAAGGGACCATGAAGGGAGTCACGGCTGCGCAGCTGGATAGCCTGGGCTGCCGCATCTGTCTGGGCAACACGTACCACCTGGGCATGAGGCCGGTGAGTGCGCTGCTGGGGGAGATCCTCCGGGGGATGTCCTAGAGGCGCGGGCTGGTGAGCAGAAGTGGGGAGGTGCCCCGGACCCCTGCACTGGGGCCCCAGGGAGGCGGTGTAGGAAAGTGGCAGCCAGAGGCAGCGAAGTGGCCGGAGCTTTTGGAGAGCTCCGCATCTCAAGTGAGGAAGACCCGAGTTCAAAATCGGGCGCAGACATTAGTAACTGTAGGTCCCTGGGCAAGTCACTCTGTATGCCAGTTTCCTCTTTACCGCCGGGAAGATGGGGATAATAATAACCTCTGCCTCCCAGGGTTGTGGGGAGGATCAGATAAGATATTTGTAAAGCAAATGTTTTAGCAGCGTTCAATCGTGTCCGACTCTTCCCGACTTCCTTTGGGATTTTCTTGGCAGAGATGCTGGAGTGGTTTGCCATTTCCTTCTCCAGTTCATTTTACAGTTGAGGAAACTGAGGAAAACAGGGTTAACTGACCTGCCGAGGGTCACACAGCCAGTAAGTGTCTGAAGCTGGATTTGAACTCAGGAAGATGAGTGTCCTTGACTCCAGGGCAGATATTCTATCTGCTTCACCCCCTAGCTGCCCAGATGAGTGCTAGACAGTCATGAGGGGCAGTGGATAGTGTCTGGCCTGGAGTCAGAAAGACCTGAGTTCCAAATTTAGCTTCAGACACTAGCTCTGTAACCCTGAACAAGTCATTTAACCCAGTTTGCCTCAGTTTCCTCCTCTGTAAAAGGAACTGGAGAAGGAAATGGAAAACCACTCCAGTATCTCTGCCAAGAAAGCTCCAAATGGGGTTGGAAAGAAATGGATACCACTGAAGGACAACAAATTCTTATTAGTGGAGTTAAAAAGTCAGGACCTCTGGATTTGAATCTGAAGCCTCTGGTAGTTCCCTGCTTTGAGCCTTAGTTTCCCTGGTGGTAAAACATGGGGGTTGGACTATATTATTTTTAAACCCCCTTTCATCTCTAAATCCTGTGAGGGCATCAAGGGCTCCCCACTTTTGGGGCCAGCGTTTGCAGATGGGAATGGTAGTGCATTTCTGGAAGCATGACCAGGATAGGTCTATGTAAGAGGTAGGTTGAGGGGACAACCCCCAGGTCAGGCTTGGCCAGGGGTGGGAAACCTGCAGTCTCAAGGCCACATGTGGCTCTCTAGGTCCTCAAGTGCGGCCCTTTGACTGAATCCAAACCTTACAGAATAAATCCCCTTAATAAGAGGATTTGTTTTGTAAAACTTGGACTCAGTCAAAAGGCCCTACCCAAGGACCTAGAAGGCTATGTGTGGCCTCAAGGCTGTAGGTTCCCCACCCCTGGTGCTGGTCCTTCTGTTGGTACTTTTTCTGTAAGAGTATAGGAGGCTCCGTCCTGGTCTCTCACTTGTAGTGACTGAGTCTTTTTCCCCAGGGTCCTGAGCTCATACAGAAGGCAGGTGGGCTGCATGGCTTTATGAACTGGAACCAAAACCTGCTCACGGTGGGTCTGGAAGCCTTGATGGTGGGGAGGTGGGCCATTGGGAGAAGCAGTGTGTTTTAATGGAAAGGGCCCCAAACTTAGAGTGAGGAAGCCTAGCTGGGCTCCTAGCTGCTGTTTGAGCCTCTTAAAGGCTCACTTTCTTTATAATGTAAAAACAGGGAAAAATTATCTTCGCATTCTCTGCCTCCCTGGGTTGTCTTGGAGAAAGCATTTTGTCAACTTCAAAGCACTTTAGAAATAGGAGCTGAGGTTATTATTAGTATTCCAGGAGCTGAGCACAGTGAGATGGAAAGAGCCCTGGATGGGGGGTTAGATAACCTTCAACAAATCACACTCTTTCTGTTGCTCATTCCCTCCCCACACCCCATAGAATGAGGGGATTAGCTTTGATCATCTCCCAGGTTCTAACTCCGTCAACTTACTTTCTCAATGGGAGGGTGGCAGATGCTTATTGAGGACCGGAGGTCAATAGGGAGTGTCATCCACAGGACAGTGGTGGCTTCCAAATGGTGTCACTGCTGGCGCTGTCCGAGGTGACCGAGGAAGGAGTGCGATTCCGTTCCCCATACGATGGTGCCGAGATCCTGCTGAGCCCAGAGAAGTCAGTGGAGATTCAGAATGCGCTGGGTGAGCCCTGGCTGGTGAAGAGGAGCCAGAGGCTAGTGCTGCTGGCTTTTCTCCCCAGGAAGCTGACAGGGGGTGGGGCAGGGGGGGGGGGCGGCGGCGCTGGGGAGCAGAAGGTGGTTTGTAACAAGAAGAATAACTAGACTTTGAAAGGGGATACCCTGTTTCAAATCTCAGCTCTGACATTTTCTAGCTGTGTGACTGTGGTCAAGTCTTTTCTCCTCCTGTCTGGTTAGCTAATTTGTAAAGTGGAGAGCACAATTCTTTCATTATTAATGGGCCTTTTCAAAGTGAAGTGCTTCGTAAGTCTTGATGGCAGCTAGGTGGCAGTTTATAGAGCACCCGGCCTGGAGTCAGCAAGATCTGAGTACAAATCCCAGCTCAGACTCTAGCTGTGTGACCCTGGGTAAGTCACTTAACCTCAGTTTGCCTCAGTTGCCTTATCTGTATAATGGGGATAATATAATAGCACCCACCTTGAAGGGTTGTTGTGAGGAACAAATGGGATAATATGTGCCTGGCACGCAGTGCTATATCAAAGCTTATCCTGGCCCCTCCCCCCTCGTGTAAACGTTTGTGAGACACTCAAAAAATGTTTATTAATCAGAGGGCTAAACTCTAGGAACAAAAGGACAAAAAAAAAGGTACAATCCCTGCCTTCCAGAAGCTTACTGGGAGATATGATGTGTAAAAAAAGGTACATATGATACAAGGAAGGGTGGAAAATACTGACAAAGCATCCTAGGAAAATTTGAGGATAAAATCACTTTCAGAGGAGAGCAGAGACTGGAGAAGGCATCAGAAAGCAGACTTTTTATTTGTTTTCCCCCTTTCTGGATCCTTTTTTCTAGATCTCACCATGTTCTAAGAAGCGGGTCATCCCGGTTGCGCTCTCCCCCAACTGTCCCTCCTCTCAAGCAGAGATTCTCTGACCTTCCCTCTCCCTCACCCCCTCTCCAGGCTCAGACATCATGATGCAGCTGGACGATGTGGTTAGCAGCACTCTGACGGGCTCTCGAGTGGCTGAAGCCATGCACAGGTCAGGAGCGGTTTGTAAACCTTCATGGACTGTAGAAATGTGCATTCTTCTTGTCTTCTCAGCTGTGGTTCTCTCTTCTCCCCACCCCCATCCCCATCTAGCTCCTCGACCTCACCACAGCCTTTGACCCTGCAGCCCACCCTCTCCTCTCAAGGGTTTCCTGACATTGTTCTCTCTTGATTCTCCTCTTCCCCATCTGACTTCTCAGTCACTGCTAACTGTGGGAATCCCCTGAGGCTCCGTCCTGGGCTGTCTTCTCTTTTTCCTCTCGCCTTTCCCTCTTGGTGGGCTCATCAGTCTCCCTGGGTTCGATGATCCTCGTTCTGCAGATGATTTCCAAGTTTATGTATCCAGTGCTAGTCCCTCCCCTGAGCTCCAGTCTCATGTCACAAGCTGCCTGTTAGACCTTTAGATGTCCTGGAAGCGTCTCAGCCTTAACATGTTCAAACCAGAACTTACTGCTCTCCCCAAACCATCCTGCTGACTGTCAAGGGCACCACCATCTTTCCGTCTCCCTCAGTTTGTGAGCTTGGTGCCTTCTTTTATTCTCCCTCACCCCGCGCATCCAATCCACTGCTAAATCTTGTCTCAGTCCCCACATAATATGTCCCCTTCTCTTGTCTCAGATGCCACCCTAGTCCAGGCCTCATCACGTCCTGCCTGGCTATCACACGCACCTCCTAACTGCTTGTCCTGCCCCAGGTTTCCCCCTTCTGCATTTCCATCCTTTCTATATTTTCCAAAGGGTGGTTCTGAGCCCTCCCTCTCCACTCCATAAGCTCCTCTTTCTGGCATTTAAAGGTCTTCTTTGCAAGCCGGCCTCTCCTTACCTTTCTTACTCTTCCACTTCACTCCTCTCTGTGCGTTTTACTGGTTTCCTTGCTGTTGCTCACACATGATGCTCCATCTCCCCACACTGATGCTTTTTCTCTGGTCACCCCCCATGCCTGGAATGGTTTCCTCCCTCACTCTTGCCCCTTGGAATCCCTGGTTTCTATCAGGATTCAACCCAAGCGAATCTTTCTTCATGAAGCCTTTGCTTGGTCCCTCCATTTGCTACCTTGTATTGTTTTTGTATGTATCCTATATATACTTGCTTCTATACATATTGTCCACCCCATTAGAATGTAAGCCCCTTGAGGGCAGGGGCTATTTTGCATTTGTCTCTGTGGCCTCTTAGCATAGTGTCTGGGACATAGTAGTCACTTAATAAATGCTTGTTGATTGATTTCATATAGCTGATAAGTATTTGTTGAATGACTAGCAGCAGAGATGTTACTTGTGCCCCCACCCCTATAGAGGGTTTTGGTCATCTGCTTGGGGCCCCTCAGGGCTGAGGAGAGGCTATAATCAGAGTGCTCATTGCAGGTCCATCCGCTGGCTAGACCGATGCATCGCGGCCAATCGACGACCCGACCAACAAAACCTATTTGCCATCATCCAGGGTGGCCTGGACCCTGTTTTGCGGAGCAAGTGCCTTGAAGGTAAGTGCCCCAGTGTCCTGGGCAGGGAAGGGGAAGCATGTGGGATGAAAGCTTCTTTCCCAGCCCATGAAGAGCTTGTGTCTCCCAAGGATATTTGGGAGTAATGGGACAGAGCAGGGGCTCCACCTGCTGCCTTCCAGAGGCAGGCTGGAGGGATGGTGACATGGCCGTTTCTCTGTTCCCTCTCTTCCCAGAGATGACCAAGAGGGATGTGCCAGGCTTTGCCATAGGGGGACTGAGTGGAGGCGAGAGTAAAGAGCAATTCTGGAAGATGGTGACACTGAGCACAGACCGGCTGCCTCGGGAGAAGCCGCGCTATCTTATGGGCGTTGGGTAAGGGAGTGTCTGCTGAAGTAGACCCAGAGCCCTTGGAGCTTCTGGTCTGGCACAGAGATGCGGCCCTTGTCTTTAGGGGGCACCCCCCGCCCCCATCTCCAGAGCAGAGGGAGGATTGGGAGTAGTCTTGGGTTATGTGGGAGAGGGAAGGTCCTTGGCCTCTCTTAGACACCTCTCTCTTTCCCCTGCCCTTGGGGGCCCTCCAGTTCCAGAACAGGAGCTGGGAATGGGAGCAGAGAGGGCATATCCGGGGTGTGGGTAGGGAGGGTTGGCTTCTGTCTGATGCTTCTTTTCTTCCCACCGTCCCCCAACAGCTATGCTACTGATCTGGTGGTCTGTGTTGCCCTGGGCTGTGACATGTTTGACTGTGTCTTCCCCACACGCACTGCGGTGAGGCCTGGTGGGTGGGTTCGACCGGGTCAGAGATGGCTTGGGGGGTTGTGGTTCAGGGCCAGGACCAGCTCCCTCTTTGCCCTCCCTCCAGCGCTTTGGGTCTGCGCTTGTTCCCACGGGGAACCTCCAGCTGAAGAAGAAGCAGTTTGCCAAGGATTTCCGGCCCATTGATGAGGCTTGTACATGCCCTACCTGTCAGAGGTATCTTGGACCTGGGGAAGGGGGTGGGAGCAGGGTCCTCTGGGCAGGTGCTGATGCCCCCTCCTGTCCTTCAGGTACACCCGGGCCTTCCTCCATGCTTTACTACACAGCAACAACACAGCTGCCTTGCATCACGTCACCGTGCACAACATCGCCTACCAGGTATGGGGACCCTTGGTTCATGACACCACAGGATCATAGGTTTTCGTCTGTTCTGAACCCTTCGTTTCATAGTTGGGGAAACTGAGGCTCAGAAAGAGACAAGGATTTGCTGAAAGTCACACAACTGGGGGAATCTCTGGCAGTGTAGATGGGGAGGGGCAGTCATAGGATCAGAGGATTTAGAGTTGGAAGAGAGCTTAGAGGTCCAACCTCCTCCCCCCATTTTACATTTGAGGACACTGAGGCCTAAGAATAGCTCACAGCTCTTTAGAGTTTTAAGGTTGCCAAGATAGTTCTCCTCCTAACAATACTGAGAGCTAACGAGGGCAGGGATTGCTGTGCCCATCTTACAGATGAGGGAACTGGAGCTTATAGAGGCGAGGCCATTCCACAGTTAAGGTTCAGAGGCAGGATGTGAGTCCAGGTATCTGGATCTCCAGAAAATTAAGCACTTTTCTAGAGGGAGGGAGGGAGCCTGAGAAACATCTTGAAATGACAGAGTGCTTAGAGGGGACTGAGGAGACTTACATTTGAATCCTGGCTGTGTGAGCCTGGGCAAGTTTCTTCTCTCTGAACTATGGTGTTCTCATTGGCCAAGAGTTTTAATGACCTTTGCACAGGGTTGGGGGTGATGTGCTCTGGCAGTCTTCAGAGCACTGTAGAGATGCCAGCTGTTGCTCATGGATCATAAATCCTAGGGCCCATTTCTAGTCCAAACCTCTAGTCCAACCCCCCCCCCGCCCCACCCCGTTTTACAGATGAAGCAGCTGAAGCTAAGGACTTACCCAAGGTCACACAGGTAGTTAGGTACTAGTTGTGGCATTGGAACTCATGTCCCCAGACTCCAGGTGTCCCCACATATGGGCTGGGGGCTGTTTTGGGGGACTGTGACTAATGTCTCCCTGTTTTCTGTCTCCCTCCCCTTCTTACACACACACACACACACACACACGCACACACCCAGCTGCGGCTGATGGATGCCATCCGGACGAGCATTGTGGAGCACCGTTTCCCTGACTTTGTTCGGGACTTCATGAAGACCATGTATGGAGAGCTTGGACGCTGCCCAGCCTGGGTTGTGGAGGCCCTGGAGTCAGTTGGCATCCCTTTAAATTGACCAGCTATCCCAGTCTCCAAGCAGAGCCTTGCCCCTGATCTGGGGGTGCTCCAGGGACAGGAACATTGCCTCCAGGAACTAAAGCCAAGGCTGTGTGTGAAGAGGGAACCTCTGTGGGTTGGCCCAGGCCCCAGAGTAAAGACTGAAGTGTTTTCTTTTTTATAGAATCCCTCTAAGGGGAGATAGACCTGGGTGTGTTCCTCCCACCCACAGCCACCCTGCAAGAAAGCTATGTTTTACATGACTTCACATGCATAATTGATGTCATATTGCTTCCCTTCTCAACGCCTGGGGAAGGGGCGGGAGAGAGAATTTGAAATTCAAAACTTAAAAAAAAAAAGGAATGTTCAAAATAAATAAATTTGGAGGTAGAGAAGAAAATAGGAAAAATGGAGAATGGTTGATGGAACAAGAAGTAAGGTCCTAGTGGAGAAAGGAGGAGTTGAGATTAAGGTGAAGGGCTTTGAGACCTGAGGGCACAAGGAGAGGAAGGGGCAAAGACAGGTGGGGATGCCAGGGTGCTCACATCTGCTGCCATCAGGCTCCATGGTAAGGTAGGGAGAAAAAAGTTTTGAACAGCTGTGGGGGACATGATTGAGGTCAAGGAGAGATGCACAGAAGGTGTGCGGTGCAGCATCGGGAAATGGGCCAGCATGACTGTACAGTTGGGCCATTCGATGGGGCTTTGTGATCCTCCAGCAACACTGAGCAGTTTAGGAGGTTAAGTGGAGGTGGATGGATCGTGGGGTAACCCAGGCTACAGATTAGCCGGGTAGGGATGATAATAATGGTGATCTCTAGTGTTTTAAGGTTTGCAAACGCCTTACAAATAACTCATCTGATCCTCGCAACAACCCTGGGAGGTGGGTGGTTTTATCCCCATTTTTTAAAGCTGAGGAAGGAGATGGAGAAGTGACTCAGAGTCACACAGCTAGGAAGGTGTGAAGTAGGATTCAAATGCAGGTCTTTCTGACTCTAGGTCCAGTGCTCTCTGCACCGTGCTACATAGGATAGTGAGATGTGGGACCCAAAGGTGGAAGATTGATATAATCTTCAAAAGTGTATTAAATGTGGCAGCCAAAACTTCAGGCTGCATTTCATGCTATAGTGTACAGGTACAGAGAGGTGATAATTCTGTCATCACGTTATATCCTGGTCACACCACTGTCTGGGGGTATTGTGTTTGTTGCTGGATGCTACATTTTGCGGAGTCTCAGCAAGCACCAGCTATATGTGCCAGGCATTGTGCTAAGCCCTGGGGATACATAGACAAAAACACATCTCTGCTTTGAAAAGGTTCTTGATCTGGAGCAGCTAGATGGCACAGTGAAAAGACCACCGGCCCTGGAGTCAGGAGGACCTGAGTTCAAATCCAGCCTCACACACTTGACGCTAGCTGTGTGACAGTGGGCAAGTCACTTAACCCCAACTGTCTTGCCTTCCCCCCTCCAAAAACAAAAAAAACCGGTTCTTGGTCTAATGGGGGAGGCAACGTGCAAACAACAATCTTCATTCAAGGTAGAGATTGCAAATGGAAGGTAACCTCACAGAAAAGATGCTAGCAGTAAAGGGAGGCACTAGAAAGGCCTCTTGCAGAAGGTTCAATTTAAGCTGAGTCTTCAGGGACGTTAGAAGGCAGAGGTGAATAGGGAGACTTTGTATGCAGAGGGACAGCTAGAGTAGGCATGGCTTTGGGAGACGTGTAACATGTAAGGAAAAGCAAGAATGGTGTTGCTAGATTGACAAGTACATGGAGGGGAGACTAGATACTAGAAAGGAAAGCAAGTTGATAAAGCATTTTGCTGAGTACTTGGGATACAAAGAAAGTTTAAAAAACTTTCTGCTGTAATGGGAGGAGACAGCATAAAAGTAACTACTGTATTTCCCCATGTATAAGATGCTCCTGTGTGTAAGACGCACCTTAATTATGGGGCCCGAAATTTGAAAAAAGAATGTATTACATAAAGTTATTGAACTCAAGTTTTATTCATCATAAAATGCATACAATAATACGATGAAATTCAAGGGCCTTCTGCTCATAGCTTTCGGGCATCTTTTGGGCAAGTCTGGTGTGTGTATGCGTGCTTAGTCCATTCCGTTTCATGAACCTGAAGCACCAATTGTTTCCTCCTTTGAATTCAGTAACTTCTTTTTCATCAGCAATTCTTGCCTCATGCTGAACCATCTTTGTGGACACAGGAATTCCAATTGCCTTTTGTTCTTCAATCCATATCTTCCATTCCCTCTCTAAATCAGGCCATTTTGCTGACTTGCCTCTCATGGCCTTCTTCTGCCATGGTGTTTTCAGTAGGGTTTCTTCCTCCCATAGCCAGTCTTGGATTGTTTTCTCAGTTGGAGGAGGATCAAACTTACGTTCAGCAGCACTATTTCCATTCACTTTTGCAAACTGGATCACTTTTAACTTGAATTCAGCACTGTACAAAAATCATTTCTGCCATTTCTGGGCAGAACATGGCAAAATGTAACCTAATATACTGGTAACATACAAAACAATGAGCGCAAAGACAAGTGCAAAAAAGCAGGAAATGCAAGTAAAAAAATCTACAACCACTGTATAAGACACACCCAGTTTTTAGACCCCAAATTTTTTGAAAAAGGGTGCATCTTATACATGGGGAAATATGGTATATACAAACAAAATGCATACACAAAATGCTAATCCTAGATGGAAGGTCTAGCATTAATAGGACCTGGGAAAGGCCTTAGATTAAAAGGCCAAGGCATCCCATTTCATCTGAGGCCATCTCCAATCATCTTGATATGTATCTTGCCATTGAACCCAGATGGCTCTGGAAGAGAGTAAGGCTGGTGACTTTGCACGGCCCTATCTCACTTAAATCTAATTCACTTACAAGTCATGATGTCACCTTCCTGATGTCATGGTCCTCTTCCAGAACAAAGGACAACAATGAATGAGCATTAATGGGGACTGGGAAAGGATTTTTCAGAAAGTGAGATTTTTATCTGGAACCTGAAGGAAGCCAAGAGATGAAGAGAGAAAAATCCAAGTTTAGAACACAGCAAATTCCACAGAATCAGGACTGTCTGAAAACGAAAGTCTGTTATTGGATTGGAGTTTGTGGGGTGAGGATGGGGAAGAGTAAGGTATAAGAAGACTGGAAAAGTAGGAGAGAGAAAAGTGCTGAAGGGCTTTAAAAACCAAACAGTGAATTTAATATTTGTCCTGGAAGTAAGAGGTAGCCGCTGGAGCTTTCGTTCATTCGTTCTTCGAATGAATGAAGGAAACCTCCAGCGGCTACCTCTTATTGAGAGGGGGGAATGACATGGTGAAATCTGGGCATTAAGGAAGATCACTACTAGCTGAGTAGAAGATGGACTGGAATAGAGAAAGACATGAAGCAGGGAGACCAACCAGCAGGCTATTGCAATGGTCCAGGCATGAAGGGATGAGGGCCACTGTACGAATGGAGAAAAAGGAGTGTATATGAGAGATGTGAAAGTTGGAACAAGGCTTGGCAACAGATTAGATAAGCTGTTTGTCTTTTGTTTTCAGAGGACTAATGAAATATCTTAGCTCATGCATGAATTGATATAAGTGAGGCAGGGTTGCATAAAGTTGTCGGCCTCACTTCATCTTCCTGAGTCATCAGAGTCCAGTGGCAAGACAAAAATCAAAATGACTGGTGATGGCTGGGATGCAGTGGATGACCTTGGTGTCTGATTCCCGACCAAGCTCTAAGTGCTCCACAGTGACTGCTTCAGCCACCTGCATGGCTGTAAGAATAAATTGTGCTCATCTGCCCTCTCTGTCCGGGGGAAGTCTTTATGTGTTTGGGGTTAGACACCCCCTCACCCCAACTTATGGGCAGGTTTGAGGCCAGTTAACCTCAACCTGCTTTAGCTCATCTGCTGAGACAGTTTACTGAGGGTTGACCGCTGTTCATGCTACAGCATCCTGGAGCTACAGGTGAACTGGGTAAAGGTGGACACTGAAGGTGGGTGAATAGCCCTGAAAAGGCTTGGCATATCTTCATACCAGAGGGGCTAGTTCTTCTTACACATTCTATAAACCCTAATTAGATAAGCAAGAGAGGAGTTAAGGATGATGGCTATGTTGTGAGCCTGGGAAAATGGGAGGTTGGTGGTAGCCTCAGTTAGTAACAGGGAAGTTTGGAAGAGGGAAGGGAAAGAATATTGGTTCATCTTTAACATGTTGATTTTGAGTTGTCTGTGATATATCCAGTTCAAGATATCCAAAAGGCAGTGGGATATTTGAGACAAAGTGATGAGAGAGGTTAGTTAGGACTGGATATATTGATCTGGGGAATCATCTGCATAGGGATGATAATTGAACCCATGAAAGTTGATGACATCACCAGAGATAATTCAGAGGGAAAAGAGAAGAGGACCCAGGACTGAGTCTTGGGGGACACCTACTGTTATAGGGTGTGATCTGGAGGAAGATGCAGCAAAGAAACTAAGAGCAGTCAGACAGGTAGGAGGAAAAAGTAATATCATGAAAACCTAGAGTAATGGATCCAGAAGAGGACAGTTGGCAATGTCAGAGGCAGTGGAGAGATTGAGAAAGGTGAGGACTGAGAAAAGACCATTGGATTTGTCAATTAAGAGACCACTGGTAACTTTGGAGAAGGCATTTTCCTTAGAAAGATGAGGTTGGAAGCCAGACTGCAGAGGCAAATGAGAAAAGAAAGGAAGTAGTAGCACCTAGTGTAGGGGCCTTCATCATCTGGAGAACATACAGAAGACGACATATATAAATTCCATGTCATGAGGGTTGATTGAAGGAACTGGAATATTTAGCCCTTCAAAGGGTGGTGGTGATGGTTTCAGGTGTCTTTAAGTATTTTAAGAGTTGTGATTAGAAGGATATGATTAGAATTGTTTTGCTTGTCTCAGAGGCCAATAAGTCAATCAATCGAATCAACCAACATTTATTAAGCACCTACTGTGTTCCAGGCACTGTGTTAAGCACTAAGGATACAAAAAGAAGCAAAAGACAGCCTCTGCCCTCAGTTACAGTCTAATGAGAGAGATGACATTCAAACAAGGCAAGCTATGTACAGGATAAATAATTAACAGAAGGAAGAAACTAGAAATAAGAGGGGTTGGAAAAGCATTCCTGTGAAAGATGAAATTTTAGCTGGGACTCATGGAAAGCCAGAGAAGCCTTTAGGCAGAATTGAGGAGGGAGAACATTCCAGGCATGGGGGCCTGGAGCTGAGAGATGGGCTATGTTGTTCATAGAAAAATCAGTAGGCTAGAGTCACTGGATCCAGCAGAGCTAGGAGCAGTGGGTGAAAATTTCAGAGAGACAAGGGAAGGAAAACCTTCCTTAAAAAAATAACCACGATGATACCTTACCATTACATGGCTTACTTTAAGGTTTACAAAGTACGTTTTCTATATTAGCTCATTTATTCCTTAAAACATTCCTATGAGGTAAGTGGTATTATGCCCATTTTTCAATTGAAGAAATGCAGGCTCAGGTAGACTCTAGTAATTAAAATTTTCCAAAAGGGGAGGTTGCTTCAGGAGGTAGTGAGTTCCCTCTCCTTGGAGATGTTTGAGCAAAGGCTGTAGGGCCATCTGTAAGAGATGTTTTAGCAAGGATCATTGATGGAGTACAGGTTAGACTGGATGGCCTGTGGGATATTCTCCAACTCACATCCTGTTATTCTTTGGAACAGTCATGCAGGGAGGGAAGTGAAGGCTGGACAAGGGTGATGGAATAAGGAGATGGGGAGTCAAGATGAAAATCTTGACAAAGTTCATGAATGAGGGTGTGGTGGAAGAACCAGTCTTTGCATGATTTTCGAGGTTGTGTTTTTGGTTTTTGAAGCGATGAGATTGTAGGGTACAGAAGTTCTTCCTCTTGACCAGAGCAGGTACACCTGATGTGGTCACTAAGAGAAGAATGACAAGGCCAGTGGGTAGCCTATACCTCTATGTCTCCTTCCAACAAGATACTAGATGCTGTCTGAGCTTAAGCTGTTGCAGTTTTTACCTCTCAGAGGGACCCCACCCTCCAAGTCTGTTCATACCCTGGCGGGGAGATCCTTTGCAAATATACTGGTTTACCAAGGATTAACTACTTAGATCTTGGAGAATAAGGCACTTAGAATGTCAGGAAAGATGTGCTTTGGCTGATACTCCTTCCCTCCCTCCATCTGTACTACACACCCTGAGGCGATAATTCTGCATCTTCTTTCTTCCCTTGAGTTCCTTCTCAGAAGCCTGAATAGATCAATCAACATTTATTAAGCACCTACTAGGTTCCTATCATTGCATTTCATGGACTTCATTCTTCTAAAACAGGCAAAAGAAGATTGAATTGATCCATATGTTCTATTCATGCTTCCCCATCCTCACTGTACTTTTGTGATGGTGAACATATGAAATGACTGAGGAAACAAAGGTTTAGACTTCCAAGCAATGCATTGCCAATTGCATAACAAGCTGAGATCAGGCCTTATCAGCTTGGCACTGGACCCTGAAACAGCTTTTTATGCATTAAAAGCAAACAATTAACGGGAAATAAACCATGATACAAGATTAGGTAATCTGACTTCTAATTGGAGGAAAGATTAGGACCTTTCCATGTTGGGAGGGGAAGAGAGAGTAGGTACAGTTCCCTGAAATCAGAAAAAAGGTGTCCTACTCCTCCCCTCCCAGTGTCTATATTTAATCGAAAGAATAAGGAAACATTAACTGATTGACCAGTATAGGGCCAGTTTTCAGATAAGACATATGGGTTGCTTAAGATGTATAATTGTGAGAAAACTCCTTGCATCAGTCTTTGAATCTGATCGAGTTTCTGCTCAGTTTAACCTGTTGTTGTTGTTGGTCCTTCATTCTCGAAGACAACCAATGATACCACAGGGTGATGTCTTGGCTTACTTATGATGAGTTGGATTTGTGAGGCAGGATTGCACAGTCTTCAGCTTTACTCTTTCTTCTAGAGTCATCAAAGCCCAGTGGCAAGATAAAAATCAAGATGACTGGTGTTGGCTGGGGTGCAGTGGGTGACCTTGGTGTCTTTGATTTCTGGCCAAGCTCTCAAGTGCTCCATAGTGCCTACTTTAGCCACCTTCATGGCTGTAGGAACAAATTGTTCTCATCAGCCCGTTCCACCAGGGAAGTCTTCACACGCTTGAGGTAGACATCCCCCCAACTCATGGACAGGTTAGAGGCCTGTTGGTTACCCTCAACCTGGTTTAGCCCATCTGCCAAGATGATTTTACCAGATTTACCAGATTTTACCAGTTGCCGCTGTTCATGCTACAGCTTCTTGGAGCCACAGGTGAGAGTTGAGTGACAAGTGGAAACCAAAGGTGGATGATCCCTGAAATGGACTAAGCAAGCCCTCATACCAGAGGTGCTAGTCCTCCCTGGATAACCCCTCCAACCCCAGTATAACCTAGAACTTAGTTAAGGGTCTCTAAGCAGCAGGCAGAGGTTGTCCAGCTTCCCAGCCATGAAGGGCCAGGTGCAAACATGCAATAAAGTTTTCTCACAAAACAAAAATTGTACTAGACCCATAATCTAATAAAAAGGGAACTGAGCTAGACCCAGAATTGAGTCACAAGGTGGAGTCAGTGTGGTTCACTCAGTTCCCATAATCCCCACCCTATACACATGAAGTAGATGGTATAGAAATACCTTAATGTTATTTAGGGAAAGAGGGGTAGGAAGAGGGATATAGTTGAACTGGGGGAGGAACTGGAAAGGAAAGCAAACTAACTGTAAGACCCAATGATCTGTGTCTAGACTGGACAAAAGGAAGATGGGAAGAGGAGCTGGAGGACCTAATTTTAGATTAAAAGCAATAATAAGAAAAATAGCGGCAACAGTAACATAACTTTAAGGTTTGGAAAGTTCTTTACATGTGTGATCTCATTTGAGCCTCATAATAACATTTTGAGTTTCATGTTAATTACAATCCTCATTTTATAGAATATTAGTGTTAATCTCATTCCTTTTTTTCATACTTTCTTTTTCTTTGTACAAAATTAAGTAGGTAGTAAAGAGAGATAACATCATAATATGATTTGTTCCCCATGAAAAATACAGAACATAGATCATTAGAACTGGAAAGTACCTTAAGTCATGTAATAGCAAGAGAAGGGATCTTTGAGCAAAGAACTTAGAAACCCTTCATTGTTCCCTGGATTTTTTTTAAATGGTTGCATCAGAATTGGAATATGAACATGTAAACCAAGCCCATTTTGTATAGCTCTCCTTATTGGTAGTCAAAATCAGTTACTTAAGGCTCTGTGCCAGCATGAGGGGTAGAGCGGATGAGAGCTCAGAAGAAAGGAGATCCTGGTCTTTTCACTTCTCCAGAGAGAAGATACTTGGTTCCAGGTTCTTTTTTAGGGAAGATGTCCCTGAAGGAAGAGAAAGACTCTGGGAAGAAGCTAACACATAGAGGATCTGGTGCCTCAAGCATATCCTTACCCTAGTTTAGTACGTTAGAGACTTCTGAGGAGTCTGGAAACACACTTTCTTGTTTCAGCTGAGCTATCTCACTCCTAGTGGGAAAGTCCCACAAAAATGTCAAAAGTCTTTCCAATTCACTGGGGACAGCACATAATTAATGAGGAAAGACTGCAAAGGAAGTATCTCAATTTCCAATTCTTGGCTACCACAAAAAGAGTTGTTTGCATTTGTTTCTATAAGAGCGTGGGTGTGGAGGCACATGGGAAGTTTTTGCCAACGTATGCTTGCTCAATTATATCTTCACTGATACACATTTTGGTTTGATTAAATCAGTAAGCATTTATCAGGGACCTGTTACGTGTCAGGCATTGTCCTAAGCACTAGGGATACAAAGAAAGGCAAAAAAATATCCTGCCATTGAAGTGTTCTCACAATCTAACAGGGGAGAGAACATGCTAACAGCTATGTACAAACAAGATATATTCAGAATAAATTGGAGACAATCAACAGAGAGAAGGCACTAGCATTAAGTGGGATCAGGAAAGGCTCCTGGTAGAAGGTGGGATTTTAGCTAGACTTGGAAGAAGCCAGGGCAGCCAGGAGGTAGAGATGATGTGGGAGAGTTCCACTCATGGGAGAAAGGAAGGACAGCTTCTTTTGTCCCAATAAATTTCAAAATGCTAGAGGTCCTCTGTTCAGTCATTCTCTGACTCTGTGTGTTTGTTTATTTGTGTGTGTGTGTGTGTGTGTGTGTGTGTGTGTGTGTGAGAGAGAGAGAGAGAGAGAGAGAAAGAGAGAGAGAGAGAGAGAGAGGGAGAGGGAGATAGAGAGTTAGTTCATGGGATTGACCTGTGGGGTGGAAAGAGATAAAGTTTCCTTAAAAGAAATTCCAAACGAACATGACAAGAATGAGAGCCAACAGTTCCTTACAATCTGGGCAATTAAATTTTTTGGGGGGGGGCAGAGCAGTTGGGGTTAGGTGACTTGCCTAAGGTCACACAGTTAGTACATGTCTCAAGTGTCTGAGGCCGGATTTGAACTCAAGTCCTCCTGACTCCAGGGCCAGTGCTCTACTCACTGCGCCACCTAGGTGCCCGGCAATTAATTTTTTATGTAGTTTAATAGAACCATTTCCTTAGTTTGCACATGAGGTCTTGCTCCCAGATTAGTTGTAATAAAGTTAAGACCAAATTTGTAGATTAGTATGTGAGCCTGTGGCAAGAATGTTTTTGCATACAGAGGAAACCTCGAGGGCATTTGAATCCCCCTTTCTATCTTTTTCAAATTCCCTTAAATTTGATTGATTCAAATGGCAATGGGACAATAGCAAGAAAACATTTGTATCTCCTTATAGGAGGAGAGACGTATTAGTTTAATACATTAAAATAATGTAATGGGGATGGTGACATGGAGAGCCTATTTGGGAGCAGGAATTTTCTGAAATCACATAATAAATAGGATGTTTGGATGGCAGACCTGGATTTTTTTTTTCTCTGACCTCATTGTCCTGGGTTAAGTATTTTTGGCTGGGGAGATAAAAGTCCCATTTAATGTGTGACTAGGAGAAGGGTCACACCCATGATTAAGAATCCTGACCAGTGGGATAGGAGGAGCCAAATTGAGAAGCTCAGGTTATAGAATGGATTATTCTACAGGATAAATGGTTCAGGCTGCCCAGCCAGCTGATACACCCTTGGAGAAGAGAATTGAACAAGCATTTATTAAGCACCTACCAAATGCCAGGCACTGTGCTATGCACTTTACAAATATGGTTTCATTTGATCTTCACAATAGCCCTCTGAGGTAGGTGCTTTGTTATTTTATAATTTATACTATTTTATAATTGAGTAAACTGAGACAGACAATGGCCAAGTGGCTTGCCCAGGGTCACATAGCTAGTAAGACCCGCCAATCCCAGCTCCCTATTCACTGTGCCACCTAGCTGCTCCCAGGGAACAGAATGCCCAACTTAAGCACAGCTTGAAGGTTATTGGGGATATTTTGGGATTGCCAGAGACAACAGACCTCTCACAAAAGATCAGAAGAGATTGGATTTTAGGAGAGGAAGCAAAGGGGTGGGAAGTCCTGCTAATTGACAGCTATTGTTTAGGTTAAGGAGCTAGTGAAGTATCTCCAAAGAGACAATTGGGACCCACAGTGCCAATTTACCCACATCTACCTTCTAGAATTTGATTTTGCAGCATGATATGACCTGGCATGTCACAGCTTCTTTACCTCTCTCACCTGAAATCTGAAGGAAACATAGCAGTGGGCATGATTTGATGGCATCTTGAGTGTTAAAATGATGTTCTAGACTCTCCACAAAGGGAACAGGCCACAATTAACCCCATATTGAGGGCAGGATTAAAGTATACCTGGACATAAACTAGAGGGAAACTATGGACATGTTGGGAATCTGGTCTTGATATCCATAATGGGTTATACTACACCACCATTCTATGGCCCTCATACACAAGATAGCAAGACTGGAAATAGATATGCCAGTGGTTTGGGCTGCTGTACAGAGGTGTCCTAGGTGATACTTGAAGTATTAAAGTTGCAATAGCAGCCTTCACCTGGCTTTAGCCTGTTTTCTTCAAGCCTACCGAGAAGATGACTGTCACTTAATGAACAAACTACGGAGGGCATATAATATGTGATCTGTCCACTAGGTGGCATTACACTCAACTCACGAGTTAAGTGGTTTCATCAGAGAGCAACCAGAGTACACTCTTTCAGGCTTCCCCAAATGGCTTTTCCCACTACATAAGGGATTTGGCTGCTCTTGGGTTGGATTGACCAGATCACTTGGCCACTGGAAGTTACTGTCAGACTGGGATAGGTTGCTTCTGGATAGGGCTAAGCAAGACACTTTTGTTGCTGGATTGCTGCTACCTGGGCTGAATTGTGCAAATTGCTTAGCTTCTGGACTTTTCTCAGAGTATGTCAGCCTGATGGGTCAATCTGCTAGTCTCCTTGGCGTGCTTGTCAACAGGCAGCTGCAGTCTTCTATCACCTATAGCCACTGGCTGGGCTATGTGGTGCTGTGATCTTTTCAGCTGGAGTGTTTACTGTACTCTTCTAGATGGGGCAATGATTCTCAGCCTGGTCCTCTTTGTCTTAAATCCTCAACTCTGAGGTTTATCACTTCCAGGTAGGAAGTGGGAAAAGTTTAGCTTCTCATGTTAGACAACTTGGTTATGGTGTATACTCTTTTAAAAAATATGTTGACCTATCTTCTTCCCTAAAATTTTATTCAATTTTTATATCAATGTTTATTTAAAATATTAGTCCGTACTTTTCTTTCTCTGTCTTGTCTCTCCCTGCTTTAGGTATGAGGCCAATATTTGTCTCAGAGGAATTCAATAGCATCTTTTCTTTCCCTATTTTTGCAAATAATTAATGCAACTTTGGAATTAATTGTTCTTTGAATGTTTGATAGAATTAACTTGTAAATCCATATGGTGCTGTACTGTTTTTCTTTGAGATTTCCTTTGTAATTGGTTCAATTTCTTTTTCTGATTTGGGGTCATTTAAATTTACTATTCCTTGTTCCATTAATCTGAATGTTTTGTATTTTTATTAATAGTCATCCGTCATGCTTATACTATAATTTTTGTTGGCATATAATGGAGCAAAATAGTTTCTAGTGATTTCCTTTATTTCCTCTTCATTTGCTGTGAGTTCTTTTCATTTTTTTTAATATTAGCAACTTGATTTCTCTTATTATCTAACAGTTTGTTTGTGGCACAATGGATAGAGTTTGGGGCCTGGAGTCAGGAAGACTCATCTTCCTGAGTTCAAATCTGGCCTCAGATTGGTATTAACTGTGTGACCCTGGGCATGTCATTTAGCCCTATTTGGCTCAGTTTTCTCATCTGTTAAAATGTGCTGCAGAAGAATGTGGCAAGCCACTCCAAGAAAACCTTAAATGGGAGTCAGGAAGAGTTGGACACAACTCAAAAAAAACTGAACAACAGCAAACCATTTAAGTTATAAAAACAAAACAAAACGAAACAAAAAACTCCTGGTATTGTTTATCAATTTAATGAGTTTTTTTTTTGTTTTCAGTTTTGTTTAGATGGTCTTGGATTTTCAGGATTTCTGTTTTTTGTTTGTGATTAGAGTTTTTGTTTTGTTGCTTTTCCTAGTTTTTTAAGTTATATACCTAGTTCATGGATCTGTTCTTTTTCTCTTTTGATGATGAACTAAGAAACATTTTCCCCTGAGGATTGCTTTAGTTGCATCTCCCAAGGTATGTCATCTTATTTTTATTTTCTTCTATGAGATTATCTATTGTTTCTATAATTTTTAATCTCTTACCCATGAATTCTTTAGGAATGAGTTGTTTAATCTCCATTTAAGTTTGAATTCTTTATTAAAATTTTCATTGCACTGTGTTTAACATTTCTGCTTTTCAGCATTTGTATATGAAGCTTTTATGCCCTAGCTCATGACCCATTGTTGTAAAAGTGCTATTTGAAAGCCCTTTACTCTTTTGTTTTGAGATGATATAGTTCTTTTTAGCTAACTTATTATGTATTTAATATTTCCTGTTATTTCTTGGAATCATTAAGTCCTGATTATTCCATTGCATTTTTTTAGGTAGTCCATTACTTGGATAAGCTTTTCTACATTCTATTCTATTATTTATTTCCCCTTCCATTTTCCCTCCAGAGCTCTTATTTTCAATTCTGCTTTCATTTTTTTTTCTGGAGGCAATTGGGTTAAGGGACTTGCCCAGGGTCACACAGCTAGTAAGTGTCTGAGGCTGGATTTGAACTCAGGTCCTCCTGTCTCCAGGGCTAGTGGTCCATCCATTGTACTACCTAACTGCCTCTAATTCTACTTCCATTTTTTAAAAAAAAAAGTTTTGTTTCATTTCTTCCAACCATTATTGTTGTTCCTGTTGTCAAGCCATTTGCCCCCCTCTATAGCTCCATTTAGGGTTATGTGTAATTACACTTTTCATCAGGGATCACCTTTTGGGTTTCCTCTTAATCCATAGTAATTCTTCATTCTTCATTCTTTTTTTAAATTCATATTGTCTCTGGCATAGCTCCTTGTTCAATGCTCCTGGTGTTTTAGGTCCACATGCCATGCCTCATGCTGGTTTTCCTGGTGCAAATTCTTTTCCAGCCTCAGCTGAGCTCTGGATGTGACTTTTTATCTAATTCTTAACTGGGTGGAGGATCCTGCTTCTGTTACTCCTTAGTCTTCTTTTTTTTAAATCATTATTTATTTACTTAATATTTTTAGTTTTCAGCATTAATTTTCACAAGAGTTTGAATTACAAATTTTCTCCCCATTTCCACCCTCCCCCCCACTCCAAGATGGCATATATTCTGATTGCCCCATTCCCCAGTCAACCCTCTCTTCTGTCACCCCACTCCCCCCCATCCCCTTTTCCCTTACTTTCTTATAGGGCAAGATAGATTTTTATGACCCATTGCCTGTATATCTTATTTCCTAGTTGCATGCAAAAACTTTTTTTTTGAACATCTGCTTTTAAAACTTTGAGTTCCAAATTCTCTCCCCTCTTTCCTTCCCACCCACCCTCCCTAAGAAGGCAAACAATTCAACATAGGCCACATGTGTCTCATTATGCAAAATCCTTCCACAATACTCATGTTGTGAAAGACTAACTATATTTTGCTCCTTCCTAACCCGTCCCCCTTTACTGAATTTTCTCCCTTGACCCTGTCCCTTTTCAAAAGTGTTTGCTTTTGATTATCTCCTCCCGCTATCTGCCCTCCCTTCTATCATCCCCCCTTTTTTATCTCCTTCCTCCTTCTTTCCTGTGGGGTAAGATACCCAATTGAGTGTGTATGTTATTCCCTCCTCAGGTTAAATCCAATGAGAGCAAGATTCACTCATTCCCCCTCACCTGCCCGCTCTTCCCTCCCAACAGAACTGCTTTTTCTTGCCACTTTTATGTGACATAATTTACCCCATTCTATCTCTCCCTTTCTCCCTCTCTCAATATATTCCTCTCTCATCCCTTAATTTGATTTTTTTTTTTAGATATCATCCCTTCATATGCAACTCACCCTGTGCCCTTTGTCTATATATATATATATATATATATATATATATATATATATATATATATATATATATATATATGTATGTATATATTCCCTTCAGCTACCTTAATACTGAGGTCTCATGAATTATACACATCATCTTTCCATGTAGGAATATAAACAAAACAGTTCAACTTTAGTAAGTCCCTTATGATTCCTCTTTCTTGTTTGCCTTTTCATGCTTCTCTTGATTCTTGTGTTTGAAAGTCAAATTTTCTATTCAGCTCTGGTCTTTTCACTGAGAAAGCTTGAAAGTCCTCTATTTTATTGAAAGTCTATATTTTGCCTTGAAGCATGATACTCAGTTTTGTTGGGTAGGTGATTCTTGGTTTTAATCCTAGCTCCATTGACCTCCGGAATATCGCATTCCAAGCCCTTCTATCTCTTAATGTAGAAGCTACTAGATCTTGTGTTATTCTGATTGTGTTTCCACAATACTCAAATTGTTTCTTTCTGGCTGCTTGCAGTATTTTCTCCTTGATCTGGGAGCTCTGGAATTTGGCAACAATATTCCTAGGAGTTTTCTTTTTGGGATCTTTTTCAGAAGCAATCTGTGGATTCTTTCAATTTCCGTTTTTCCCTGTGGCTCTAGAATATGAGGGCAGTTCTCCTTGATAATTCCTTGAAAGATGATATCTAGGCTCTTTTTTGGATCATGGCTTTCAGGTAGTCCAATAATTTTTAAATTCTCTCTCCTGGATCTATTTTCCAGGTCAGTGGTTTTTCCAATGAGATATTTCACATTGTCTTCCATTTTTTCATTCCTTTGTTTCTGTTTTATAATATCTTGATTTCTCATCAAGTCACTAGCTTCCACTTGCTCCAATCTCATTTTTAAGGTAGTATTTTCTTCAGTGGTCTTTTGGACCTCCTTTTCCATTTAGCTAATTCTGCCTTTCAAGGCATTCTTCTCCTCATTGACTTTTTGGAGCTCTTTTGACATTTGAGTTAGTCTATTTTTTAAGGTGTTATTTTCTTCAGTATTTTTTGGGGTCTCCTTTAGAAAGTCATTGACTTGTTTTTCATGGTTTTCTCACACCACTCTCATTTCTCTTTCCAATTTTTCCTCTACTTCTCTAACTTGCTTTTCCAAATCCTTTTTGAGCTCTTCCATGGCCTGAGACCAGTTCATGTTTTTCTTAGAGGATTTTGATGTAGGTTCTTTGACTTTGTTGACTTTTTCTGTCTGTATGTTTTGGTCTTCTTTGCCACCAAAGAAAGATTCCAAAGTCTGAGTCTGAATCTGAGTCTGTTTTCGTTGCCTGGCCATGTTCCCAGCCAACTACTTGATCCTTGAATTTTTTGTCGGGATATGACTGCTTGTAGAATAGAGAGTACTTTGTCCCAAGCTTGAGGGGCTGCGCTGTTGTTTTCTTGCTGATAAACAGCAAACTCTGCCACACCAGTGCTCCTCCTCCCCCAAGAACAGCCAACCCAGATTGTGACTCAGATCTTAAGCAGGCTCTGCACTTCCCTCTGATCCGCTACTTAATTCCTCCCACCAGGTGGGCCTGGGGCTTGAAGCAACTACAGCTGTAGTTCTGTCCTCAGAGCTGCACCACCTCCGCTGTCCCTGGGGTGGTGGCTGAACTGCGAACTCCTTTCACTTTGTCCCAGTAGTTTTTCCCACTAACCTTCCCTGTTGCCTTTGGTGTTTGTGTTGAGAAGTCTGGTAACTGACACAGCTCACTGATTCAGAGCACTAGGGCCTATTCCGCCTGGCTCTGGGTCTGGTTGGTCCTGGCACAGCCCATGCTGGGCTCTGCTCTGTTCTGTTCCTAGCTCCGTGTGATAGACCCTTCCCCATGACCATCCGGGCTTTCATGGGCTGGAGCCCTGCTTCCCTCTGTTATTTTGTGGGTTCTGCAGCTCTAGAATTTGTTCAGAGCCATTTTTACAGGTTTTTGGAGGGCCCTTGGTGGGGAACTCAAGCAAATCTCGTCTTTCCAGCTGCCATCTTGGCTCTGCCCCCCCCCCCCCCCCCACCGCCTGAGTCTTCTTTTGTTAGCATTGGGGTAGGAGAACTGGGTTTCCATACAACCTAAATGTTGTCATCTTAACCACACATATGAGATGAGTGCATAGGAAGTGGTCTAATTAGCCCCAATTGCATCATGTCTGGTACTACCTCAGTGGCGTATGGGTGAGGAAGGATAGGAGTAGGAAGTGGTTTCATTCTAGCTGCTAGTCTGGTCTCTTCTGTAACACTGGTCACACATGACAATTGCCACCACAATACTTGAGTCCCATTTCTACTCCTGATCTCCATCTCTGCCATCATACATCACCACAATCTGTCTCAGATCCTTTGTCGCCATGGACAGCTATCTTGGGCAGAGAGCTGCAATGGCAGCTCAAAATGGTCCTGGAATATAGCATTTAGATACTGTTTATTTGTGCATTTCTGAGAGCACAATCGTTCTCAGACTGTTTTGCTAGCTCTGAGGTTTTGGGTCTGTAGAGATTGGAAGTCTTTCAGTTTTGCCATTGTAAAAAATTTTACCCTGCCTTTCTACATTCTGCCTGAGCTATTCTCCTCAGAGGACCCATGGCTTCATGGAGATTTCCCACTATCTTTTCTGCTTCTTAAAGTCTCCCATTCATTTTTCTTTATCAGTCTGATTTCTCATTTTAGAGGTGTGAGATCTTCCTTTATATCTATCTCATTATAACTCTAAGCTATTCTGGAGGTTCGTGTTGTAGCCCATTCTCTCTTAGGTATAGTTATTTTCATAAGTATAGTTGTTGGTACAGTCTTCTTTGGTCTTTCTGAAAAATTTTTTTCTCATGTTATCTTGCATTATAGCTTTTAGTCCTTATTTTGGAAGGACCTCCCCCTCCCATACCTTTTTTCTTGCTCATTTCTTAAGTTTTTGTGTTAATTTTCTTATGAGATTTTTTTCTGCTTGAGAATTTTTTCTTTTTTCATCTTTTCTTTGTTGTTCTTTTATTTTATTTGGTGCATTTGTCCTTGCTTTGATATGGTACAGGGAAGGAGGATGGACTGAGTCATTGTTGAAAACCCAAAAAGAGTCTTTTACAAAGAATTCTCTCCAGCAGACCATAACTTTATAATCACATAGCTGAGAAATGTGCAGAGAATGCAAGATCCTGCTGTGTTTCCTGTTTACTGATTGCATTTGGTTCAGTAGAGCAAAACATTGTCTTAAAGGCTCCCTTTCAGAAAGGAATCTTATACATATGTTAAGATCATATGAGTTTTTTTTCCTCTTACTGTTTGGATTTTTTTATGGTTATTCATTTAATTTTTTTTGTAAATATTTTTTATTCATTTTAAACTTAAATGAAAAATGAGAAAGAAAAAAAGAACATTGCTGTGTATACAGCAGAACAAAAGAGAGGATTCAATATAAAATAAATTTCTGTTTCAAGAAAACTTATATAATAAATACTACACATTGTTTTTCAAGCTACCCAGGTGTTTTTTTGTTCTCTGCTGTGTACTTTTTACTTTATTTTTTCCCCTTCCTCCCCCCCATCCTCCACTCCACCTTAAAGAAGGCTACAATTAAACATATATATGCATATACATAAATATCTATAAACATACATACATGTATACACATACACTCATACACATATAGGTAAGACCATATTATGTATATTTCCACTTGTGATCTCTTCTGAAGGTGGATAGCACCTTCTTTTATAGGTCCAAGTCTTTCCATGTTTTTCAAAATCAACCAGCTAATTTCCTACACCACAGCAATATTCCAACAAAATTATATCCTATTTGAGAGATTGTCTATGAAAAATTCCCCCCACCAATCTTCTGAATTCCTTCTATTCTTGTCTACATTGGTTTTATCTATACAAGAAAATTTTGACTTAAAATAATCGAAATTATCCATTTTACACTTCAACAATGCTCTCATCTTATAGTTTTAAGGTCTGATACTGCTGAATGTCTTTTCTTTACATCTTTTCCCCGCACCTGGTTTCTTTGAAATTCCTGACCTTTTGTTCTTTTTTTAATATTTAATTATTTGTTTTCACTTTTCATCATTCATTTCCATAAGCTTTAATTTTTCTCCCCTTCCCTCTCCCCTCCCCCCCAAGATGACATGCAATCTGATATGGCCTCTACACGTACATTCCTATTAAACACATTTTCACATTAGTTATGTTGCATAGAAGAATTATAATGAATGGGAGAAACCATGAGAAACAAAACAAAACAAAAGAGAAAATAGTTTGCTTCACTCTGCATTTTGTCTCATAGTTCTTTCTCTGGATATGGATGACATTTTCCATCATGAGTCCTGACCTTTTATTCTTCCAAATGATCTTTACTATTACTTTTTCTAACTCAGTAAGATAATTTTTTAGTAATTTAATTGGGATGGCATTAGATAATATGTTAGGCAAAATTGTCATTTTTTATTATATTGGCTTTACCTACCCATGAACAATAAATATTACTCCGATGATTAAATCTGACCTTATTTGTATAACAAGTGTTTTATGTTTATGTTCATATAGTTCCTGTGTCTGTCTTGGCAGGTATATGCTCAGTTATCTTATACTATCTAGTTATTTTAAATGGTCTAAAACAATACTGAATAACACTGCTAGCACACAGTGTAATTTTCCTATTTTTCTCTTTGAATTAAGTCCATTTTGGCTTTAACTTTGAGATCATCATTACTAACTCTGGTTTTTTTAACATAATAAATTCTATTCCTTTATTTTATCCTTGTGTGTATCTCTCATTTTTATTGTGTTCCCTGAAAGCAACATATTGTTGAATTCAAAATTTTAATCTGCTATCCATTTCTGTTATATGGGTAAATCCATCCCATCTACATTCTAAGCTACAATTGTATATTTTCCTCCTTCCTATTTTTCCTCACTATTCTTCTTGCTTTGTTTATCCTATCCCTCCTCACTCCTCCTCTTTACTTCTACCTGCTACCTTGTTCTCCTATTCTTTTTTTTTTGGAGGGAGGAAGGCTGGGCAATTGGGGTTAAGTGACTTGCCCCACAGCTAGTAAGTGTATCAAGTGTCTGAGTCTGGATTTGAACTCAGGTCCTTCTGACTCCAGGGCTGGTGCTCTACTCACTTCACCACCTAGCTGCCCCATTGTCCTCCTATTCTTAATCTTAATCCACCCACCCCTCTAAGAGTCCTTCCCTTATCCTCTCCCCCAACCCAATTCCCTTGCCTTCTTATTTCTTTGTGAATTTAGAAGACTTTTATATCCTTCTAGATGTATATATATTGTTCCCTCTTTAACCCATTCCCAATGAGAGTAAGGTTCTAGCACTACTCACCCTCTCCCCTACTAGCTTCTGCATCAATTCTTCCTTTAATGCTTCATTTGCATGAGATTCGCTTTTATCTCTCCCTACATAATTATTTTTCTTTTTAGAATTACCCCATCATACACAGCTCAGCCCAAGTTTTTCACTCAAACTGCCGAAATAATGATAACAGTCATAAGAGTACTGGTAACATTTTTATATATAAGAAGTAAACAATTTGACCTTATTGAGTCCCTTATAACTGATCTTTGATGTTTATCTTATATTTCTCTTGGATCTTATATGTTAAATTTTCCATTTAGTTCTGATGATTTGGCACAAATGACTGGAAGTCTTTCAGTCCATTAAATGTCCATTTTTCCCCATTCAGTATTATGCTTAATTTTTCTGGGTAAATTGCTATTGGTCATAACCCCAGCTTTTTGCTCTATGAAATAAAGTATTCCAAGACCTATAGTCCTTCAACATAGTAGCTGTCTTGTGTGATCCTTGTTGTAGCTCCATGTTATTTTAATTTTTTTCTTGTTGCTTGCAATATTTTGTCCTTCACCTGGGAGCTTTGAAATTTGGCTATGATAGTCCTGTAAGTTCTCCTCCTGGGATCTCTTTCAGGTGGTGATCAGTTGACTTTTTTCCCCTATTTCTGCTTTGCCATCTTGTTCTAGAACTTTAGGGCAATTTTGAAAATTTCTTGTAATATTATATCAAGATTCTTTTTTAATCATAATTTTCAGGTAATCTGGCTATTCTTATATTATTTCTCGTTAATCTGTATCAGTTGTTTTTATGATGAGATGTTTCACATTCTCTTCTATTTTTTCATTGTTTAGATTTTTTTTATTATTTCTTGATGTCTTAGAACATCATTAGCTTCCCCTTGTTCAATTCTAGTTTTCAAGGAATTATTTTCTTCCTTAAATTTTTGATTCTCTGTTTCAAGTTGGTTGAGTTTCTTTTCATAATTTTTATTTCATTTTCTTGGATTGCTTTTTTTTTCCTAATTTTTCCTCAATCTCGCTTATTTGATTTTTAAAGTCCTTTTTAAGTTCTTCCAAGGACTCTTTTTGTGCTTGGGACCATTTGATGTTTGTCATTGGAAAAGGCATAGCTGTTTTAGCTCCATTATCTTCCTCTGAATATGAACCCTGATTTTCTATGATTGGTTTCTTTCTCCTTTGCTTGCTTATTTTTATTTTTTATTTTGCTTTTAGCAGCTATTGATATAATCAAGTTCTGGTCCTAAGGTTTGGGGATCGATGCCACAAGAATCAACTGTTATTTTCTGAGATCTGTCTTGGGACCCAACCTTAGGCTCTCCTCTCCACTCCTAAGCCATGGCTAGGGCCCCAGCTACACTGTCCCGCAAATTGTCTTGTGCATTCCACTCAATCCTTCCTCTTCTCTTCAACCCTCTGAAGACCCCTCACACCATTATTGATAAACTTCCTTTACTCCCCTATTCTCTTTCTCATCTGAATTCTTCCCCTTATCCATCACCCATTTAAGTAAATATGGGAAGGATTGATTGACACATTGACAAATCAAAGGGGTAGTCCCCTTTATAAATACTGATACAGAGACCCAAAAGAAAACAATAATGCAATTGTCCCTTTAAGACTCAAAAAGTCTTTTGCTATACAGCTGTCTGGCAGGGAACATTGTCAATTAAGTCCTCTGCAGCCATCTCCAGCACAGAATCTCAGTATCTTCTTCTTGTCTTCTTTTGGGAACCAGCTTTTTGTCCATTCTCCTACAAAAGTGACCTTAGCACAATTTTAAACTACAATTTCTAATCCTCATAACCCTGATCATTTTTATAAACTCAAAATTGGAACCATGGCCGATTGTCATGTTTAGGAAATTCACATCAGAACCCAATGTCTTACACTTTACATTAAGCCATTATTTATTTCCTCACCAGGAGGATGAGATTGCACTTAAGGAATTAGTAACAGGCTCCAGTACATACATAAATATATTAAATAACCAATTTTTAACACAGTACCTATAAAATCTTAAACTTTTAGTCATGCCATATTTCTTTTGATGGCATTTACAAAATAAACCACAGGCCATTCTTCTTTCGTAGCCTTATTAATTGTAACAAAACTTTAGATAAACATGATATTAATCAAATAACAAAATAACATTCTCACAAGCCCTTGACCTAATTATCTCCATAACATTAACAAGAATTAAAGGACCCTAACTCATACAGGAACACACACAGGAACATTAGTCCCAGTCTTACAGTAACCTAAAATGTTCCATAATCAATTATTTGAGTAAATTTGTTACTGTGCTTACAAAACCTTCCGATTATAGAAATTTGCCACCAAGAGATTAGAGACTTATCAGTTATCAGTCCCATTAGGTCTTTGAAGAGCAAATTCCAATAATCAATTTAGGATATGACTATAGTCTCCAAAGAGAGCCCTAACTAGTTCTCATGCATTTCCACCCTTGTTCATAAGGCCTTACTAAGTTGGTGCAAAAGTCTTTAAGTAACACGAATTCCAGAGTATTATCAAGAAATTAAATTCCTAGTTATCACAGAATCCCTAAATATCACAAAGTTCCTTAGTCAAAAGGTGTTGTAATAGAATCTCACATTGGTAACAGTAAGAGACTGATTGCAGGAAAAATACTACTGCTTTTAGAATCCTTTTAAACAAAGGGAACATCTTAAGGTGAGTCAAGTAGTTTGCATAAATTTCTGCACATGTTCTAGTTCTAGATAAAAATATTATTAGATTTCCCAGTAAGATAACACAAAAGAGCTCATATCTTATACTGACTACTTGCTTTGATCATAGAAACTTACTGTAGAAGGAAAAAGAGCAGGGATATGTGACATACCAAATATGACAGGATAAAACATCCTTAGCTTTGTTTAAATTAAGATAGAGTCACAATTCTCCAATCATGCAGTGTCTGTTTCTCCTCATAGCCAGACTCAGGAATAGTCAGGTGGGAAACATTCCTTTCCAAAGGAACACAATGGGGAAACTGAGCCAGGAGGATCCCATTCTAGATTGAAGCTAAGATTGTCCCCTTGGCTTTTCCAAATGCAAACCTCCACCTGTTAACAGTACAGGATCACATTCCATCTGAGAGCTTATCTTGGGCATTTCTCTCGGATACTGATTTAATGCAGTCAACAATACCCAAATTCAAACTCAAAACAAATTAGTTATGGTCCCAAGCGCCTTTCACCTGAAACAGCAAGTCTCACTAATCACAGCTTAGAGCCAGGTACAGTTGCTTTTACTTTCATGGAGTTGCAATAAACAGTAAAGATTTACTAGTACTCACATATATAAGAGATTCCATTAAACATTTTTCCCTTCTTAAATTTAAACTTGTCCTGGTGTAAAAGCCAATTGTTAGAATCCTTTCTATCTATTGTGCATAAACCTGTGACTTCTCAGCAAGCTAAGTTCATTGTTTAGGAACTACATAAATCAAATGAGTTCTTTTCCTGGGACTGATTACCTTGCCTATACAGATAGTTTCCAGGGGCCTTGGCAATTTCACAAAATAAGGAGAATTAACATGGTCCCCTGGAAGGGGTTAATACTGGTACCTCTTGCCTGCTGACTCCCAAGCATACAGGAAGACTGTTCTGAATGGGAAGAACCAAATTGATAAGGCTTTACACAATCCCCTTCTTTCCACACATGGTAATCAATTAACCATTTTTGGTTTTAGCATTAAAACAATAATGAACAAAATAACCAAACTGCTCTTAGCTGTAATAAAAACACTAAATTTCAATGACATAAAATACATTTCTAGATCATTAAAAAAATAATAATTATTTATAAAAGGATGGGCTCTCTTACCCTAAGTATAGACACTGACTGGCAGGCTTCTCTACCTTAGGCCTCTTCCTCTACTTCCTACTTTCTTCTACCAGAATGGCACTAGCTGCCACTGCCTGTACACATTCTGGCCAGCCATGTGACACTGAGTCTAATACTATGGGGAGGAACACCACTGGCTTACATCATCCCCCCCTTATTCTTTTTTTTATTTTCATCCTTTTGCCAGGTGAGAGAAAATAAATCTTTCTCTCTCTAATCTGATCTGGGATGAGAGGGGTTAACAGAAAGCCTTGGGCCTGTTTGCCATCCTTTGCTATTTCTCTGAGCACACTTATTCAAGGTCAATCCAAAGACACAACAAACCTAGGAATGAAACTTAAAAAAAATTTAAAAAATTCCCAGTAGGTTTGGACATAATTGTCATCAATATCAAATTGCTGCAACACATTAGCTTATAAATAGAAATTTAGTAGGCCTTCTAAAAATCATGCAAAAGATTTTACAAAACATTTCTTCATAAAAATATTTCCCTTTCTCAAAAACAGCTTACAGTTTATCCTGATATTATTATTAATTCCTAAGTACTAAACAATTCTTAAATTTGATCACCAAACCTTTTTCACATAATTGAAAAGAAAAAAAGAATACTAAACATACTTTTGTAAATACTTGATTTAAGCAATAATCCCAATAGCTTAGTGAACAATCTCATAAATTTCCTAAATGATAGCAAAACAATTTTAACTGAAAATCCCTTTAAATAAAGACAAATTTTGGTAATTTATGATTTCTTAAATTACAATACTTCAAAATATTATAATACATGGTCAAATAGAATGACTTAAAAGTTTCCTAACTCATTCACCATTTTTACAGTACAACTCTTAACCTAACAACATTTAGATTATAAGAGAAATTGCTTTTCTGACAACACAGATGATACAGTTGTTTACCAAATTATGCAAAAAAGGAAAATTTTAGAAATACAACAATACCATAAATAGTTATCATCTATTTAAACTTTAAAACCAAAACCAATTAATTACCAATTTGGGTTGGATATATTTCCAGATTCATCTCATCACCATTGATGTAAATTTCACATCTAAGAAAATCCACATAAAGATAACAAATATGAAGCAATTATATTTAACTTAAACAGTCTACATTCAGATAGCATTGTTTTATGCCAACCATTGTGCCAAGCACTTTTACAATCATGTGATCTTTGTGATATCCCTGGGAATGAATTCCACCACCATCCCCTTACTGAACAGTAAACTAAAGTAAATGGAACTTTCTTGGGGCTATATAGTTAATAAATTTCTCAATGCCAAATAACAATATGTACTTTTAAAATTATACAAATATACATTTCTAAGTTCAATACCCTTGGCCCTTTATAGAGGAATATTATCCACAAATTCATATATTTCTTCAATATTTCAGATCTCCATTCACATTCATATTTTTCTTGGGAAAGTTTTACAAACAATTTGCGATCACCTATTATAAACAGGTCAGTTTAAAATGTGCTGGGCCAGTATACTAACTACTTCTTTCGGCCAAGGTGAAAAGGAAGCTTAAGGAATTTGAATCATTGCTGACAAGGTATAGTCAGTTTCCCCTCCAGGCAGAGGAGTTTGATAATTAATTGAACAGTAATAATAATAACTCACAATAACCAATATCTTTACCATAGCCAATATCCATATTAGATTTAATAGAACCCGCCCATGGATCTAGCCCAAAAGGTGTGTGGACAAAATTCCTTTTATCTTTCCAGAACTTTATCTATTGGTTTTTAAATTAGGCTATCAGCCTTTCACTCTAAGCTGCCTGCTTAGATTTTTGTTTACTAATCTTACTTTAGTGCCAAATAGTAAAATAAATTCAAACCTATCTTAAGCATTAAACTAGGAGTGACACATTATGCTTTTCATATTTTTTAATAAGACTAGAATGAATTCATTTTTTTTGTTGTTGGGTCCTATTACACAAAAATTTTTATCTTTTAGGTAAGGCAGGGAATGGTTAAAGGCTTATTTAGCTTGCCTCCCTTTGATCTGAGGGGAAAAGATTCACCCTCCTTTCCTCCTTATCTTTCTCTTTTCTACATTCAACAACTTGGCCAAAGTTGGAATGTAGGAGAGAGGAAGAGAATATTTTCCAACAATTCTTCAAGTTTCCAAACCTTTTTACTTTCAAAACCTCTACTAAAATAGATTATACTTTCCTCACACTTTCTACACATGCTCTTCTCCTACATGGTTGAAATTTCCTGTGTTTCCTACTTATCCCTTCTGGTGGAGTTTGATTAAAGTCCCCTTAAAACTGCACATATCTTATTTCCCTCTTCAATTTGCCTTTTTCCATCATATAATCTAAACAATAAAATGCTTTTCTCTTGCCTGCCCACCCACTCCTCAGAAGAGACTAGAGTCAGGGAGAGAAAGACAGAGATAGTACACCTTGCAGGGTGTCAGATTACACACTCACTCCATATGGAGACACAGAACAGATATAGACAGAAAATGATGGAGAGCTCAGAGAGGAGTTTTAGAAATCCAGTGCACAAATTAGATACAGCCAGCATTTTTCTTTTCTCTTGTCTTTCCCTTTGTACTTTGGTAACTCCCAATTTGCTAGTCTGTCCCCTAGTGGGTTATTGCCACCCATTGGGCTGAGGCTCCCAAGTTTTTGCTTTCTGAAAGAAAGCTCACTGATCTTGCCCCACCCATCTCAGACTGAGTTGTTCCCCCCATGGCTCACAAGGTCTTGCTCTTCTTTTCCAAAAGTGAGGGCTCACCAATCTTGCCAAGGGGAGAAGGCTGAGGCTCACAAGTTCTTGCTTTCTAAAAGCTCATCAATCTTGCCCCAACCCTGGGCTGAGGCTCACAAGTCCTTGATCTCCTTTTCCCCAAAGGAGAGTCACTGATCCTGCCACAACCCCAAGTCACTCTGGAATTGCTCACTGGTCTTGCCCTCTAGGGGACTCATGGATCTTGCTCACCTGGGATCGTGAGCACAACTTATGTGACCAGATCGATTTGGCCATTCCTCAGGGTGGACTTCCCTAACACTATCAGGAGCTCCATTCCACTTTCATTTTTGCCTCCTGAGGTAGTCTCTCTTAGGCTCCTTATCTAATCAGGAAGGAGGTTTCACAGACTGTCCTCAGCCACTGGCAATTTACCAATGGGTGCCTGCCCTGGGATTTGGTATGTGAAGACCCCTCCCAAAAAGGGGGTTCCTGGCCAATGCACCCAAACTGTGTGGGTCTGAGACCACTACTCACATTAAAAATAAACAGAGACTGTTCTTGAGAAAAGGCAAAAAGGAATTTATTTCTTTCTTACGAGAAAGGACACACCCCAGTGTGGCCCAAGATGATGCCAGCTCTGTGTGTGTGTGTGTGTGTGTGTGTGTTGCATACAGCTCAAAGCAAGTCATGTAGACACTAATACAGAGTTCCCCCCACCCTCCCCACTGGCTCTTCTTCCCATTGACTGGGTTTGGAGTTCACATTCTAAATGTGGAATCTTTTCTCAGCAACAGAGAACAAAGAACAAAAAGACAGGCATGAAACCAGGGACTAGTATTCAGCAAAAAGGGAGTAAAAGCTAGATAAACAGGACCTTGCCGGTGTCTGTTTACTGGTGTAATTTCTTATCTCTACTTTCTCAGCAGAGCAGTTTCCAAAAATATAGAAGTGGTGCAGGGTGGGGGTGGATGGTAGGAGAGGTAAGGTCTTGTCCCGTACTGAGGGGGCTTCACTATTTTAGCATTCCACTCAGTATCTTCAGAAATTATAGATGTTTTCATATCTTCAGAAAACTTGAATGCTTTTCACCTCAATAGGTTCAATAGTATTCAGCATTTTGGGTTCAGATGCTGGGCAAGATCTCATTTCTTTAGGACTATGACTCCTGAAGGACACAGGCAGGCCCAGGGCCCCTGAGGCTTCCTGGGATCCTGCACTATCGTCTGTGATCCACAGCACTGCACCTCCATTCTGCCTTATGAACCTCTGCAGTGAGAAAGAAAGTGATCTTCTGGTGATTAATTTCAATTAAGACATAAAACAAGGACATGTATACTTAGCAAAGATGCTCCCTAATGTCATGGATGATATCTTTCACAGAGTCCAAACACCTATTGATGGTGAATCCCCCCTCCCCACCATGCTCTTGTTTGCAGATGGTACTGTGCAGATTGCACCAAGCCAGAGCATTATAGGGCCTCCTCAATGGAGGCCATGATTATTTCAAAGATATTGGCTTAACAATCTAACTAAGAAAAACCAAGTGGATGAAAAATATCTATTGTCCAGTCTATGATGTATAGTTGGATGGTCAGTCCGTTGATTTAGTATGAGTATACATACATATATGTATATATGTGTGCATGAATGTGTTTGAGTATATGCATATATACATATGTATGTATGTATATCAGGCATTTTTCAGTCCTGTCCAACTCTTCATGACCCCATTTGGGGTTTTCTTGGCAAAGATACTAGTATTTTGCCATTTCCTTCTCCAACTCATTTTACCAATGAGGAACCAAGGCAAACAGAATTGACTGACTTGCCCAGGATCACACAGCTAGTAAGTGTCTGAGGCTAGATTTGAACTCATGAAAATGAGTCTTCCTGACTCTATTCACTACACCACCTAGCTGCCCATACTCCATGATATCCATATAACAACATGAGAACTAGGGGAAGGGCCCTAGGCATTTTGTGTGGACTCCCTATGGAGGATCTGTGGGAGGATATGGATAAGATAAGAAGACCTAGATGGGTTGTGATCATCTCTGCTGGAGGGAGTTCCTGTGTTGAAGAGATTATAGTTCTATGGAAGCCTGGAAAGAGCTGCTAGAGTTTGTGCTCCACTAGTATTCTCTTCAAGATCCCAGGGTTACTCCATACCATAGAAAGTAGGAATTTAATGAAGGGCTGATCACCAGGTTACTGTAAAATTGCAGGCACCTACTAATTTAGCTGCAACCTGTGCCCATGCTGTGCCCTAATCTGTGCCTATGCCATGCTCTCTTTATTATCTAGTTGAATTATTATTGTTTTTTCCTTCCAGATGATGTTGATGATATTTCAAGGGAATCAAAAGTTAATGTCATTTTTGGTGATTACTATTTTTCTTTCTAGGAGAATGTATGCTTTCAAAGATTAAGGAGCCATGTGAGAAGATTAGAGGACTGGGAGGTATCCATGGGTAAGTGGAATTTGCTTTTTTCTCCTTTAGGGACAGACTTTCTTGTTTCCATGCTGGGAGCTGGGAGTGAGCTGCTGTGATCAAGAGGCTTCCTGTTCACCTGGGTAGGTGAATACCAGCTGACTTTAAGATTGGGAACTGCCAAGAAATGGCTGTGGCTGCCATGGCCTGATACTCTATCTGTAGTGACCAGGACCATAGCAGGAAGAACTATGGCTAACCACCACCACCTCCACCCCAGCAGCGAGCCATTTTCCATGAGCTACACTGCTTTTGGACTTCTTTGAAACTCTCTGAGTTATGTTCCCCCATTAGACTATAAGCTTCTTGGGAGCAGGGACTATCTTTGTTTTTATTTGTATTTATATCCCCACACTTAGCACAGTGCTAATAAATGTTTATTGATTGACCTAGACCCTAGAGTAGAATAATTATTATTATCATAACTAACATTTATATAGCACTTACTATGTTCCAGGCACTGAATTAAGCATTTTACAATTATTATCCATTTAATCCTCACAGCAACCTTGGGAGATAGGTGCTATTATCCCCATTTTTGCAGATGAGGAAACTGAAGCAAACAGAGGTTTAGTGACCTGCCCAGGATCATATCTAGTATTTAGGAAGTGTCTGAGGCAATTTAATTGGTAATTTAATTGGGACGATATTGAATAAGTAGATTAGCTTAGATATAACTGTCATTTTTGTTTCACTGGCTCTGCCCAAACAGGAACAATCAATGTTTATTTAGTTATTTAAATCTGACTTTATTTGTATAAAAATATTTTATAATTATGTTCATGTACTTTCTTGGCTTGTCTTATACATTCTACAATTATTTTAAATGGGGTATCTCTTACTGTTTCTTTTGCAGTGTTTTGTTGGTGATATATAGAAATACTGATGACTTATGTGGGTTTACTTTGCTAAACTTAGAATTTCAGCAATTGAACCTTGAGGATTTTTCAAGTATATCACCATATCATTTGCAAAAAAGATAGTTTTATTACCTCATTGCCCATTCTGATTCCTTTAATTTCTTTTTCTTCTCTTTTGCTAATGCTAGCATTTCTAATACAATATTGAACAATATTGGTGACAATGGGCATCTTTGTTTTACTCCTGATCTTCTTGGGAAGGATTCTAGTTTATCCCCATTACAAATAATGCTTGCTGATGGTTTTAGGTAGATGCTTCTTATCATTTTAAGGAAAAAACCATTTATACCTATACTTTCAAGTGTTGTATTTTGCCAAAAGCTTTTTCTGCATCTATTGATATAATCATGTGATTTTTGTTTCTTTTTTCATTGATATAATCAATTATGTTAATAGCATTCCTTATGTAAAACCACCCCTGTATTCCTGATATAAATCCTTATTTCTTGTCTGTTAACTTCGTGGTAAAGTCAGACCCTAGTTCTGTGGTATGGGGATAATATCTAAGGCATCAGGTTTTTCATGCTGTTATTTTCTGAGTGCTATCAGGGGCGTGACTTCAGGTACTCCTCTCTACCCCTGAGCCATGATGTGGACCCCCAGCATTGCTGTAATCAAAAATGCTCTTGCTCCCTGTGGTCTCTCCTGTGACTACAATCTTTAGCTCACCCCTCTTCCCTGGAACCAAAACCAGGGACTCTGCTCTCCTGTCAGTGACCACAACAACTGGGCTCCTGCCTCTCTACTATTGCACTCACCCATGTGTGCTCACTCTTCCCCACTCATAGCCACAGTCCAGGATCATGTCTGGTCATGGCACCTGGTCCCAGTGTCCAGAGCCAGTGGAGTGCCCTGCAATCTTCCCCTGATCAGCTGTTTGACCCTCACACTGTCTATGAGGTGAAAGTTCCTAAAGCTGAGGCTGCCACTCAACAGAGCTGCCACCAGCCTTTGTTGTTTGTTGATTCAGCAGTATCTTCCTTGAGATATTTGCACTTCAATAAGGTCAAACCACCATGGGTCTTTCCTAACATCCTCCCAAATTGTCTTAGGGGGACAACAGCTTTACCCTGACTTTAATTATTTCTACCCCTCAAAGTTCACTTTGAGGTGTTATTTTATATCATTTCTGGGGGGAATTTCAGAAAGCCAGATAATTTTCTGCCTTATTCGACTATCTTTCCAGAATTCTCTTGTAAGGTCAAACAAAATGGGACTTTCAGTTGTCTTTTGTTTTGGAGTACTCCTCAGCATTGGGGCAATCAAATGCCTTTGATTGAGTCTTGCCTTTGTTTGTAGGAAGGCCCAAACCCTTTTGCTAGTTAGGTCATGAGAGGTATGAAGCCCTCAAGATGTGTGAAGCCCTTGAGAGGTTTGAAGAACTCTGACCCTAAATGGTATACTCTGAGGTTAGCTTTTTGTTTGGGGGCTTACTCATTGGAAGAGTGTTGGTATGGAGACTCTGGGTAGCTGTTAAGGAGCCCCCTGGCTTTGAAAACCCAGCTGTTGGTGCTTCTCTCTCTGGTAACTACGAATGTAATGTCTTGGTCAGATAGCTAGAAGCCCTGTCTGTTGATTTGTGCTTATTTGCTCTGTTTATATGGTTTCTGCTTGTAATTTCTGTTTGTGTTTTCTCTGAAGTTCAGGGTCCTGACTTTCCCTCCTGAACTAAGTGAATGATATATATGTATGTTTGATTAGTTGCTTTCCTTAGAAAAGCAGATCTAAGAACCTGTGCTAGTAGCCCTCCTGTGTGCTGGTGTTCTTGGTCTTTCACTCCCACAACAGCTGCTAGCAACATTGTTTTTATACCACTCCACCCCACGACTCTTCAACATGTTCCAATTCTGGCAGAACCAAGAGCAGGCATAAAGGCATGGTTACTTGGCTACTTGGCTCTACCAATATTCCCTTCAGCCCTTCAGCCCTTGCTGTACTTCTGGAGGCAACTTGATTCCTTCTCAAAGGAAGTAAAGAGCACTTCAGATCTGCTTTCTGGTTAAGGAAACATGGTTCTTAAAAGAGCACTGTAGATTTCACCAGACTGCCAAAGGGGCCTACAGTGAAGCAAGTGGAGTTTCCAGGCTGCATCACTGCCTGGATGACATGCCCTTTTACTTCCTTTGTGCTTGTTCCACTTCAGCAAATGGCCTTCTCTTTCTTTGAGCCAATGGGTACCAAGAAGGAGATGCTCTGGAGAGCTAACATGGTGAACACTAAAAATGTTTATTCTCCTATTATAAATGAATAAATTAATGTTCTATTTGGTTTTTTAAATGAGCTTGGTTGAGAACAAGTAATTGATGTCAGATGTGAAAAGGGGCATTTGAAATTGGATCCAAATGTGGTGAGGAAATTCCTAGAGTCATTTATGAATATCAGGCTCAGGTTGTGCGGAATTTCCTTATTAGGACACGAAATTGGGTAAAGGTTTGGGTTGGCTATTGGGTGAGGGTTTACACAAGATAGCAAGAAAGGAGTGGCACACAAGCCTCTTTAGCTGCCCAGGAGTCTTATCTAATCAGAAGCTGTGTTTATTAACTGTTTGACATGAGGTCAGAATGGGTCAAGCCAGTGGAAAAGTACAGACTTATATGTTTGTACTTACATGTTTTATGGGCATTAGGACTATTTGGCTTAAGTGACTCCATATTGGACACCTATCGTTATAACTACAACATCAAACAATATGTTTCAAAAAATCACAATTATCATATACTCCCTTTCAGATTACTTTCCATATACTCTAAATACATTATATACATATACCTAGTTATTTGTAAGGCAGCTAAATGGTACAGTGGATAGAGTCTGGGACCTGGAGTCAGGAAGACTCATCTTCCTGAGTTTAAATCAGGCCTTAGACACTTACTAACTGTGTGACCCCAGGCAAGTCACTCCGCCCTGTTTGCCTTCAATTCCTCATCTGTAAAATGATCTGGAGAAGGAAACTGCAAATCACTACAGTACCTTTGCCAAGAAAATCCCAGATGGAGTCATGAAGAGTCAGACATGACTGAAATGACTGAACAACAAGTTATTTTTGTATGGTGTCTCCTCCATTGTAATATCTATTCCTTCGGGGCAGGGATGGTCTTTTGCCTTCCTTTGTCACTTGACATAGAACCTGGAACATCATGAGCCCTTAATAAATGCTTGCTGACTAGCAGTATTTTGAATGGCAGTGTCCTAAAATCATGGGAGATTATTTCAGACTGACAGAGAAGGTTCCAGATTCAAGGGGATTCACTTAAATCGCAGATTTTCTTTTTTTGCTGTCATGAACAATATAACCACATATAACCTATATAAATATATAACAATATAACCAATATAACTATAACTATGGGTGGGTTTAATCTGCTCAGAGATGCCACTTGTAGCTATGTACCATGGTGTTTGGAATGAGTCTAGGTGTTTATTGCCTGAATTCCCTCTGGTTGAAAAAAACAATATTATAGCCTTTTGGGAAACTAGCCTATACATGTGCCAGAGAAACTATGGCAAGATAATTTGATTGGTGGCTCAAGTAGGATATCACTTGGGCAAATCAAATATTGACGTCTTGCTGTATGATGGCTATAGGAACACACTCACTTAGCAGTTTTTTTAAACAAAACAGAAACATGTTTTATTTCAATCTTGTAGGGATGAAAAAATTCAAAATGAGGTATTCTTTGCATACATGGAATCAAAACCAACTTGCAAGGAATAATACCCATCTTTTCCCTGCCTCTTATCCATATAGGTCCAAGGCTGGTTGGAGAGGGAAAATGGGGCAAGAGTTAAGACACTATTGACATAGTAACATGGTCAAAGTACCAAGACAAGAGAGCAGACAATTACCCAGGGAGGAAGCCCTGGGTTTCAATTGGTTCCTTAGCAGAGGTGGGGTGAAAAACCTTTGGCTCAGAAAGAGTAAAGTTAGCAGAGATCAGGTGCCCTCATGGGCCTCTTCTCCTTATAGATGACAGGCCATATGGGGTCAGATAGCTCATGTAGTGTGTGATGCCTTTGGCTTTCTCAAATCCTTTTCCCCTCAAGTTTGGATTATGCACAGCAGGGTTCCTTCTCTCCCTTCCGGAAAGCAGCTGAGCTAGCGAGTATACAGAATCCAGCTCCAGATCTGGTATGATGTCTAACCAACCTACAGTCTGACAGTTGTGGTTATATTGGTTCTGAAGAGGCAGAGGCCAACCAATGAGATTGGCTTTGTGGTTTTAAGGAAGACAACACATAAGCTAATTTGAACTATTTCCAGTGAAGTGCCTCAGTTGTCATGTGTGTACACATAAAATTGACATTGCCATCAATAGGGGCCAAAGAGCCAAGAAAGCTCCCTAGAAAGGCACACAGGCTGAGTACAAAGAATAAATAAGACAGTTCAGCTAGAATGTACAATAGGTAAGGGAGCAATGTGAAATAAGTTTGGAAAATTAAGCTGGAGCAAGATTGTGAAGGACTTTAAGCACCAATTAAAGAAGGACATATTTTATTTTAGAAGCCATAGGGAGCCATGGAAGCTTCTTGAGAAAGGTAGTGATATGGTTAAAAGTGTACTTTAAGAATTCTATTTTGGCTGCTATGTGGCCACAGACTAGGATGGATGTAGAGAAGGGGATGAATATGAAAGATGTAGAATAGAATTTGAAAAAAAAAAGAATAGAATTCAGGAAATTTGACAATTGACTCAATATGGGGGAGGTGAGGAAGAGTGAAGTATTGAGGAGGTTGAAAACCTGAAGGGCTAGGAAGAATAGTTATATCCTTAATGGATATAGAGAAACTGAGAGCAATGGGTTGCTAGTTTTCTCACCCTCCCTCAGGAAGCAATAGAAGCTTGATCCCAGATCCAAGTTTGGGGGTAATGAAAGGTTATGACATAAATTTTCTCACCCTTCCCCTAGTTTAAACTTTGGTTCTGGGCTGGCTCCAGGTAAGTAGAGACCTAATATCGAGATACATTAAGGCTAGATATTTAGTTTTGTGAGTCACTGGTCCTGACTTGTCATAGTCCAATAGTCAAAATCAGTTTCAAGTCAAAAAGCAAACTCAGCTTAGGAGTGGCACCTCAGATACAAAAATTCCAAAGAGAGTCACCCTAAAGGCTTCTGACGAGGGTCTGATTCACAAAAGAGCTAAAATGACCCCTGGAGCTATGGGCTCATATCTGAGATGGATCTGTGCTCCATCTTCCAGGAGTGAAGTTGAAAAACAAGGTAATTCAGGTCAGAAGTAGGAATTTCAGAGTTCAGGACCTTGGAGGTAGACCAGTGAAATCTGCTATGTGATCACCTCTGTGGATGGCAGATCATGGAGTGGAGGTTAAGAAAATTATGATGATAATCAGTAAATGTATTGAAGTTACTAAAGATGATGTCTGAGTCTAGAAGGACAGGGAAATCAGAGGAAGTAACCTATATCTCTCTCTTCTTTTCTCTCCCTGTGGTTGTTCCTTAATTTACCTCTCAATCTAGCACCCAGAACTCAAATCCTGTCCCCTGGTTATGGGAACCCTTACTGCTTTCAATCCTGATGTGACTTCTCCTCACCCTTAGAAACACAACCCTTGGATAGCATTTCCCCACGGAGGGTGGCAGTGGTGGAAAATTCTTCTGCCCTGAAGTTCCATGCCAATTTAGGAACCCTCTTTCCCAGAACCCACGGTTTTTTCTCCCTCCATTCTCCCCCCACAAATCCCATCTGTTAATAATATACAGTGTAAAAAAAATTGCTCCAGATTGCTTTCTATAGTGGGCCAGAAAGAAGAGATGCCATTCTATTCTTTTTCAAAACAGTTTCTCCAGCCCTTTCCCTCTCTATTATTTCCTCTTCCTTGAAGACACAAAGACACCTTTGTGCCCTCAAAGATACCTTTATGCCTTGTCCCAACTCCACCCAGCCCTGTGCAGGTCCCATTTTGCCTCAGGGTTATTTGTTCCACTGGCCGCAACACCTGATATTGTAGTCACCAGATCCTTCTCAGTTGGTCCCCATCCCAACTACAAGGGAGGAGAGAGACCTGCTTTGGCTTTTGACTTTCTGGGTTCCCTTGCCAAAAGCAGACTACGCTGATCTCTGTTTAGAGGCCTGCTGCTCCTAGACCACTGTCCACTATTCTCATCGTCCACCAGATTCTCCTGAGCCCAAGCACTTGCTAGTTTCCAGACTTGACAAGACCTCAGTGTTTCTCAGAACCCACTAACCTCTAGAACTTAGACCGAGATTCTGCCTTGGGATACTCTGTCTATTTCTTCCTTACCTGTCCATTTTCACTGTTTTGCCTTACTTCCCTAAATTGCTGGGAAGATTTCCAGTTTCCAAAATTGTGAGAAGCTAAATTCAGCCCAAGGAAAGTAGTTTTCTTCGTGACACCCTAATTCCTATAGATAGCAGATTTCCAAAACCTAATAAGGATGAGCTCTTTGATCCCACTCTTAACCTCCCATTCAGTCAATTGTTGTCCAAGAATAGATAGCATTTATATAATTTTAAGCTTTGCAAAACACTACATTTGTTATTTCTTTTGATCCTCACAACAGCCCTATGAGGTAGGGACTTGTATTATGCCCATGTCATAAATGAGGAAACAGAGATTCAGAAAGACTAAATGATTTGCCTAGAGTTAAATAGCCGGTAAGTGTTTGAGGTAGATCCAAGTTCAACTTTATCCAGGGGTAATCCTTAGGGGTTGGGGGTTTCTATTATTAGAGCTATGAGTCTCCATTTGATGTATTCCTCTCAATATCAAGTGACCAGTTATTATTTCCCCACATTAATTAATGGATTAGTGCCAATTTATCTGAATTAATGGATTAATTAATGGATTAATTCTAATTAGCTTTTACTAAGGGATATTCCCTGAAAAGGTGCTCACATTCATTTTTAGAACCCCCTGCACCTTAGGTGTGCCTTCCTCCCTCTGGTTGGAAAGTGTGGAGGGTAGATACTGGAGAAGTCTTCCCAGATGCTCAACTACTTAAGAAGGAGGACCAAGGAAGACACTTCTTTACACTTTCCACCTGATTGAAGGACTTCAGTGCTCCTCCTCTCTTGCCAAGTACTTTCTTTCCCCCTTTAATTTTTTTTTTATGTATTATCTCCCCTTCCTTTCCCTCCCCCCATTAGACTGTGAGGTCCTTGAGGGCAGCCACTGTCTTTTGCCTTCCTTTGTATTTGCTATCTATCTATCACTAGGACTGTGGTACAACTCTTTACCCCTCAACTGGGTGTGTACTCTCTCTTCTCTATATCAGTGTCTGAGGAGAGGGAACTGAAAGTCACCTTCTCAACATAGGGGATGGATGGTACATTCTTTGCAGTCTTTTTCTCCCTTCCAAAAGTCCTCATCAAACTTACTTCTGGGTGTGGCATAATTGATGAATGAGTTGCCCTCCTCCTTGCAGGACATGGTGTCTTAGCTGCCAGGTCAATTCACTGCTAGCCTCCGTTAGGCAGGTCACTCTTCAGGGCTGGCACCTCACAAGAATTGGCTACTGCTGCCTGCCGAGGTCTCCAGCTGCTGAAGGGGACTTTGATGCCCTCGAGACCTTTAGAATGTCACAGGGTTGTAACCTGGTATACTTCGTCTCCAGGGTGGGGGGCAGGGAAGGAAAGAGAAAAGTATTTTTGAAGTCCCTGCTATGTGTCAGGTACTCTACTAAGCACTTTATGAACATTATCTCAATATACATTTACTACAATGCAGAAATTATAAAGCTAAAAACCTAGGAATTACTATTATGCATAAGCGTAGGTTTTGGCCTCCGAGAAACAAATAGCCTTGACAATTATTAGGAGTCTGAAAAAGCTTCTCCCAGGCAAAATTATATCAGAGTGACAGAGAAAGAATTTTTCTTTTTTCTTTGTCCATCCCCTGCTTCCATGGGGAAAGATGAAAGGGAGAGAAAAATAAATGCTTACTAATTGAAAAAACCCAAAATCTTTAAAAAAAAAAAAAAGACATTGCCTACCACAGAATATCATTTTTGAAGGTCTGTTTGTTCCCTTGACTCTGGACAAGTTACTTACCCTCTGTCTGCCTCAGTTTTCTCAACTGTAAAGTGGGGATGACGATAATAGCACCTACCTCTCAGGGTTGTTGTGAGGATCGAACGAAATAGTATTTGTAAAATACTTAGCACGGTGCCTGGCATATATTAGGCACTAAATAAAGGCTTATCCTCTCCCCTCCCTCTATATCTTTATCCAGGATCTCCCAAGTACATGTATATATTTATTTTCATAAAAGTTTTGTATGATTGGGAAAGCAGGCTTGAGTGAACTTGATTTTTTTTTCTCCAAGTCAGTGATCTGGTTGTGCATAAATCCCCCACCAGCATTTAGTCTGTTAAAAAAAATCAGCTTCATTTCTTCTGATGTTATCTATGTTTGCCACTTTGTGGCAAGGCCAATAAAACTTTTACTGTAAATAATATCTGGTCTCTGTAGTTATTTACAGTACAGTGAGAAAATGTTTACTTTTGACTGTTTTTATAACTGCAAATGCTAGCCGCCTTCTGTGAGTATAAATGAATTGATATTGATCTCTAGAGAACACATACGTGCATGCTATTGTAAAGTGGGTTTTGCTTTGGCCCCAGTTTGAGTGTCAGGACTGTTACATCCTCTCTTAGCACTCCCTGCCTTCTCCAGTATCTCCCCTCAGGAATTGGAAGGAGTCTGTTCTACCATTGGCTTGATCCCGCACTGTTTTCCCTTTATTTTTAGGGGGCTAGTCACTAGCACCCAAATCCCATTTAGCCACTTAACATTGGCTTTGCTTTTACAAAGGAATATTTACTTTAAAGAAATAGCAAGAACAAACACATACACATTTCTTTCCAATATCTTCAGGGCATAATTCCCCCTACAGAACCTCAGTCTATTAAGGAGAAGAGGGGGATTAGGTTTACAATTTAATTGAGTTCCTTCATGGTGTTAGTCCCAGTATGTTGAAGTTCAAGCCCTCCCCCTCTTCTTTCTCCCCCAACCCCTCCCCCCCAGTCCCAGGACACTGACTTTTCAAGGCTTCTCTGCTAGGCTGTCTGTAACACCCAGCCTGGAATCCTTGGTTCTAAAATCCACATAGCTCAAGGTCCCTAGTTGGGGATTCCTCCCAGTCTAGAACTGAAAAGGACCAAGGAAGCAAGATCCAAACCCAAGCCCATTTCTTGGAGTCCACGTGTCTTAAGGGAGAGGAGAGGAGAGGGGAGGGCCCTCCCCCCCTTATCAGACTGCATCAACTGTAATGAGTGAATGAGTCCTTCACCCATAAACATGAATGCAGTAGAGAGAGATTGTGTTTAGTGAGGTAATTTAAAAGATACACAGAGTTCCGGTTCCAGCTAAGCACTCAGTGGAAAAGGGTTACTCCCAAACTCACAATAGGCTGATGCAGAATGTCTATAAATGCGCCAGTTGCCCTGTACCTAAGGAGCACATCTCAAGTGTCTCCCATATGGAGGCTACCATTTTTGGTGACCTGAGTAGGTGTCAAAACCCATTATACTAGATTTCCCCAACTAGAGAATCCTTACAAAGTCCCCTCCCTCCCACCCCATTTGATTAGCATTCTTATGTAAACCCAAGAGGAAAACTATAATCCTTGGAAGCAAAGGCTTTGTTGTTCTCCCTCAGAGGAGCAAGCCTTGAGGCCATTGCCTTTGGCATTGGTCAAGTCATTTAGAGACCACCCCAAATATGCCTTAGGATACTCTGATGGTCTATTTCTTCCTTACCTACGCATTTTCACTGTTTTGCCTTACATCCTTAAATTGCCAGGAGGAAGACTTTCAGTTTCTAAAACTGAGAGAAGCTCAATTCAGGCCAAGGAAAGTAGTTTTCTTTGTGACACCCTAATTCCTATAGATAGCAGATTTCCATATCGTAATAAGGATGAGCTCTTTGATCCCACTCTTAACCTCCCATTCAGTCAATTGTTGTCCAAGAATAGATAGCATTTATGTAATTTTAAGTTTTGCAAAACATCACATTTGTTATCTCATTTGATCTTCACAACAGCCCTATGAGGTGGGTACTTGTATTATACCCATTTTACAAATGAGGAAACAAAGATTCAGAAAGACTAAGTGACTTGCCCGGAGTTAACAAGTCCAACTTTATTCACGATGTCACCTCATTGTTTGAAATTCTTGGGAATTGGAAAACGGAAACATCTTTGTGTACCTTTTTGTACAAAAAGGAAAAACTTGTGAACCATTGTTTTGTGGGGAGGGGGTAGGGGAGTGAGGAGGGGATGTTGAGCTACTAATCCCACCAATTAACATTGGTGGTGGAAATCTCTTCTCTAACTTTTCTAGTTGGAGACATCACGCCTGTGTGTTGCCCAGGTGGCTGGTGAAAAGCCATTTCTGATGCTGCAACCTTCCCTGAGACCCCTGGGGAACATTCCCCATTAGCTTTTTAGGAAGCTGTTGCCCTTTCCCTCAGTCCAACTGTGCCCTTTCTACCCCTTGCGACTGTTCCATCTTGTGGTCTTGAATAGCTGGAAGAGACCCCTATTCCAGACACAGGGCTGATGGGTCATTTATCATCTCTCTAACAATAAAGTTCATTATAAAATTTGTAAGTTTGATGTGCATGGTCTATTTCTTCCATGAGTTTGGTATTTTGTCACAAAACCACTCATTTAAAGGACAGTCACTGATAAATCTGGGAAGTCTTTGGCCTCTCTTGCTTGTTAGTCCTTAGTCATGTTTTCCAACACGTGTATCATTGTATCCTCCGATACTCACCTTTACAGTAAAGTCATTAAGTATTTGTGGAAGAAAAATTCAGTACTTTTTGGCATGTGTGTTAGAAATAAATTTATTAATTAGCTAAATGTAAGTATCTTCGGGTGGGGGTGGGAGACAGAGAGAGAGAGAGAGAGAGATTCAAAAGGACATAAATCTCTCCTGCTTTAGAAAATCTGGCTGCTACAACCATTTTTACTTACAATTTTATAATAACCATGAAACGAAGACAAAATCCCCATAGTAAGATAAAATTACAAAAGCAGAATTACAAAATTTGGTTTTAGGAATTTAATTGAATGCTACTAAAGAAAATTTAATGTTAGCAGATAAGATTTTCACCAGAAAAAATACTATAAAATTTTTAATAATAGGAGGTACTCCTTGGAGATGATGTCTTTTTGGAAAACCAAAGCCTGGTCCAGGGGATTCTAAAACAAAGGGATGCCTCCATTGGTTACCATAGGGAAATTCCCTCTATCTAATCTTTGAGGTTTTGGGGAATCTCATCTTCTCCCAGAACTTAGTTAAGGGAGGGGTGATGATTTAGTAAATCGGTCAAGTTACTCCAACCCACTGAAAATAAGTCAGAAGATGTCCAGCTACCTTAACGAGATGAGAATAACCAACCAATCAATGAAATACTTTAGATTAAGTGTGGAAAAATCCTTGGAAGAACTGGAGTGAGGCTGACGAGAAGACTGTTCAGATTTACTGAGTAAAGTCACGCCCTGTGGGTCTTCTATAAAATAGCAAATCGATGCAAAATTGGGAGACTGAGGAATCTAGAGAGATTACTGTCAGTCTGGGAGCAATTAGCAAAAAGGGAAAGAGCTTTCTGGAAAGAAAAGAAAAATCTCCAAAATGTTAGAGAATATTAGAACCATAGAACTTTGGAACTTATCCACATTAATGGGCTGATCTCAGGAAGGAGGTAGCACGAATGTAAGTCATATAGAGGTGGCAACTGATCACTTTGCAAGGTATGCACAGGCATATATACCCAACCAGGAACCTTAAGACTTCCAGGGTGGCTAAAATATTGTGGGAGAAGCATTTCTCAGTGTATGGATCCATCTGGCTCAAGGCAGAGACTTTGAAAATATGCTGCTCAAAGAAATGTTAGTTTTGGCTGACTTTAAGAAGCCTAGGACAATGCTTTACTGCCTTCAAAGGAACGTACAACCTGAACACTTCAACAGCATTTAATGAACATATAAGGAACAATGAGGCCAGAATAACAATCTCAATGGGGTCAGCATGTGGTTTTCCTAGTACATGCACGCAACTCCACCAACAGTTATGCTGCTTCCTTTATGCACTACTTGACTATACCCTATTTTGTGATGCTTGGGCATGACACATACCTACCTATGGATTTCCGTTTTGGGTCTCTGACACTGGAGAGACTATAGACACTCACAACCAGTATTTCTGCCAGCTGAGAAAGAAGATAAAGGAAGCTTACTACCCAACTATAACTTCAGCCCAGGAGAAACAAACAACTGAATGATATCCAAGTTTGTTATTGAAGCCTTTAACAAGCTGACCCTATTCTGTTGAGACCTTAGTGTTCATAGAACACAGTAGTTAGTAGATGGATGGAGAGGCACTCTGTATTTAGCAGTAAAGAGTTGCTTGTTTTTCTTTTCGAGGCAATTGGGGTTAAGTGACTTTTCCAGGTTCACACAGCTAGTAAACATCTGAGGCCAGATTTGAACTCAGGTCCTCCTGACTCCAGGGCCAGTACTCTATCCACTGTGCCACCTAGCTGCCTCAATTTGCTTGCTTTTCAAATTAGACTCAGAGGCTGGTGGGAGCCCTACAAAGGTGATCCACCTTACAATGAGAGAGAGTGGGGACATCTAGAGCTGAGCTGGAAAAAACTGGCAGACCAACGGCAACCAAAAAAGTCAGAAAAGAGAAAATAGTTTTGAGCTATGGCAGAGAACAGGCTTATCAAGGAGGTTGTCTTACTGGCATCTTGAGTCAGAAGACTTGCTGAAGCCACTGCGTTTACCTTTCTCTGATACATTACTGGTGTTAGAGTTTGGGAGGGAGAGAGCTAAGAGGATCCTCTAGCTTCCAGACTGGTTTGTGCTCTCGAGATTGTTAGAGACAACAGACAAATGTTCCATGAAGAGATGTGCTGGAATTACACAATAACTCTGGCTCAACAGCCAGAGCCTCCTACCGATCCCTGCGCCCAAACGCAGGGTCTGTTTTGGTTTATTATAAATATGAAGCCCTCTGCATTTTATTTTAATACAGCAGAACAATAAGATGAAGAGAACTATTTCATATGCCCAGAACAATATGCGAAGTAGCATAATATGGGTGAGGGCATTGCATTAAACATCTGGCCAGTTATATCTGTGATTGTGAAGGAAGCCATGTAGTAAGTGGAGACAGAGGCCCAGCATTCAAATACATTTTCATTTCCAGCCCTTCAATCTTCCGAACTGTAATCAGAAGGCTATAAAGATTAGGAAAGCTATCTGAGATCAAGGCAATGCAGATTAAAGGCAATTAGAATTTAAATGTAATGTTATTATGTGTGTTAGCTGGTCAGAAATTAATTTGATTACCTTTAGCTATATAAAATGGATATTCTTAAGCTATATACCAATTGTTCCAAAATAGTTATTGCTCAACTGAACTTACTCCCTATTCTTTGTTCAATCAAATAAACCTCAAAATATACTACAACTCTGCTCTCAACTCTTATTTTTTTTGCATATTGCAATTGTATGGTTATAGAAGCTATAAAGTTCCACTAATTCTCTATTCCATGTCAAATACTTAATATTGTTCCAGAATCACTTAAAAATAGACTAGACACCTTCAAGGCCTTAATCTCCCCCAAATCAGAATGGGCTACTCAATCTTACATGTATCCTCTCCCAGGGTCCCTAAATAAGAGTTTAGACTCCCTTCTTGGGCCATAAACCTGGAAGATGTGTCATAAATGGCTGTACTTTTACGAAAGTACAGTATGTGAAAGCATATGGAAGGAAGGAAAGAAAGAAGGAAAGGAGGGAGGAAGGGAGAAGGGAAGAAAGGAAGGAAAGAAAGGAAGGAAAGTAGCATTTATTAAATACTTACTACATGCCAGGATTTGTACTGAACTGGAGACACAAATACAAGAAAAAAAGAAAGACAATTCTTGCCCACAAAAAGCTTACATTTTAATGGGGGTGAATACAGCTACACAAAAGGGAGCCAAAAAAAAGTAGAAGTGGGGAGGGATGAATATACTGGTTGAGGAGTCTGGAAGTTGAGATCAGAGCCTGAAAGGTAATGAAGGAAGGTTAGCCGGGGCCTTTCCACAAAATGAAGGTCCCAGGAAGAACTCACTACTGGGAGAAGGGGAAATGCCCAGGAGTAAGGTCCAATAGGATTGTTTTTAGTTTTGTTGAATAAATTATTCTTGGTTCTAAGCTTATTTCTTTAGCCTTTCAGAATATTCTAAGTTCTCTGCTTTTTAATAGTGGTAGCAGCTAGATGTTGTGTGATTCTGACTGATCCTTGGCACTTAAATTCTTTCTCTCTGGTTGCTTGTAATATCTTTTTTTTTCCTTTGACCTAGGAGCTCTGGATTTTGGTTATGCTGTCCCTAGGAGTTTTTATTTTGGGGATTCTTTCAGGAGGCAATCAGTGTATTCATTCTATTTTCATTTTGTCCGCTGGTTCTAAGATAACTAGGCAGTTTTGCTTCATGATTTCTTGAAATATGATGTCCAGCCCCCATTTTTGGCCATGTGATTCTTAAATTATTTTCCTTGATCTATTTTTCAGGATAGTTTTTTTTAATATGAAATTCCTTATATTTTTTCAGTCTTTTGACTTCATTTTAATATTGTTGACTTAATGAGTTGTTACTTTATTTGATCCATTCCAGTTTTTAAGGAGTAAGTTTCTTGGGTAAGATTTTGAACCTGCTTTTTTCCAAGCTGTTAATTCTTTTTCCAATTCTTTTCTCCATAACTCTCATTTATTTTCCAACTATTTCCCGTAGTACTCTCATTTCATTTATAAGGTCATTTACAACCTTTTTTAACTCTTTTAAAAACCTATACATATATATATATACATATATATATACGTATATATATATGTATATATATATATACATAAATAAAAGTCTTCTAAATTCAGAAAGAAATAAGTACCTAAGGGGATAGGGAGGGAAGAAAGATAATGGAGGGATCCTTAGAGGAGAGGTTGAGGGAATAGGTTAAGGGGAGGGGGTGTAGAAAAGTGTTTGAAATAACGATCACCAGGAATAGGAAGATAAGGGAGGGATACTGGGCAGGGAGTAGGTTAAGTAATAAGAGGGCAAGGTAGCAGGTAGAAGTAGAGGAGTTGGTGGGACAGGAAATAAGAGATTTCAAACATAAACATAAAATAAAGACCAGAGTAGAATTTGTTAGGGAAAAAGGAACAGAGGAGGTAATCATGATCTTGGACAAAGTTAAGGCTAAGATAGATTTACTCAAAAGAGAAAAATAGGGAAACTACACTATGTGTCAGCCAAAATGTTATTTTGGACTATTTAAAACAAGTAGACAGTATAAAATTTGTATATATACTGTCTGTAAGATATATAGTATATGTCTATATATGACTATGATTATTGATATCTAAGTATATGTATGTGTAAGTATATGTATGTACAGGTATATGTGTGTATATGCATATATGTATATCTTTGTGTATTTGTGACTGTATGTATGTGCATATATATGCATTTATGTATGTATATATGTATGTGCATGTGTGTGTGTGTATTCACACTTAATTGTAGCCTTCTGAGGAGGGAGAAAAGGGGGAAGAAGAAAAACTTAAAAAGTACACAACAGGGAACAAAAGAAAACTTACAAGGAAACAAAGAAAAGAGAGACAGTTCTCAACACAATGCATAGTATTTATTACATAGGTTTTCTTGAAATGGAAATTTATTGCTGTATAATACTTTTATTTTTGGCTGTGTACATGGCAATGCTTTTTCTTTCTTTTCTTATCTTGTATTATTTTAGTTTTTGTATTTAAGCTTGTTTTTTTTTCTTTTCTTATTTTGTATTTAAATTTAAAATAAAAACAAATTTCCTGATCAAGACTTAGCCCAGTATATCTTTTTAGGTGTTCGTGGAGTAGTTGTGAGGAGCTGGGTTATACTGCTTCCTTTTACTCTACCATCTTGTTTGGTCTTTGTACAGTGGCTTATTCTAATTGTACCAAGTACTGGTCTCTTTCTAGGATTTTATGTATGTTTCAGACTGAAACTGTGTATTGTTATTATTCCAGAGATGTTCAATTAAATCTCACTTACCTCTCCATTTATATATAGCACTATGTGTTGGGCACTTTAAAATTTTATTATCTCATTTAATCCTCATAATAATCAAGGGGAGTAGGTGCTATTATTATCACCATTTTACAGATGAAGAAACTGAGGCCAACTGGTTAAGTGACTTGCTCAGGGACACACAGCCAGGAAGTGTCTGAGGCCAGATTTGAACTCAGGTTTTCCTGACTCTAAGCCCAGTGTTCTATCCACTTCAGCACCTAATAACTCTGCAACTCTGCCTCATTTACATCCAATTCACACGCAAATCAAAATATCAGCCTGTGATGTCATTGGTCCTCTTTAAAAATGTAGGATGAACACCAGCAACAACTTAATTTTTCTAAATACTGAGGACACTCAGGTGTTAGTCAGGGCTCTAAGTTGTTAAATCTAAGTGTGTCAAATTTAAGTAATCAAATAGGGGACCACTTGGAAGAATGAGAGTATTAGGAAGTGACGAGTTGTTAAAGAAAGGACAATTAATTTTTTAATCCTTAGAATGGCATTCACAGTCATCACCTTCTTTCTCACTTTTAGATTCTGTAATGAGATAGCAATAAGGTCTTAACCCATTTAGATCACCTGTACCAGGAACTAGGACTATAGTCAGTTTCATGACAAAACACACAATATCATTATAAAGAATAGTAACACAGCAATACAATGATATCATTATAAAAGAACTATATGGTTATGAGTTGTTGCCGTACCTGCTGCTGTTTGTCGTTCGTTCTTGAAGAGGACCATGACATCAGGGAGGTGATGCCATGATTTGCAAGTGAATTGGATTTAAGAGAGGGAGGGCTGTGCCAAGTCACCAGCCTCACTTTCTCCTCTGGAGCCATGTGGGCCCAGTGGGAAGATATAGATCAGGATGACTGGAGATGGTTCAGGATGCAGTGGGGGACCTGGGCCTTTTTAAGCCAAGGTTTTTTTTAAAACAGGTCTCAGTTTGACTGAGGCAGTGCCCATTCAGTGATTAAGGCTTAATAAAAAAAAAAATGAGGCAAAGAATGGCCTCCTGAAAAAAAAAATAGATCTTGGAGGGGAAGACCCTCAGGGTTTCTAGCCAAAACAGAGACAATTGTTATTTACATTCATTCTGAGTCAATCAGAGCCCAAACAGTGGCCAAGTAGGGCTTGGTCCAGGACCAGAGTTTTGGGATTAAGACTGGTCTTTAAGAGAAAAAAATCCAAAACAAATATGGTTATCAGTAGTGACAATTTTATACTCCAGTAATTATTTTATATCCAAGGATGCACACTTACCAGATCTTTTCTTAGAAAACATTTCTATCCATTGAGTAGAAAGTGGTATGTGTATTTCATAACAATGAAAGGAATTAGATACTTCAAAATTAGCTAACACTAGATTTTATGATGGTAGCTGAGCCTTCTCCAATTCATTCCAGAAAGGCATTTATCAAGATTAGTCATGAGGGAATTAATACACAATCTTTCTGTCCTGGAGACAGTTCACTACCATGTGTGAGTCATTTTTTCTTGACTGGCAAATTCTCTTCTTTGGACAGGGGAGAAGTAGCAGAAATGGTCATTCTGTCCTTTTGCTACACATTCCATGGGACCAAAAATTCTTGTACGGTGGAGTGTAAGATGGAAGACCTTGGCTTTTGGCAATAGTTACAGTGGTTGCAGTATCTGGCCACAAGGTCTTTCAACTGTTTTTTCGGCGGGGGTGGGGAGAGTGATTCCATTAGAGTCTATTTGAGCAGTGGAGCAATTCATCCTGAAAACATATATACTATAACAGTTTAATATTCATACTTATAGCATTTGGTTGTTTGAATAAAATCAATACACATGTTAATAAATTTTTTAAAACCCAGCATATTATGGGAATTTTTTATTTCCTTTAATTATTTGGGACACTGGATTTTTCCCCCTGCAAATTTTGGTTAACTAAAAATCTATCTTAATATTAACCTCACCTGACCAAAACCTGTTCCAAGGGATGTAAAAATTTACGTAGAGCCTTAAACGTTCCTTAGATGAGAAGCTGAAAGAAGAATCTCAACTGTCTCTGACTCCTTGGCAACATGTAAATCCTCCTTCTCAGTCAGCCTATTTGTGAATCCTTTAAATGTAGTTTAATCTGTAATCTGACTAGTTTACCTATTGAGTTTGTCTGATGAGGTTTGTTTCCTTAGGGAATGTATGAGAATATGACCCTTTTAAACTAAGTTTAACTCAGTAATTAAGTTAACTAATGTTTGACATTAAAGGAAGTATGGAGTTACGAATCTATCTTCTCTTTGACTTTTATGGCCCAAGAAGGATGTTATTGTTTTTGAGTTGTTTCATCTGTGTCTGACTTTTTGTGACCCGGCTTGGGGTTTTCTTGGCAAACATACTAGAGCGGTTTGCCATTTCCTTTTCCTTTCATTTTACAGATGAGGAACAGAGGCAAACAGGGTTAAGTGACTGTTTCAATAATCCGGCTAGCAGCTTCTGTGGGGGTGTAAGATCCACCAACAACCAGCACCCAGAAAGCTGCCAACACACTGCAAAAGCACAGGTTCTTTTGATCTGCTTTACCAACGAAAGCAACGTTAAGGGGTTGACAAGCTTACTTTAATTCAGCATACAAATATCAATCACTTAGTTCAGGGGAAAAAACCAGCATCCTGAACTTCAGAGCAAAATACAAACAAAGTACAAACATCGACAGACAGACCTTGTCTGATTCAAATCCCAATACATATGTATGTTCCAGGATCCATGGCTGATTAGATTATGTATCCTGGAACAAGGGGTGGAGTGTGTTGGTAAGCAAAATGGGCTCTTAGCACTTAGTTCAACCAAGTGCCCTTGAAGAATTTGGCCTTTGTTTCCTTTGAGTAATTCAGCGTATTTCATTGAGCCTTACTAGGTGCTAAGCCCCAGGCCCAAACCCCTATTAGGTGTAAAACCTATGTGGGTGTGGATAGGTAACTAAGGTGGGGCCCAAGGTGGGGCTAACTAAGGGGAGGGCTTAGTTTGCACACGAGTTTGAGTGACATGTTTGGGACATCAGAGGCTTTTAGACCACGTGGGTTCAAGTCACCTCTTTGTGATGATTCTAGGTCATATGGGTGAATGGCTGTGACGATTCTAGGTCATGTGGGTGAGTCGCATGTGTGACTCACCCCTGACCCTGAAAAAGATCTAAAACCAGGGGTTGGCTTTCTCTTCTTTGGAGCTCTTACCCACAGCAGTGGTGGTGCGTGTGACTCTGGGCCAGCCCACATTATGAGCTTCCGGGCTGAACCTAGATGTTGGTAACTATGAATCTGCATTTGGTCTGTCTGTCAATGTTTTTAATTTGTTTAGGGCTCTCACTCGTGCTGGTGTGCTGATGTGGAGACTCCCGGCAGCTGTAGCTAAGGGCCCTCCAGCTTGTAACCCAGATGCTGAGACTTTGTTAAACTCTGGTAACTACGTATTGGGATTTGAATCAGACAAGATCTGATGTTTGTACTTTGTATTTTGCTCTGAAGTTCAGGGTGCTGGTCTTTTCCCCTGAACGAAGTGAATGATATTTGTATGCTGAGTTAAAATAAGCTTGTTAACCCCTTAACATTGCTTTCCTTGGTAAAGTAGATCAAAAGAACCTGTGCTTTTGCAGCGTGCTGGTAGCGCTCTTGTTGTTGGGCTTGTGTTGGTCTTTCACCCCCACAACAGCTTCTAGCCGGATTGTTGAAACAGTGACTTCACAGGGTCGCACAGCTAGTAAGTGTCTGAGGCTGGATTTGAACTCATGAAGATGAGTCTTCCTGATTCGAAGACCAGTGCTTTATCCACTGCACCACTCAGCTACCCAAGAGTAATGTACAAGATTGCAATATGTAAAAGAATTATTTCTCTGATGTAATCTATCGTATCTTCACGGTCTTCTCCTTCTTTTGCCTCCTCTGGTGTGAGAGCTTGCTGAGCACTCTTCAGGGTTGCTCATCCACCTTTGGTGTCTACCTGTCACCCAGCTCTCACCTGTGGCTTTAAGAAGATGTGGCATTCAAAAAGACCACACCCAGTAAAATCATCTCAGAGGATGGGTTGTCAGGTTGATTGTAACTAACAGGCTTCAAACCTGTCAGTGAGTTAGGGGCTATCTAACCCAAGCATGTGAAGACTTCCCTCAGGCAGAAAGGGCTGAGGAGAACAATTTGTTCCAATGGCCATGAAGGTGTCTGAAGCAGGTGCTGTAGAAGAGTTGGTCAGGAATCAAAGATATCACGGTCATCCCAGACCATTGCTATTCATCTTGACTTTTGTCTTGCCATTGGACTTTGATGACTCTGGAAGAGATAGTAAAGCTGACAATTTTGCGCAACTCTGCCTCACTTAAATCTGATTTTTGAGCAAGTCAAGACATCACCTTGTGATGTCATGAGTCATGATGTCATGAAGACAAACAACAACAGCGTCTCCTATAGTTTCCATTTCCTTAAATCAAGATCTCCTTATGACAGTGCCAAGGAGGCAGTGTGCTGCTCTAATGTTCTTTTTGCTTAATTCTTATTGTAGGCCTAAACTGTTTCTAAAGGGATAACTCTGATCAGGATGGACTTCTTCCTGAAAAGGGTGATGATCAAACTAAGAGGAAAATACCTGTTAAAAGCCATTAATAGAAGAATGTCCCAAGGTGCAAGTCTGGCCATGTCATCTCTTTCCCTACTCAATGAATTTATTGGGTCCCTATCACCTCCAAGATAAAATATAAAATTTTATGTGGTTTCCTTCACAACCTGCCTCTCTCCCCACTTTTCCAGTCTTCTTATACCTTCTATCCCCACCTCCCCCAACACTTCTGCCACCTATTCTATGACCCAGTGACACTGGCCTCCAGGCTGTCCTTGAAAAAGGCACTTCATCTCCTGACTCCAGAAATTTTCACTGGCCCTGCCCTAAATCTGGAATGTTTTGCCTCCTCATATCTACCTCCTGGCTTCCTTGATTTCCTTCAAGTCCCAGCTAAAATCCCTCTACCCACAGGAAGACTTTTCCCATCCCCCTTAACTTTAGTGCATTCCCTCTATTTATTATTTAAAATCTGTCCTTTATAAGTAGCGGTTTGCATGTTGACCCCTCCATTAGACTGTGAGTCCCTTTAGAGCAGGGAGTTTCCTTTATTTTTCTTTGACTTAAATTCTGTTAGGAGTTGAACATTGTTTTACTGAACAGATTTCACCAGAAACAAACACAGGACAACAAATGGGATACTTTCTGAGATAACCCTCATTTATGATCATAATCTTTTGAATGTACTATTGTTCTTAAATTAAAGGAACTTTAGTTTGAAAACTTTTAGTCAATTTAATTTGTTTAAGAACTTGAAAGTTTCATGCTTAGAGTGAGTGAAATATAAAATACTGACCTTTTCTTTATTTTTTAAAAATTCAATTTTATTTTATTTTTAGTACTGAATTCTCCCTCTCCCATCATCCCTAACCATTGGGAAGGCAATAAAACAAAACTCCTTACAAATATGTACAGGTAAGTAAAATAAATTTTCATATTTTAAGAGTTTGTTTTGCTTTTGACTAATCTCTCCCTTAATCTATCCTGCCTCTTCATTTCCTTCCTATTTCTCTGTAAGGTAAGACATATTTCTGTATCCAACTGCCTGTGTATGTGTATACTCTTTGACCAATTCATATGACAGTGAGGTTCAAGTGTGGCCAAATCTTCCCCATCATTACTCTTTCTTTTTGGAAAGATTTCTACTTTCCATTTACGTGAGGAAAAAGTTTCTCATTTTCTTCTCCCTTCCCCCTCCTCCAAGTGTGTTCCTCTTTCCCAACACTTCTATTCTTCTTCTGAGATCATCAAAATATAACAGAATCACTCCCAGTTCCTTGTCTAATTAGATTGACTCTGAGCTCTACATGTATCATCACTTTCAATAAGAATGTAAGCAGCTGTCTAATCTGTTATTATTACTTGCTCATGTTGACCTTTTTATGCTTCTCTTAACTTTTGTATTTGTATGTCAAATTTCCTACTGAACTTTGGTCTTTTCATTAAGAATGCTTGGAGGTTCTCTGTTCCATTAAAGATCCATTTTCTCCCTGTAGGATTATACTCAATTTTCCTGGGTAGGTTATTTTAAATTGTAAACCTGGATCCGTTGCCTTCTGGAATATAATATTCCAAACTCCCTGTTCTTTAAAAGTGGAGGTTGTTAAATTTTGTGTGATCCTGACTGTGGCTTCTAGGCACTTGAATTCTTTTTTTCTGGCTGATTAAACTATTTTGGCTATGGTGTTCCTGCAAGTTTTAATTTTGCAGCTTGTTTCAGGAGGTAACCAGTGTATTCTTTCCATTTCTACTTTGCCCTCTGGGCAGTTTTCTTTTATTATTTCTTGATATATAATATCTAGGCTCTTTTTTTGGTTTATAGATTTCAGGTAGTCCAATGACTCTTAAATTATCTTTCCTCAATCTCTTTTCCTGGTCAGTTTTTTAACCATGAAATACCTTACAATTTCTTCTATTTTTTCAATCTTTGGACTTTGTTTCATTATTTCTGGATGTTTCACAGAGTCATTAGCTTCTATTTGGTCAAATCTAATTTTCTTTTTTTTTAAATGATATTTTATTCCCTCCCCTCCAATTATTGGTCAATTCTAATTTTCAAGAAGTTATTTTCTTCAGTAAGATTTTGTACCCTCTTTTCCCAAGCTTTTAATTCTCTTTTCATAGCTTTGTTCCCCAGCTCTCATTTATTTTCCCATTTCTTTCCCAATCAATTCCATATGCTTTAAAATCCTTTTCTAATTCTTTTTTAAAAGACTCTTGCTTTAACTCTTCTAGGAATTCTTGTTGGACTTATATCCAAAATGTATTTTTTCTTGGAGGTTTTGCTTGTAGACATCTTTGAGTAATTCTCTGTCTAGGTTTGTATTTTAGGTTTCCCTGTCACCATAATAACTTTACAGTGGCATTATTTTTTTTTGCTTGCTCATTCTCCCAGCTTACTTCTTGATTTTGGGTTTTGTTAGTGTTGGGCTCTGCACACTTTCATGGGGCTATGCTGATCTGAACTTCTGTCCCTTCATGTCCTTCTGCTGTATTCACAGATTAATCTGGAGGCCTACAAGTTTTCAGTGCTCCCAAAGTGATATGATCCAGGGTGAGGTCTGTTCATTGTTCTCCTGTTCTGAGCCTTACAGGTTTGAGCCTGTCAGTTTGTCCTTATTTTGAAGTTTCAGTAGATTGCTGCTGGACTCAGTCACTATTAGTCCACTGGGAGGCTCTGCAGGTTCAGAAGAACTGGAACCACCCCTTTGGTCTGGGACTCCTGCCCTTTTTCTTTCACATTAGGATTCCACACTGAAGTAGAGGCTAGAGTCTCTGCTCTACTCCGGGGATCAGAGCCACACAGCTATGGTTTGCTTCCAGAACTTCTTCCTTGCTCAGTCCTCTCCTCTTTGGATCTGTGACCCAGAACTGGTTATTGAGCAAGAGGGCTGCCAGGAGGCACTTATTCCTGCATCCCGGGCTGGTTCGGTGATCTTCTGGGATTTCTTTCTGCTCCAGTGCTTCTTGCCCTGCTGTCCAATTTCCACCTGCTTTCAGTCCCTGGGTGCTGGAGTGCTTCCTACGATGAGCACCTCTGGCTAGATCCTACCCCCAGTGTCTGCAGATCTTTCTCTAAGTTGTCTCTTTAAGTTGCTCTGGGCTAGAAAAATTATTTACTATGACTTTTCCTTTGCTTCCTTGACAGAATTTTATCTGGTGTGTTTTCTAGATCTTTGTGGGAGAAGTTTAGAGGACAGCTAGGCTGTACAGCTTCCTATTACTCTGCCATCTTGATTCCTAACTCCCTTGGCCCCAACTTGTTGTTTTCTTTTCTGGAAGGAATGAAAATCTCCTTTGGAGAAGGATGAGGGAAGAAGAGACTGGAGATATCTATTCTGTCTTTCTTCAAGTCATACACAATGACAGGGGCCCTGCCACACATGGAATCTCACTAAATCGTGGCCTCTTTCTGTATTTGTTTCCTTACCTTTCTGTAGCTGAGCCAGAATTTGGTACGTAAGTGAAGTTACCTTTATAGTGGTCTTTCTGAAAATGTTCCACATGAGGAGAGGAAGAAAAAATGCTTCTTGTTGCCTTTGGATAAAATCAACTCTAGTACATATTTATCTGCTGCTCCAAGTAAGGGCCATATTCTCTAGGATGGGCCACCCTGAATCCTGGCAGAACTGAACTTACCTTCAGACTTCTCCCACACCCGACTGAATTTGTTCAAGGCACAAGAATTGCCACATACATGCTTCTATTATGTCCTTATATCCTTTTTATGACTCATTTCTCCATATCCAGGAAATTTTCAGGTCTTATCTATTTTACCTCCACAATCTCTCCACCCTCCCATAGCCTCTTAGGTCAAATTCTCATCTCTTCTCACTTGAACCACGTGTATTGCTAATAAACCAGGGCACTTTCCACAAGTGTGCTGGACTCCTGAGAAGTCCCTTGGTCCTGCTGACTTGGCTTGGATTTAAGATAATTAGTGACTGAATTCTCTCTCTCTTTTTCTTCCTCCCTCTTTTGAATTCCTCACTTTGGGACTCAGTCAAGTCCTCCCCTTGGAGTTATGAGAAGAGGGGTACAATTCTCTTTCTATACCACCCCCCAGCAGTAATGGCAGCTACAAGCACTTGGCAATGAGACTATATACTTTTCCTTGGTGGTCCTAAGACTGGACCCCGTGTCCCTGGTCTCCTCTTCCATTTTTTATTTCTTTCCCTTAGCACAGATGACCAAACAATGAGCTTGAGAGATGGATGCCTCAAGCCCTGGTGGTGCCAAATGAGTTCGAGTTCCTGGGTCCCTGAAGCAGTCTTGGTTTCCCAGAGTGAGGGAGAGAGGGAGGGTTTCTTGAAACCACCTCACTTCTTGGAGGAGATGAACACAAAATTATCCTGAACCTGAAGGACTAAAAAGCCATGTCTGGCTGGGTACTATATCTGGACCATGTGCAAGCCTGAATTGAAAGTGAGATGTCTATTCAGCAGGCCCATAGAATGACTTTACTTTCTAGTTTATAATGATGTTAGCAGATTATTGTTTTATGTTTTAAATATTCATGTTAGTTTGGCATGTGAGTATGATGCAAAATGACAAGGAGCAAAGGTACCAAAAAGGCAAAGGCCCCTAAGAAATGTAAACCACAGAGGGGGTGGTGGGAAGAGGGAATGGAACATTCTTACCATGAGATATCAGGGTAGGCTTCATGGAGGAAGTGACATTTGAGCCCAGTCTTCAAAGACTGGTTAGGATTTGTACAGTAGAATGGTGATGACAGATGAGCCCTTTTTAAAAACACTTTTTTAATTAATAAATTTATTTTTTATTTTTAGTTTACAACACTCTGTTCCACAAGTTTTTGGGTACTAAATTTTCTCTTCCTCCCTCTCTCTCCTCCCCAAGATGGCATATAATCCAATGTATGTTCTACATATACCTTCACGTTGAAATTATTTACATAATAGTCCAGTTGTAAAGGAGAATGATAACCAATGGAATGAATCATGAGAAAGGAGAAATGAAACCAAGAAAGAAGGAAAAGAGAGATCAAAAAGTTTGCCTCCATTTGCATTCAGCTTCCATAATTCTTTTTCTGGATGTGCATAGCTTTTTTCCGTCATGAGTCTTTTGGAGCTGTCTTTGAACCTTGCATTGATAAGAGGAGTCAAGTCTATCAAAGTTAGTCCTTACAGATACCATGTGTCTGTAATCATGTGTAATGATCTCCTGGTTCTGCTCCCCTCACTCAGCAACAGTTCATATAGGCCATTCCAGGTTATAATGGAGTCCGTCTGCTCTTCATTTCTTATAGCACAATAGTATTCCATTACATTCATACACCACAATTTGTTTAGCCTTTCTCCAATTGATGGGCATCCCCTTGATTTCCAATTTTTTGCCACCACCAAAAGATCTGCTATAAATATTTTTGTACAGATGGGTCGCTTTCCCACTTGTACGATCTCTTTGGGATGTAGCCCTAGAAGTGTTGTTGCTGGGTCAAAGGGTATGGACCCTTTTATAGCCCTTTGGGCATAGTTCCAAATTGCTCTCCAGAATGGCCTGGATCAATTCACAACTCCACCAACAACATAACGATGTTCCAATTTTCCCATATCCTCTCCAGCATTTATCATTTTCCTGTTTTGTCATGTTAGCCAATCTGGCAGGAGAGATGTGGTACCTAAGAGTTGTTTTGATTTGCGTTTCTCTAATCAATGGTGACCTAGAGCATTTTTCATATGACTGTAGATATCTTTAATTTCTTCCTCTGAAAACTGCCAGTTCATATCCTTTGACCATTTCTCAATTGGGGAATGACTTGTATTCCTATAAATTTGGCTCAGTTCCCTGTATATTTTGGATATGAGGTCTTTATTAGAGACATTGGTTATAAAGATTTTCTCCCAATTTTCTATTTCCTTCCAAATCTTTGTTGCATTGACTTTGTTTATACAGAAACTTTTCAATTTAACATAATCAAAATTACCCATTTTGCCTATTGTAACACTTTCTTGGGTTATGTTGGGTCATGAATTCTTTCCTTTCTCATAAATCTGACAGGTAAACTATTCCTTGCTCTCCCAAATTACTTATAGTATCAGCCTTTATTCCTAAATCATGAACCCATTTTGACTTTATTTTGGTATACAGTGTAAGATATTGGTCTATGCCCAGTTTCTGCCATACCATTTTCCAATTTTCCCAGCAGTTTTTGTGAAATAGTGGATTCTTAACCCAGAAGCTGGATTCTTTCGGTTTATCAAAGAGTAGATTGCTGTAGTCATTGACTACTGCATCTTGTGTACCTAACCTATTCCACTGATCCACCACTCTGTTTCTTAGCCAGTACCAAGTAGTTTTGATGACTGCTGCTTTATAATACATTTTAATATCTGGTATGGCTAGGCCACCTTCCCTAGCATTTCTTTTCATTAATTCCCTTGATATTCTGGACCTTTTGTTTTTTCAGATGAAATTTGTTATTTTATCCAGCTCTGTAAAATAATTTTTTGGTAGTTTGATTGGTATGGCACTGAATGAATAAATTAATTTAGGTAAAATTGTCATTTTTATTATATTAGCTCGACCTAACCATGAGCAACCGATGTTTTCCCATTTATTTAGATTAGACTTTATTTGTGTGAAAAGTGTTTTATAATTGTGTTCACATAGGCCCTGAGTTTGGCTTGGCAGGTAGACTCCCAAATATTTTATAGTGTCTACAGTAACTTTAAATGGAATTTCTCTTTCTATTTCTTGCTGTTGGGCTTTGTTAGTAATATATGGGAATGCTGAGGATTTATGTAGGTTCATTTTATATCCTGCAACTTTGCTAAAGTTTTTTATTATTTCAGGTAGTTTTTTACTTGATTCTCTAGGATTCTCTAAGTAAGTCATCATATCATTTGCAAAAAGTAATAACTTAGTTTCTTCTTTGCCTATTCTAATTCCTTCAATTATTTTTTCTTCTCATTGCTAAATCTAACATTCCTAGTACCAAATTGAATAATAGGGGTGATAATGGACATCCTTTTTTTACTCCCGATCTTATTGGGAATGCTTCTAGCTTATCCTCATTACATATAGTGCTTACTAATGGTTTTAGGTAGATGCTACTTATAATTTTAAGGAAGACTCTGTTTATTCCTATGCTTTCTAGTGTTTTTAATAGGAATAGGTGTTGTATTTTGTCAAAAGCTTTTTCTGCATCTATTGAGATAATCATATGGTTTCCTTTAGTTTTGTTGTTGATATGATCAATTATGCTGATAGTTTTCCTAATATTGAACCAGCCTTGCATTCCTGAATAAATCCTATCTGGCCATAGTGTATTATTCTTGTGATAAGTTGCTGCAATCTTTTTGCTAATATTTTATTTAAATTTTTTGCATCAATATTCATTAGGGAAATTGGTCTATAATTTTCTTTCTTTGTTTTGACTCTTCCTGGTTTAGGTATTAGTACTATATTTGTGTCATAAAAAGAATTTGGTAAGACTCTTTCCCCCTATTTTCCCAAATAGTCTATAGAGTATGGGAATTAATTGTTCTTTAAATGTTTGATAGAATTCAAATGTAAAACCATCTGGCCTTGGAGATTTTTTCCTAGGGAGCTCATTGCTGGCTTGCTCGATTTCTTTTTCCAAGATAGGGTTATTTAGGTATTTTCCTTCTTCTTCTGTTTACCTGGGCAATTTATATTTTTGTAAATATTCATCCATTTCCCGCAGGTTGTCAAATTTATGAGCATACAACTGGGCAAAATAATTCTTAATTATTGTTTTAATTTCTTCTTCGTTGAAGGTGAATTCATCCTTTTCATTTTTGATACTGGTAATTTGGTTTTCTTCTTTCTTTTTTTAATCAGATGAGACCTTTCTTAACCACCTTCCCTTCCCTACCTCCCCAATCATTTGAGCTCTCTCCCTTTTGAAATCTCATTGTATATGCTTTGTATTTACCAACTTATAAATATGTAAATAAATAGGTACTTGTGTAAAAAAATAATGTTAGGGTGCACCAATGAGTCTTTTATGACTTATCCATTTCTTTCGTAGTAGAGGAAATAAGTAGCTATTCTATATATGATATTTAGTTTGTGTTTCAGGTACCTTTTCTGAGAAGGAAAGAAGAAAGGGCAGAGTGAAGATGATGGAACAGAAGGAAGCAATGTAGGTGAGAGTCAGATCACAACCTCTTCCAAAGAGATCTATAAAATGCAGCAGTGATGGAGGTGTTCAGAAAAAGTCAGAGTCTTTTGTCTGGCCCAGGTCAGCAAAGAGAGACAGAGAGGTCTGCAGACACTGGGGATAGGGTTGGGGCAGGAGCACATGGCCTGGAGGATTCTAGCACGCAGGGAGAGGCTGTACACTAGCACAAAAGGAGGCCCAAGAGTCATATTGAGGCACCCCCAAACCCACACTGGGATACTCTGACTCATCTGGTTGCAGATTCAGCATAGAGTAAGAAGGGGACTTTTGCACAGCAGTTGTCCTCCTGGAAGGGAGGTATTGGGAAATGTACCAAGAAAGGAGGAAGTTCAGAAGATAACAGCAGCAGTAGCATAGGAGTGTGGTTCAGACCTCAGGCATCTCACTTTCAGCATCTAGCCTGCCTGGAGAGGAATAACCAAGGCAAGAATTCCATACCAAAGGGGAGCCTACAATTCTGCCACTTTGAACCGACATAACTTTCTAACTGGCTGATGGGATAGAGTCTAGCAGCAATCTACTTTCACATAGACCCAAATGCAGGTTAGGAACTTGCAGAGCTCAGACCAGCAGGGCAGCACTCCGACTTGGCCCTGGATCAGGCCACCCTGGGAGAATTGAAAATTTGTATGTCCCCCAGGCTGTCCCTGAGACCCTGGAATAGCACAAAATTCAATATCCTAAGAAATATCTCTTGGCTGCCTTTGTTCAGACCCCATCCACCATGCCCCACCAACTGGTCCCTTATTTCCATCTCCCTCGAATGTCCCATTCTAAAGCTACCACTCCTTCCACAGTGCTTTCAGGAATGCCTGCTCCACAGGTAACAAACTAGCTTTTTCATATATTTAATTTATTTTCAGTTTTCAACATTCATTTCCATAAGTTTTTTAATTTTCTCCTCCTCCCTCCCCAAGATGGCATGCAATCCAATATGGGCTCTGCACATACATTTCTATTAAACACATTTTCACATTAATCATGTTGCAATGGGTGAAGCCATGAGAAAGAAAACAAAACAAAACAAAAGAGAAAAGAGTCTGCTTCACTCTGCATTCTGACTCCATAGTTCTTTCTCTGGATGTGGATGATATTTTCCATCATGAGTCCTTTGGAAAAGTTTTAGGTCCTTGCATTGCTGAGAAGAAGTCTATCAAAATCAGTCCTCACACACTGTGGCTATTACTGTGTACAATGTCCTCCTGGGTCTTCTCACTTTCCTCAGCATCAGTTCATATAAGTCTTTCTAGGTTTTCCTGAAGTCCTCCTGCTCATCAATTTTTATAACACGATAGTATTCCATTACATTCATATACCACACCATGTTTGGCCATTCCCCAATTGATGGTCATTCCTTAGATTTCCAGTTCTTGGCCACTACAAAAAGCTGCTATAAATATTTGTGTACATGTGGGTCCTTTTCCCATTTTTATGATCTCTTTGGGATACAGCACCAGAAGTGATATTGCTGGGTCAAAGGGTATGCGCATTTTTATAGCCCTTCGGACATAGTTCCAAATTACTCTCCAGAATAGTTGGATCAGCTCACAGCTTCCCTATGTCTTCTCCAACATTTATCTTTTTCCTGTTTTGGCATGTTAGCCAATCTGATAGGTGTGATGTGGTACCTTAGAGTTGTTTTGTTTTGCATCTCTCTAATCAATAATGATTTAGAGCATTTTTTTTCATATGACTATAGATGGCTTTAATTTCTTCCTCTGAAAACTGCCTGTTCATATCCATTGACCATTTATCAATTGGGGAATGACTTGTATTCTTGTAAATTTGACTCAGTTCTCCATATATTTTAGAAATGAGGCCTTTATCAGAGACACTAGTTGTAAAAATTCTTTCTCAGTTTTCTGCTTCCCTCCTAATCTTGGTTGCATTGGCTTTACTTGTGTGAAAACTTTTTAATTTAATGTAATCAAAATTATCTATTTTTCATTTCATGATGTTCTCTATCTCTTTTTTGGTCATAAATTCCTCCATTCTCCATAAGTCTGACAGATAAACTATTCCTTGCTCCCTTAATTTGTTTATAGTATCAGCATTTATACCTAGATCGTGTACCCATTTGGATTTTATTCTGACATACAGGGTCAGATGTTGGTCTATGCCCAGTTTCTGCCATACTATTTTCCAGTTTTCCTAGCAGTTTTTATCAAACAGTGAGTTCTTATCCCAGAATCTGAAGTCTTTGGATTTATCAAACAGAAGATTGCTATAATCATTGACTACTGTATCTTGTGTACCTAACCTATTCCACTGATCTACCCCTCTATTTCTTAGCTGGTACCAAGTGGTTTTGATGATAGCTGCTTTATAATAACAAACTAGCCTTTGTTCTAAACATTTTCCTTTCTTGCTCCCTCCATCTTCTTGCTCTCACAGAGACTTGGCTCCTTCCTGATGGTACAGGTTCCCTGGCTACCCTTCACTGGTTGCAATTTCACTCATATCTCTCAAATCACTGGTTACATTGGGGAAAATTGGCACATTCCTTGCTCCCCATTATCATTTCCAGCTCTTTAACATTATCACTCAGTAAACTTCTGTCCTTTGGAGTTCATTTAACCCATATTTACCACCTAATTAAGATTCTAATATCTGTTATCTACCAATCTGTAGGACACTCTACCTTCTTCTTCAGTGAGTTCAGTGTCTGACTCACAGCCTTTCTCCTCCTTTCCCTCTGAGGGCAAATCCTGCCCTAATAGCAGGGGACTTTGATATGTATATTGATAGTCTCTCAAACTAACCTTCTAGTTCCTCAACTTACTCATTTCTCATGACCTACTCCTCCATCCCACCTCAGCTATACCTCAGAGATGGTGATATCCTTGATCTTGCCACGCCAATTGATGGTCATCCCCTCAATTTCCAATTCTTTGCCACCACAAAAAGAGCTGCTAAAATATTCTTATACAAATAGATCCTTTTTCCTTAAAAATTCTTTGGGATAAAGACCTAGTAGTGGTATTGCTGGATCAAAGGGTATGTACAGTTTGATTGCCCTTTGGGTATAGTTTTAAATTGTTCTCCAGTATAGTTGGATCAGTTCACAACTTCACCAACAGTAATGCTCTTCTTCCTTCTTTCCTTTTCTTCTTCCTTCCTTCCTTTCTGCAATTGAGGTTGACTTGCCCAGGGTCACACAGCTAGTGTCTGAGGCCAGATTTGAACTTAGGTCCTCCCCATTCCAGGGCCAGTGCTCTATCCATTGCAGCACCTAGCTGCCCCTAATGCTCCACTTTCATAGTTATGAATTCTGAAATTCCTTTATCCAATTATAACCTGTTGTCATTCTACCTTTCCTTTTGCCTTGCAACCCCAAACCTGTTCTTCATCCTCAATCTGTCTTCCAGTCCCTCTACCCTTCCATTAGGATGTCATCCCACCACTTGCTACACTCTCCTACCTTTCCCATTTTGACCTTCTGGTAAACCAGTTCATCTCTATATTGTCCTCTTATCTTACTGATGTCCCTTTCCCTTTTATCTTATGCTTGCCAAGCCTCAGTCATGGATTACCTCTACCATCTTCTGCCTACTCACATGTTGCTGAACGAACTTGGTGAAAATCATGAAACTGTGCTGACTGGGTGCACCACAAATTTATGATACATAATCTCAATTGGGCCTCACCAAAGCAAAGGCATTTATACCTTCCTAATCAATTCACTATCCCATGTACCACTGCAGCTTTTCCAGATCTTTTTATCCCTTCTGAAACTTCATATGGTTCCTCCTCCCCTCTCAGCTGAGAATCTTGTCTCATATTTCACTGAAAAAAAATTGAGGCCATTCACCAAGACCTCTCTTTTCTCCCCTCCTCACCACACATCACTCAGATGCCTTCTGCTGCGATCTCCTCCCTCCTTCAAGACTGTCTCACAAAAAGAGGTGGCCTTTTACCAAGGCAAAACCCTCTACATGTACAAAGGATCCCATTCCATCCTATTTTCTCCAGTAGATTGCCCTCTCTAACATCTCCATTCTTTCACTTATCTTCAATCTCTCCTTGTCTATTGATTGCTTTCCTGGTGCCTACAAACATGTCCACATCTCCCCTGTTCTCAAAAAAACCTGACTTTATGCATCCAACCCTACTGGCTATCATTCCATATCATCCTTCCTCTGATGGCTAAACTTCCTGAGTAGGCCATCCACCCTTTACAACCTAGCTTCTGACCTCATCATTCAACTGATTGTCAAATGTATTGAACTTTTCTGAATTTTCAACTTTCTTGACCTCTCTTCAGCCTTTGACACTAACAATCACTCTCTTCTCCTTTATTTTCTCTTCTTTCTGCTCTCTCTTGGTTCTCCTCCTACCTTTTGGACAGCTCCTTCTCAGTCTCTTTTGCGGAATTCTCATCTAGGTTGCACCAGCCAGCTATGGATTCCCTCGCGGCTCTGTCCTGGACTCTCTTTTCTTCTTTCTCTTTGCTATTTCTCGATTCAACTATCATCTCTACATGGATGATTCTCAGATCAATTGTTTTTAGCAGTCATGTCTTTCCTGAGCTCTCCTCTTGCATTTCCAACTGCCTATTTGACATCTCAAGTTGGCTGTCTTGTAGACATATTAAACTCAACATGTCCAAAACTGAATTCATCTCTCCCTACAAAAGCCTCTGCTCTTTCTAACTTTCCTATCACTGTCAAGGGCACCATTGTCTTCCCAGTCACCCACAGTGGTATCCTCCATTCTCTCACATGACCATATCCAATATGTTGCCAAGTTCTGTTGATGTTACCTTTGACACATCTCTCCTATATACCCCCTTCTCTCCTGACACTGCCACCACCCTGGTGCAGATCCTCATTACCTTATGTCTGAACTATTGCAATGGCCTGCTGGTTGGGTTCCTTGCCTCAGATCTCTCCTCACTCTAATCCATTCTCTACTCAGTTATCAAAGTGATCTTCCTAAAGCATAGGCCTAACCTATGTTCAACCCCTTATTCAATAAGCTCTAGTAGCTTCCTATTATCTTGAGGAACAAATAGGAAATACCCTGTTTAGCTTTTAAAGCTCTTCAAAAGCTGGCCCCTTCCTACCTTTCTAGTCTTCTTATGCCTACTTGTCCCCCTCTCCTCCATGTACTCTTTGATCCAGTGACACAGGCCTCCTGCCTCCTCAAATGACAGACTCCATCTCCTGACTATTTTCACCAATCACTCCCATGCTAAGAATGGGGATTCCCATCCTTCTGTATCTCTGCCTCCTGGCTTCCCTGGCTTCTTTCAAGTCTCACCTTCTACAGGAAGCTTTTTGTCAGTCCTTAATACTAACATCTTCTGCTGATTATTTGCAATTTATCTTGTAAAAAGCTTCTCTGTACATAGTTGTTTGCAAATCATCTCCCCCATTAGATTCTAAGCTCTGTGAGAACAGGGAGTATTTTTTGCCCTTTTTGTATGCCTGGGATTGGCACAGTACCCAGAACATAGTAGGCCTTAATAAATGCTTGTTGACTTGACTTGACCCAAAGGTGATGCAGTGGATAGGGCATGGAGTTAGGAAGACCATGATACTTATTAGCCGTATAACCTTGAGCATGCCACTTAACCTCTATTTGCCTCAGTTTCCTTATCTGTAAAATGGGAATAATAATGGCACTTACCTCCCACGGCTGTTGTGAGAATCAAATGAAATAATAATTATAAGGCACAGTGCCCGGCACGTAGTAAGTACTATGTAAAACTTAGTAATAATTGTTATCTTTGACTATCACCATCCTTTCCTTCTAGGTTCAGCTCAGATGCCATTTCCTCTGTGAAACCTTCCCTAACTTTTTCCACTCTTACTTCTCTCTCCCTTCTCAATTTTCCTTAGACTATATTTATTTATTTACACATCATGTTCCCCTTCCTAAGTGGAACGTAACTTCTTTAAGGGAACGTAGTTTTGTTTGTGTTGCTGAGAAAACAGCCACGTCCGTGAGTGTCTTTAAGAGAGGGCAGGGTGGATACAACATTCGCTTTGGTGTCAGACCATTCCTTCATTCAAATTCTCTTCTGGCACTTACTCAGTATGGTGCCAAGGGTAAGTTGCAATGTCTCTCAGCTTTAGATTCCTCACCTGATGCCCCAAGCAGGGCCAGGTGAAAGCGTTTTCCCCTCCATTTTTATTAATCCATCCTTGAGGACCCACTGCTGGGCCCAAGGAATTCAAGTACTGCACCCATTCCCCCTCCTTAAGGGGCTCCTCTACTTTGGACCCAGGTATGTGGTCAGACTGGCCTCATTCCTGTGGGAGTCTGGCCACCAATGAGAGACGGCAGGCTCCCTTTCCTCCCCCTCCTCAGCTCAACCTGGCTTGCCCACCCTGGCATGCCAGGGACAATTTATTTATTTATTTATTTTTTTAAATTTAAATTTATTTATTTAACATATTTGGTTTTCAGCATTGATTTTCACAACAGTTTGAATTACAAATTTTCTCCCCATTTCTACCCTCCCCCCCCCACTCCAAGATGGCATATATTCTGGTTGCCCTGTTCCCCAGTCAGCCCTCCCCTCTATCACCCCCCTCCCCTCTCATCCCCCTTTCCCTTCCTTTCTTGTAGGGCAAGATAAATTTCTACGCCCCATTGCCTGTGTATCTTATTTTTTAGTTGCATGCAAAAACTTTTTTTTTTGTTTTTGAACATCTGTTTTTAAAACTTTGAGTTCCAAATTCTCTCCCCTCTTCCCTTCCCACCCACCCTCCCTAAGAAGTCGAGCAATTCAACCTAGGCCACATGTGTATCATTATGTATAACCCTTCCACAATACTCATGTTGTGAAAGGTTAACTACATTTTGCTCCTTCCCAACCCATCCCGCTTTATTGAATTTTCTCCCTTGACCATGTCCCCTTTCCAAAGTGTTTGTTTTGATTACCTCTACCCCCATCTGCCCTCCCCTCCATCATCCCCGCCCTTTTATTTTTTTTTTATCTTCCTCCCTCTTCTTTCCTGTGGGGTAAGATACCCAACTGAGTATGTATGGTATTCCCTCCTCAGGCCAAATCTGATGAGAGCAAGGTTCACTCATTCCCCCCTCACCTGCCGTCTCCCCTCCTCCCACAGAACTGCTTCCTCTTGCCACCTTTATGCGAGATAATCCACCCCATTCTATCTCTCTCTATCTCCCTCTCTCAGTATGTTGCTCTCTCATCACTTAATTTCATTTTATTTCTTTTAGATATCTTCCCTTCATCTTCAACTCACCCTGTGTCTGCTCTCTCTCTTTTACATATATGTATATATATACATACATATACACACACACATATATATATACATACATACATATACACATAGATATATACATACATACACATTCACTTATATATATATACATAAACATATATATATATATATATATGTATATTCCCTTCAACTACCCTAACACTGAGGTCTCATGAATCATACACATCATCTTTCCATGTAGGAATGTAAACAAAACAGTTCAACTTTAGTAAATCCCTTGCAATTCCTGTTTCTTGATTACCTTTTCATGCTTCTCTTGATTCTTGTGTTTGAAAGTCAAATTTTCTATTCAGTTCTGGTCTTTTCACTGAGAGTCCTCTATTTTATTGAAAATCCATATTTTGCCTTGGATCATGATACTCAGTTTTGCTGGGTAGGTGATTCTAGGTTTTAATCCTAGCTCCATTGACCTCCGGAATATCGCATTCCAAGCCCTTCTATCTCTTAATGTAGAAGCTGCCAGATCTTGGGTTATTCTGATTGGGTTTCCACAATACTCAAATTGTTTCTTTCTGGCTGCTTGCAGTATTTTCTCCTTGATCTGGGAGCTCTGAAATTTGGCGACAATATTCCTAGGAGATTTCTTTTTGGGATCTATTTGAAGAGGCGATCGATGGATTCTTTCAATTTCTGTTTTGCCCTGTGGCTCTAGAATATGAGGGCAGTTCTCCTTGATAATTTCTTGAAAGATGGTATCTAGGCTCTTTTTTTGATCATGGCTTTCAGGTAGTCCAATAATTTTTAAATTATCTCTCCTGGATCTATTTTCCAGGTCAGTGGTTTTTCCAGTGAGATATTTCACATTGTCTTCCATTTTTTCATTCCTTTGGTTCTGTTTTATAATATCCTGATTTCTCATAAAGTCACTAGCTTCCACTTGCTCCAATCTAATTTTTAAGGTAGTATTTTCTTCAGTGGTCTTTTGGACCTCCTTTTCCATTTGGCTAATTCTGCCTTTCAAGGCATTCTTCTCCTCATTGGCTTTTTGGAGCTCTTTTGCCATTTGAGTTAGTCTGTTTTTTAAGGTGTTGTTTTCTTCAGTGTATTTTTCAGTATTTTTTGGGTCTCCTTTAGCAAGTCATTGACTTGTTTTTCATGGTTTTCTCGCATCCTTCTCATTTCTCTTCCCAATTTTTCCTCTACTTCTCTAACTTGCTTTTCCAAATGCTTTTTGAGCTCTTCCATGGCCTGGGGCCAGTTCATGTTTTTGTTGGAGGCTTTTGTTGTAGGCTCTATGACTTTGTTGTCTTCTTTAGGCTGTATGTTTTGGTCTTCTTTGTCAGCAAAGAAAGAATCCAAAGTCTGAGACTGAATCTGGGTGTGCTTTCGCTGCCTGGCCATATTCCCAACCAACTAACTTGACCCTTGAGTTTTTCAGCGGGGTATGACTGCTTGTAGACTAATGAGTTCTACGTTCCACGTTTGGGGGGGAGGTGCCAGCTCTGTCACACCAGCACTACTCCTTCCCCAAGAACCCCCAGCCCGGGCTGGGCTTAGATCTTCAACAGGCTGTGCACTCCTGCTCTGATCTGTCACTTAATTCCTCCCACCAGGTGGGCCTGGGGCCAGAAGCAGCAGCAACTGTAGCTGCCCCACCTCCGCTGCCCCCTGGGGCTAGAAGCTGAACAGCAAACTCCTTCCACTCCCGCAGCTTTTCCCACTAACCTTCTCCGCAGTCTTTGGTGTTTGTGGGTCGAGGGATCTGGTAACTGCAGCAGCTCACATATTCAGGGCACTAGGGGCCCCATCCGCCCGACTCCAAGTTTGGTTGTTCCGCCGCTCAGGCTGGTCTCTGCTCCACTCCGTTCCCAGCTCCCAGCTCCCAGCTCCGTGTGGAATACACCTCACTCAGAGACCATCCAGGCTGTCCAGGGCTGGAGCCCTGCTTTCCTCTGCTGTTCTGTGGGTTCTGCTGTTCTAGAATTGGTTCAGAGCCATTTTTTATAGGTTTTTGGAGGGACTCGGTATGGAGCTCACTCTAGGCCCTGCTTACCACCCCAGGGACAATTTATTTAAAGCTCAGGTTGTAGCTCTTGTCTAGGGCTCCCCTAAGAGGTGGGGGCAGGGTTAAAAGGAGTTCAATGTGCAATATAAATCAGATACAGACAGTTATTTTAGTCTTGTCCCAAGATATACTAAAAATAAAAAAAACAAAGTGCATTTATAGAATGACTTAAAACAAGATTCAGTAACTTAACTTCTAATTACTTTTACCACCTCCTAGGAGGCTGATACTTAAACCTCAGAACACGAAGTAGTTTCCAAGACTGCTGATTAGACACTTTACTCTTCCTTTCATCTCTGTTAAAGTCCTTATCCTCTGGCCGGCTGGGCCAGGGATTGGGAATCCACCTTTTGTCAACATGTTCTCCTATTGTTGTTAATCATTCTCACTAAATGGTCCTAAGTCCTCTGCATTTCTGGGAATAATATAGTCACCTTCAAACCTGGAACGATCCCCCTGGAGGTCAATGCTTCATTGCCTTTTTAGATAAGGAAACAGAAACTAGAAAGGGCAGTCAGGGGCCCCCTCAGGTCCAAGTTTGCCTAATAGAATCTCCCTACTCTAGCTGCTAGATGAGAGAGGTCACCATACTGCCTTGCTGGGGTTGGGGGAAATGAGTCCACTCCCTACCCTTTTCTGGAAGTCTTGGAGTTGCAAAATGCAAGATGCTGGAAGAGAACTTTGCCCACCGACACTATTCTGGTGTGGAGGACAAAGGGATCATTAAAGGTTTTCCACATCATACTAAAAGAACAGGACTGTCCACTGATGGTCAGATACCATCAGAAAATTTGTCTTCTCCAAAAGGCTCAAACTCTATCACCATGTCCCTGGAGCTCCTGAAAATATTCGGGGGAACTATGGGTAACAGCTCTCTGAGATGGCCCTTACAGGATAATCCAACCTCCCACATATACCTCCATATTCCACAGGAATGGAAGTGAGAGTTGGAATGACTCCTTGGCATAAAGAACCAGGTTTGTCCTAGAAGGTTGTTAATTGTCTCACAAAGTGCAGCTTGTAGAAAGCCCAGTGACTCAACTACCTTTTGATACAGTGCAGGGGGACCACACTAAAAGAAATAACATGGTAGTAAACCAGCTACGGAGAGCCTTCACACGGGCTTAGCCCTTCCTGGGGTGTTGACTCTTCTCTCTTGTGCTTCTGGGGTTTGGGTTGGATTGGGTTCAGATTTTAGTGTCCAAATTGCTGAGGACACTTTGGCCTTTAGGAGGGGTTAACTATGGCCCATGGGCCTACTCCAGTCTGCTGACCATTTTTTTTTTTTAGGCAGTTGAGGTTAAGTGACTTGCCCAGGGTAACACAGCTGGTAATTGTCTGAGACTGGACTTGAACTCAGATCCTCCTGACTCCGGGGCCAGAGCTTTATCCACTGTGCCACCTAGATGACCTGCTGATTGTTTTTGCACAGCCTGTCAGCTCAGAAGGTTTTTTTTAAAAAAAATATTTTCACATAGTTGAAAAAGTCAGAAGAAGAAATTATATTTTGTGGCAAGCAAAGATTATATTAAATTCAAATTTGTTCCCACAAATAAAGTTTTATGGGAATGCAGCGATGCTTATCCATTTATGTATTGTCTGTGGCTGCTTTTGGACAATAAAAGCAGGGTGGAATAATTGGGATGGAGACCATAAGTGCTGTTTGGACACACTACAAATTACAGAGTTGCAGTTATAACTCAACAGAATTTCAAATGTAATGTGTTTCACTGTACTATAACATTTTGTTTTTTACTAGCGGTATAGACCCATTATGCCAAAACAAGAAGAGATGAAAAGGATAAGGTTTTATCATGATTTTTTTGAACTCAGTGCCAAGATTGACATTTTCCTGAATGAGAAGAACCACCCTTAACTGCTATTATGAAATCTTGAATGGCTTTGGAAATGACCTTTTGTTGTAGATTTGATAACATTTCTTAATGATTTCATTCTAAAATTACAAGACAAAACAGCACTTATGTGTGAAACTTACTCTGTGGTCAAGTCAATTTGATGACAACTAATGTTATTGAGGCAGTGAGGCCTGCTCAGTGCATAGAGCGCTGGGCCCAGGAGTCAGGAAGACCTGAGTTCAAATTCGGCCTCAGACCCTTACTAGCTGTGTGACCCCGGGCAAGTCACTTCACCCTGTTTGCCTCAGTTTCCTCATCTGTAAAATGAGCTGGAGAAGGAAATGGCAAACCATTCCAGTATCTTTGCCAAGAAAACCCCAGTTGGGGTCATGAAGAGTTGGATACCACTAAAGAACGACAGTGATTGAAATCACGAGTGATGTTAAGTTGCTTTATATACTTCCTGTAGTATCAAAAAATAAAACAAGAAGGTAGATCCCCGCTTCCACACAAATTTGCAATGGATCTATTTTACGAGCTCAAACTATAGTTCCAGCCACGAAGACTGCAATGCAAATGTAAAAGAAATTTTCATATTTCAAAATCCACTTAGTTGTACGACTGAGTAGCTTCCATCTAGCCTTGAGTTGAAAGGGATTAAGCTACAATGTAATAATACGCTAAAAGGTAAATATCCAGAGAAGAATCTATTAGAGTTCTACAAATGCCTTCCAAGCTAGGAATGTCTTCACTTAAAATCATATGCTCTTAGAAAAACGTGGCAAGACATACATGAAATAATCGAGAGTGAAAAGAGCCGAACCAAGAGAACATTGTATGTAGTAATAGCAGTATTAGTCAAAGAACAACTGTGAATGACTAAGTTGTTTTGAGTGTGGCAAATACTCAAAGCAACTACAAAGGACCTATGAAGGAAGATGCTATCCATCTCCAGAGAAAGAACTGAAAAATAGAAGTATGTATAGTATGGTTTTACATATCTATGTATCTATGTATCTGTCTGTTTATCTATCTGTCTGTCAAATGATAGCCTTCTCTAGTGTGGGGTGGGGAAGAAAGGAGGGAGATAATTCGGAATTTAAAATGTAACAAAAATTAAATTAAAAACAGAATTACAAAATAAAACAAAAACAAAAAAAAACATAGATACATAGTTTGGTATAGTATTTGGCAGTTTTCACAGATGAAACACATAAAATTCATTACAAGTCAACAGTAACAGTAACATTTGCAATCAATTTAGATTATATGAAACATTAACTATAAGTGAAAGCCATTTAGTTGGCCTGGAATGAAAAAGATCTGAGTTCAAATTCGGCTCCAGACACTTACTAGCTGCGTGACCCTGGGCAAGTCACTTAACCTCTGTTTGCCTTAATCCACTGGAGAAGGAAATAGCAAACTACTCCAGTATCTTTGCCAAGAAAACCCCATGGACAGTATGGTTCACAGGGTCACAAAGAATCAAAAATGACTAAATGACTGAAAAAACTTTAAGTGAAGTGTTATCCCCCCCCCCCCCGCCCAAAAGAATTTCATTCTTCCTATTGGTAGATCTCTATTACAAAAACTGTACTTCATTATTATTGTTATATTTTGAATTCTGTCAACCAAAATTTCATGGAAATTAATTTTCTTTCTTGTTGTATATGTACCTACATGACACTCTTGATTTTACCTCTTTGGGCTGCAAGGCTTTAGATATTTACTCTCTGGCCCTTTATAGAAAAAAAAATGGCCACCCCCTGCCCTAGGTCGATGGAAAAGCCCACCTGAGATATGGTGTTAACAGTGAACTTATGACATGAGTGAGATTTATTAAAGGCCACCGGGAGCACCACCAAAACTTATACTTATTAGGTCTAGGGTTCACTGGTCAGTCTGCCAGAAAGTGACAGCCCTATTTCCAGGAGTCAGAGTGGGCTTTTTATTGCCGATCAATGATACTGTCTCCTCCTCTCTCCAATTCGTGACTTTGATATTAGAAGGTTGGGGGTGGTGGCTGATAATTCGTTTTAAACAGAATCTGGATGTGGCTTTCCCTTGGTGAAAGTAAAGTTGTGAACTGAACTATGAAACAAAAGACGAAATTCCACAGCCAAGTAAAATGATCATGGGCACCTTAAGTTTAGGGTTTGGGGAACCGTAGTAACTTTAATGACTGCACACCCATGGAGAAAATATCTTCCTGAAACCAACTCCACCTTTTTTTTTTTAAAAACAAAACAAAACAAAACAATTCACCTTTCAAGCTGGTTGACAATAAACAAAGGGAAATTTCTTAACTGGATTAAACAAAAAGACATTTCTCCCCTCCTCCCCACTCTCTACTCACTCCAGTTACTATAACATACCCAAGACAAACTTTCTCTAATGATTTAGAATTGAGATCACTCACTCAAAGGTGTCTATCCTGGGAAGGCTGATTAGATCTTTGCTGATGTGAGACCAAGACCTTTAGAAAAGGACATGGTTTTAATTTTAATTCATCATTTAAAAAAAACAAACAGGCCCTAATGCCATTTTGCTTCTTCCCTAAAAGGGCAGGTTGCCAACGACTTGGGAGTTTTATACTCTAGCTTTAAGAAAAAAATCTGATTTCATAAAATGAATATATTTAAACCAAAATGTGAGTGTATTTTCCTTTTGGGTCCCAAGAAGTTGGGAAGGAGATAAGAACCTTATGGAGAATTGGGGGGCAAAGACAAATCAAGCTAGATAAATTTATAAAATATTATATTTTAAGTGTAGCATTTTAGGATTTAGTAGCTTAAAACTGCATTAAGACTTTCAGGACACATTTGAGAATGATTTTATATTTTAAACCCTAGACTGAGCCTAAATGGAGAAGAGGGACAGTATACTTTTTTTTTTTTAGTTTTTTTTTTTATTTTTAGTTTACAACACACGGGGTTCTACATAATTTTGAGTTCCAGGTTTTCTACCCTCCCTCCCCCCTCCCTCCCCAAGACAGCATGGAATCTCATATAACTACCATGTATAACTTCGCATTGAATTAATTTATACACTAGTCAAGTTGTGGAGAAGAATTGTGACCAATGGAATGAATCAGGAGAAAGAAGAAACAGAACCAAAAAAAAAAAACCCCAAAAACAAAAACAAAAGAGAAGAAAAAAGGCGAGCATGTAGTGTGCCTCAATCTGCATTCAAACTTCACAGTTCTTTCTCTGGATATAGATAGCATTCTCCATCGTGAGTCCCTTGGAATTGTCCTTGCACCTTGTGTTGCTGAGAAGAGTGAAGTCTGTCAGGGTTGGTCCTCACGGAATCCATATATCTGTGGTTGTGTACAATGTTCTCCTGGCTCTGCTCCGCTCACTCAGCATTATATCGTGTAGGTTTTTCCAGGTTGTTATGAAGTCCGTGTCATCCCCATTTCTTATGGCACTATAGTATTCCATTACCTTCATATACCACAGCTTGTTCAGCCATTCCCCAATTGATGGGCATCCCTTTGATTTCTAATTCTTGGCTACCACAAAAAGAGCCGCTATAAATATCTTTGTACATATGGGTCCCTTTCCCTCTTGTGCGATTTCTTTGGGATACAACCCTAGAAGTGGTATTGCTGGGTCAAAGGGTATGACCATTCCTATGGCTCTTTGGGCATAGTTCCAAATTACTCTCCAAAATGGCTGGATCATCTCACAACTCCACCAGCAATGTAACAATGTTCCAATTTTCCCACATCCTCTCCAGCATTTATCATCCTCCTGCTTTGTTATTTTAGACAATCTTACAGGAGAGATGTGGTATCTAAGAGTTGTTTTGATTTGCCTTTCTCTAATCAGTAGTGATCCAGAGCATTTTTTCATATGCCTAAGAAATGCTAGAGAAGGTGGCTTAGCCATACCAGATATTAAACTATACTACACAGCAGCAGTCATCAAAACTACCTGGTACTGGCTAAGAAACAGGGGTGTGGATCAGTGGAATAGGATAGGTACACAAGATGGAGAAGTCAACGACTATAGCAATCTGCTCTTTGATAAACCCAAAGAGGCCAGCTTCTGGGCTAAGAATTCACTATTTCACAAAAACTGCTGGGAAAATTGGAAAATGGTAGGGCAAAAACTGGGCATAGACCAATATCTTACACCACATACCAAAATAAAGTCAAAATGGGTTCATGATTTAGGAGTAAAAGCTGATACTATAAGTAATTTGGGAGAGCAAGGAATAGTTTACTTATCAGATTTATGGAAAAGAAAAGAATTCATGACCCAACAAGAGATAGAGCGCATTACAAAATGCAAAATGGATAATTTTGATTATGTTAAATTGAAATGTTTTTGTACAAAAAAAGCCAATGCGACAAAAATTAGGAGGGAAGCAGAAAATTGGGAAAAAATCTTTGCAACTAGTATCTCTGATAAAGGCCTCATTTCTAAAATATACAGGGAACTGAGCCAAATATATAGGAATACAAGCCACTCCCCAATTGAGAAATGGTCAAAGGATACGAACAGGCAGTTTTCAGGCACAGTATACTTTGAGGTCAGGGTCCAGACTGGCTGGACAGTGATACCAACTTACCTGTCTTTTCCAGCACCCAGATAGGAACAGGTACATCAGCACAGGAGTGGAAAATTGCCACAGCAACAACTCCTTTGGCATACTAGAATGCCTTCCCCTCTACACGCAAAACGTGGGCCTTATAGTGCCTACTTCAAAGGGGTTATTGTTTTGGTTTTTTTGAGATTAAAATGAGATAATGTAGGTTAAAGATTGTGTCAGCCTTAAAGCCCTATATAAATATTGCCTGTTATTGTTGTTATTAATTATTATTAGTAATAGTAATATAGCAGACTCTGTTTTCTCCCCCTTCCCTTTGTGGCAGCCCCTGGTCCAGTACTCTGTAGCTCTCCTCCCCCACAGCACCTCCCCCCAAACAGAGGCAGCCTTGACCACCACTGCAGCCACCTTAGATCCCTTGCCGACAATCTCCAATCAGCTGGGTTCCAGGTAAGGCCAAATTAGCTGGTTGCTTGGGTGATCTGCCCCACCCAACACTTCCAAGTGTGCCCACAGCAAGGCAGGTTTCCTCCCACTCCGACCTTCTCACTCCTCCCATATCCGTCTCTGCCTGGACAGATGTTTGGCAGTCCCCTCTGAGTTGTCCTCCTGCTGACACCACACCTCAGGCATCCGACCAGAGAAGAGGGTGAGGACCCTGCTGGGCTAGAGGGGATGGGGCTCATGGGAGGGAATCTGAGAGAGGGAGTTTGGAGAACATCAATAGCCCAGATTCTGGGTTTTTCAGAGCAATAACCCAAGTCTACCTCTTATCACCCCTGTGGGAAACTGAAGCCCTAGGAAACAGGCTGGGATAGATGGTGGTGGGGTGGGGTAGGGGAAAGGCAAGGGCCTTTCTCAGGAAAGACTTCTCAGATCCCTGGGGGGTGAATTTGAGATGGGGGCTGTGACTGGTTCTAGGTCTGGGAGAAAGGGATGACTTTAGATAGGAGAGGAATAAGTGAAGCAAGGAATGGGGCCGAGTTCTCTGAAGGGGACCATAGGGACAGCCCCATCCTCTTCCGTCCCAAACCTCCTTGCACAACCAGGGGTTGGTCACTCAGATGGGGCCCCTCTGGTTCTAAATCCTTTAATCTCACAAGGTCATACTCACAGCTGACAGGGGACCTTAGAAGTCATTTGGGTCAGCTCCCCTCGTTTCACAGATGGGTAAACCTGAACTCCCAAGAGGAGGAGTCACTTGTCCAAGGAGAGTCAGTGGCAGAGCTGAGCCTAAGCCCCAGGGCTCTCACTCCCAACTCAGGGCTCTTCCCACCCCCCACCCCCTACAGTGCAGGTTCTCTAACCCTTCTGACCTGTCCTTCTTTCTTTTTCCTTCAGTACTAAATTGGCAGCAGGCCTAGCACAAAGTGGAGTGGGGGAGCCTTTTTCCCTATTCCCATGCCCTTATCTTTCCTGTTGTTCCCGGATCTACAAATCCGGGGGGCCCCCCACACCAGGAAATAGCTGACCCACAGAGGGAGGGGAAGGGCCCGGAGAGCTGAGCAGAAACTGGGGTTGTGTGGAACCCTGCACCCAGCACTGACCAGGTCTCTTACTCCTCCCTACCCAGGACAAACTTGGCAACATGAAGCTGACCAGGAGGTGGCTGGTGCTGGGGACTCTCCTTAGCACAGCCTTTGTGGGGCTGCTGGTACTGCTGGTGGGTCAATTTGTAGATTTCCAGACTCCTTCTGTGGATTTGAAGCCCTTTGTCTCTACAGAGCCAGCTGGGGAAACTTCGAGTCTTCCTCTAAGGAAGTTTGAGTGGCAGGCTCGGACACCACATCCCTTGGACCTGAAGTACCCTTATCCCTACCCCTTCCTGATCAACCATCCTGACAAGTGTGAGAGTCCTGGAGGTGCCCCCTTCCTGCTCATGCTGGTGATGACCCGGCCCCAGGATGTGGCGGTGCGCCAAGCCATCCGGGAAACATGGGGCAATGAAACTTTGGTTCCTGGTGTGATCATCCGCTGCCTCTTTGTTCTTGGTCTGCCCCCACCTCTTTTCGCCAAGGAACTTCATACTCTCCTAGAAGAAGAGGACAGGGAGCATGGTGATCTCCTCCAGGTGGGCTTCCTGGATACATACCACAACTTGACTCTCAAGGTCCTCATGGGGCTGGAATGGATGGCCCAGTACTGTCCCACTGCCCACTATGTCCTCAAGGTGGATGCTGATGTATTTCTAAACCCCAGCTTTCTGGTATGGCAGGTGCTTCAGCCCAATGGACCCCCACGGCCTGACTTTATCACAGGTTACATCTACAGAAATTCAGGCCCTCTTCGGAATCCAGCTTACAAGTGGTACATGCCCCCAGAGGTGTACTTGCCGGACAAATACCCCCCCTACTGTGCGGGTCCTGGCTATGTTCTGTCTGGACCCTTAGCCCTCAGGGTTCTGGCTGTGGCCCAGACTCTCAAGGTCATCTACTTAGAGGATGTCTTTGTGGGCTTGTGCCTACAGCAGCTGGGGGTGAAACCCACTCCTTCTCCCCCCCAAGTCTTCCAGATGTTTCCACTACAGTATGAACACTGTGCCTTCCACCGACTTGCCCTGGTTCACAAATTCCAGCCCCAGGAGCTGCTGCAAATTTGGCCAGATTTCCAGAGAGTCAATATGACCTGCCCCACGGCCTGAGGGGCTGGAACAAAGACCCATATTCCTCTTGCTTCCATTCCCACCCCACTCCTTTGAGTTGAGTAAAGACAGTGGTCACTGGCCCCCTCCACAGAGGGCCTTCCAGGCCAACCCCTGACCCCTAAGACAGATGGACAAATGATCCCATGGATTTGATTACCAACTGACGGTCCTCCTTTAGTCATGGCCAATTCTTCAGAGTTCCCTCCCTGTCCAGGCTTCTCCATGGGGAAACCCAGAATTGATTGTGAATTTACCTTCACTCCTCAGGGGCAGTTCTGGTTTTAGTAGTAAACTATTTGGGGTAAACAATGGCATTGGAGGCAGGGGTCCTGGGTCAGAATCCCAGCTCTGTGAGTTGCTACCTATATGACCTTAGGCAAATCATGTACTTTCTTTCAGCTTTATTTTTTTCCCATATTTAAAACAGAAGGGTTGCTAATCTGCAAGCTTCCTTCCAGTTCTAACTCCTATGCTTTTATTCCCTGGACCCAATTCTCTGTAGATAGGATGTGCAAAATAAATGTCCAAATGAATGGATACAAAGAAGCAGCATGGAAGTAGAAAGAACCTCTCCAATGGGGAGTCTGGAGACCTGGATTCTAAAGCTATTCTCTCTCTCTCTTTTTAAAGCTTTAGTTTTTCATTTTAGGGAAATCTAACAGCAAGAATTGCCTTAAGAAGGAGTCCCGCCAAATTCTTTTTATGACACAAAACATGGTGCTGATACCTAAACCAGGAAGAGTCAAAACAGAGAAAGGAAACTATAGACCAATTTCCTTAATGAATATTGATGCAAAATTTTAAATAAAATACAAGCAAGGAGATTATAGAAATATGTCACAAATATATCACAAATTGTGAATCTTTGGGCTTATCAAACACTAAATCACAAATATCAGAAATATATATCATACAATATTATGACCAGGTAGGATTTATACCAGGAATGCAGGGGTGGTTCAATTTTAAGAAAACTATTAGCAAAAATGACCATATCAATAACAAATACAATAAAAATCATACGATTACTTAATAGATGCAGAAAAACTTTTTAACAAAATACAACATCCATTCCTATTTAAAACACTAGAAAGCATAGGAATAATAGAGCTTTCCTTAAAATGGTAAGTAGTTTCTATCAAAAACCATCAGCAGGCATTGTCTGTATTGGGGATTGGCTAGAAGCCTTCCCGATAAGATAAGGGGTGAAACAAAAAAACCCATTATCATTCAATATCATACTAGAAATGTTAGCTAGGGTGATGAGAAGAAAAAGAAATCAAAGGAACAGACAATGAGGAAACAAAACTATCACTCTTTGCAGATCTTATGATGGTATACTTAGAGAATCTACTAAAACTAGTCGAAATAATTAACAACTTTAGCAAAGTTGCAGGATATAAAATAAATCCACACAAATCATCAGCATTTCTATACATTACCAACAAAATCCAGCAGGAAAAGATAAAAAGAGGAATTCCAGTTTAAATAAATGCAGACAATATAAAATACTTGGGAGTCTACTTGCCAAGACAACCTAAGAACTATATGAAAAGAATAATAAAAATGGTTTTCACACAAATAAAGACAGATCTAAACAATTGGAAAAAATATGAATTGCTCATGGGTAGCCTGAGTCAATATAATAAAATTGACAATTTGGCCTAAATTAATTTACTTATTCAGTAACATACCAATAAGACTACCAAAACTTATTTTATAGAGTTAGAAAACATAATGAAGGGCAGCTAAGTGGTGCAATGAGTAGAGCACTGGCCCTGGAGTCAGGAGGATCTGAGTTCAAATCTGGCCTCAGACACTTGACACATGTACTAGTTGTGTGACCTTGGGCAAGTCACTAAACTCCAATTGCCCTGCCAAAAAAAAAAAAGAAAACCTAATAAAACTCACCTGGAAGAACAAAGGAATAAATGGGGGGAAAATGTGAAGGATGACGGCAGAGCAGTACCAGATCTCAAATTGTAATACAAAGTGGTAATTGTTAAAACAATCTGGTACTGGCTAAGAAATAAAGTGGTGGATCGGTAGAATAGATAGGGTACACAATATATAATAGTAATTAGACCATAGCAATTTAGTGTTTGATAAACCCAAAGATTCAAGATTTTGAGACAAGAATTTTGTAATTGACAAAAATTGCAGGGAAAACTAGAAAACAGTTTGGCAGAAACTAGGTACAGACCAATATCTCACACTATATACCAAGATAAGGTCAAAACGGGTACATGATTTAGATAATAGGTGATATCATAAGCAAATCAGAGGAATAAGGAATAGTTTTGCTGTCAGATCTATGGAGAAGGGAAGAATTTATGACCAAACGAGAGAGAGAGAGAGAGAGAGAGAGAGATGTAAAATATATAATTTTGGTTACATTAAATTAAAAAGGTTTGCACAAATAAAACTAATACAGCCAAGATTAAAAGGAAACTGGGAAAAATATTTTACAGTAACTTTCTCTGATAAGAGCCTCATTTCTCAGATATGTAGAGAATTGAATCAAATCTATAAGAATACAACCCATTCCCCAATTGATAAATGGTCAAAGGATATGAACAGGAAGTTTTCAGAAGAAATCAAAGCTATTTATAGCCATTTATAGAAATGCAAAAATTCACTATTGATTAGAGAAATGCAAATTAAAACAACTCTGAGGTACCACCTCATACCTATCAGATTCACTAATATGATATAAAATGAAAATAACAAATGTTAGAGGGGATATGAGAAAATTGGGACAGCATTGTTGGTGGAGTTGTAAACTGATCCAACCATTCTGGAGAGTAATTTAGAACCATGCCCAAAGAGCTATAAAACTGCATACTCTTTGATACAGCAATACCACTACAAGGTCAGTATCCCAAAGAATGAAAAGGATCTATATGTATAAAAATATCTATAGAAGCTTTTTTGTGGTGGCAAAGAATTGGAAATTGAGGGGATGCCCATCCATTGGGGAATGGCTGAACAAGTTGTGGTATATGATTGTGATGGAATGCTATTGTGCTATAAGAAATGATGAACAGGATGCTTTCAGAAAAACCCGGGAAGACATATATGAACTGAGGCAAAATGAAGTGAGCAGAACCAGAACATTGTATATATTAATATCAGTAATGTATGATGATCAACTATGAATGACTTAGCTATTCTGATCAATACAATGATCAAGCTAGGAAATTCTGAAGTGCTTACAATGGAAAATACTATCTACCTCCAGAAAAAGAACTGATAGAGTCTGAATGCAAATTGAAACGTAATTTTTTTAGTTTATTTTTCTTGCTTTTTTGTGCAACATGGCTAATACAGAAATATGTTTGCATGATTTCTCATGTATAATTGATATCACATTTCTTGCCTTTACAATAGGAAGTGGAAGGAGCAAGGGAGAGAATTCAGAACTCACAGTTTAAAAAAAAAGAATGCTAAAAATAATGATTTTTTTTTAAAAAATAAGAGTTATCTTAGAGATAATGGACTTTTTCAGGAGGTAGTGGCCTCTCTGTCTCTTGAGATTATCGAACAAAAACTAGGTGACTACTTGCTTGCCTTTTAATATGGAGGATCCCCTAAGGTCTGATTCTAGATTCTCTTCTCTTCTCACTCTGTCATTTCACTTGATGATTGCATTAGCTTAGCATAGTTTCAGTTACTCTCAGATACATTTTATCCAGCCCTAACTTCTCTCCTGACCTCCAGTCTCGCATCTCTAACTGCCTATTTTAGACGTCTTGAACTGGATGTCCTTGTAAGCATCTAAAACTCAACAGTCCAAAGCTGAACTCATTATCTTTCTCCAAAACCTTTCTCTCTTGCTAAGATCCCTATAACTGTCTAAGGTGCCACTATCTCATCATTCAGGCTCACAACTTTGGTGTCATTAAGGCCATCCTCTTCCAATACTACTTCAGCTAAGTCACAGTGTAGGACTTGGAGTTGTTAGGACCTGGATTTAAATCCTACCTCAGATACCTAGGAGATGGACAAATCATTTAACTTCTTTGGGCCTTGGCTACCTCCTATCTCAAAGGTCTGCCATGAGGATCAGATGAAATTAGATATGTAGGGTATTTGTGGCCCTAAAAATGTGAGCTGGTAGTATTAGCCTCAGTCTCTGTCCCTCAGTTGTCTCATTTATAAAATGAGGAGTCTTGGCTAAATAAACTTGGAAGTCACTTCCAGCTCCAACTCCAACTCAGTATCAGGAAATGCAGTGGGATAGTTAGGGGAGGTGGCCCCACTCTCTCTTTGAACAAATTAGCTTTGGGGAGGGATAGCTGCCAGTCTCTGAAGAGTTCTGTCTGAGACTGAAGTGCCTCTCTCAGCCTTGATAGAATTATGACAACTTGATGGTGGGAACCTGAGATCATTTCCATTCCCCACCTCCTCCAGAAATGTAGCCCATTCAGGATCAGAATAGTTATATGCAGAAGATAGAACTAGATTCATCTAGCATCTTCCCACGTGTGGCGGGGGAAGAAGGCTCATTACCAATCTCACCAAACAGCAATATCATGGCCCCTGCCTCCCTGTCAGTGCTCTGGAGTAATAGGTCAACCCAGTCAAACCCAACACCCAGGAAGATTAAAAAGCCTAACTACCCCTTAGCCCTTGTTAGCAGCCCCAGAGGCAGACCTTCTGGTGGGAAGGGATGGAAGTAGGGTTGAACTAAGCGGATCTCCCTTCATCATCCCATCTGAGAATTTTATAACTGAAGGGGGATTTCTGGACCTCTAATGCCATATCCTGGGGTCTCTGCCCTGGCCCAAACCTGGAGAGCTTAAAAAGGTCTGTGGCTCATTCCTATTTATGATTGTTTTTCAATATTACCAAATTTCCCCAGTTAGACACACTGACCCAGTCCTTCCCTGCAGGGAAGAATGGATTGAGATCCATGGGGGAAGACAGGAATATCCACAAGGCTCCTTGGTCCCTCCAAAAACTGAGATCCAACTCCTTGCATAGTGGAAATGCCAGCTGGGTGTGCTCCAGGCTCCCTCTTGTGACTGGATCCTTCCCATTCAAGTCTAGGAATGTCTTTCACAAACTCACCTCAGATAACCCAGTAGAGGATGTCCTGACCTCCATCATCACACTCAACTTCCTTCCTTCCTTCCTTCCTTCCTTCCTTCCTTCCTTCCTTCCTTCCTTCCTTCCTTCCTTCCTTTCTTTTTTCTTTCTTTCTTCCTTTCTTCCCCCTTCCATCCTCTCCCTCCTTCCTTTATTCCCTCCTTCTTTCCTTTCCTCCCTTCCCCCCCATTTTCCTCCTTCCCTTCCTTCTTTTTATTCCCTCCTTCCTTCCTTCTTTCTTTCTTCCCTCTATCCCCTCCCTCTTTTTTCTTTATTTCCTACCTCCTTCCCACCCTCTTTCCTTTCCTTCCTCCTTTTTCCTCCCTATCTCCCTCCTTCTGTTCTTTCCTTCCATTACTGAGCCAAGGTGTGGCTGTGAATAGCCAAGGGATATTAAAATAAAATCATGCCAAGTTCAACTGAAACACTTAAGTCCCAGTTAGAATCAACAAATATTTACTAGGCACCTACAATGTAAAGAGCACAGAGGTTGTCTTGGCAAGAACATTTAAGCTAAGAGAGGGTCCCCACCCTCATAAAGCTCACAATCAAGGTGAGCAAAAAGATACAGAGATAACTACAGTTATGGTTATACAGGCTTTTCTAATGCTTCCCAGATGTGACAGAAGGTAACTGATCAGCAATGCCAAAGAGAAGGTAGAAAATGTGTGCAGGCACAATTTTCCCCGTATCTTCAGATTTCCTTTTCCTTTGTTGAAGAAGCTTCTTGCTGAGGTTTTCACTGACTTGAAGGGGAGGGGATTTGGGTTTTCCTTCTTAAGAGCTAGAGCAAAAGGACATTCCTACAGTTGACTGCAAATGAGTCAGTCAACAAATCTATTAAGCCCTTTATTATTCTTGAAGAAAAATTACTAATATTGTCTTCTTTGTTTAGGCATAAGGCTGCCAGAATCATTTTGTATTAATTTGTCATTATTCTAAACCAAGTATTATTCTGCTTGGAGAAGAATATGTCCAAACTGACACAGTGCCTTCATATCCTTAGGCACTGAGGGGAATGCTGATAAAAATCTTTTTCTAACACAACGCAGTTGGAGTAAAATTTATCGAAATCTTGAATTAGACGAATGCCTCAATATGGAAAAAAAAAAACACAAATTGGGGTTGACATCCCACTTCATCTAATAGAATAGCAGCTATTTTAATTGTGGGAGAAACAGCCCTGGAAAACCATTTTCCAAAAATTATGCAATTCCCCTTTGCCCTATTCCCTCAAGGAATCTCTTGAAGCTGGTCACTGAAGAAATCAAAGGGATACCACCCCTGTGATAAATAGCTTAGTCCTTTCAGAACACAAGAAAAGAGGGTATTGACCTTAGTTGGGTCATAACCAAGGGTGTACTAGAGCCAGCTCAAACCATTGGTAAATTTTCAGTGCGAGCATTTACCCTCAGAAATTGGCAAATGCTACAACTCAAGGCTTGGATTGTTGTTTTGTTGGTTGTCAGACGTAACTAAGTGGAGAAAATGTTAATACTCCAGATTAAATTTAAAAGTGTATTGTTTTCTTTTTTTTGGAGAGTTGGTGGTTTAACATTTACCAGCATCCCCCTGGATAATTGAGTCCATCCAGAGGAAGGGGAAAGGCAATGTTCTAAAGGACATGGGGGATTTCTTTATCTAAATTTGGTAATTACCCTTCATCTATTTTCCAGGGCCTTCCCTTTCATTCTTAAGCTTTTGCACACTTTTTAAAAAATATTTTATCTTTTCCAAATTACATGTAAAGACAATTTCAGACATTTATTTCAAAAAATTTTGAGTTCCAAATTTTCTTCATCCCTCCTTCACCTCCCCCCCTCCCTAAGATGGTAAGCAAGCAATTTTTTATAGGTTATATATATTTTGTACACTTTCTTAAGAGAAAGGGGTTAGGCCTCAGAACATGGAAGGGATATTTAGACTGGAGAATTATTTATTTCTTAATATTTCCCTTTAAACTGTAAAGGAGGTTTTTGACATGCTTCCAGATTACGTGTCAGGCACTATGCTAAGCCCTGGGATACAAAGAAAGGCAAAAAATAGTCCCTGCCCTCAAGGAGCATACATTCTAATGAGGGAGACAAGCTACAAATAACTAGGGATATACAAGATATATACAGAATATATAGAAAATAATTTGGAAGGGCAGACATTAGCAGCTGGACTGGGCTAGGGGGTGAGGGTAGGAACAATAGGAAAAGACTTCTGCAAAATGGGAGCCATGAACTGAGTTTTGAAGGAAGTCAGGAAAACCAAGGCAGAGATTAGGAGACAGAGCATTTCAGGCATCGGAGACAAGCAGTGAAAAGGCACAGAGTTAATGTTGTATTTGAAGGGAAATATATATATATATATGTATAATATACATTTATGTATATTATATATATATATTTTATGCACTGGAACTTATTGAGTTGTGGGGTGACATGGTCATATCTATGGCTCAGAAAAATGTTGGCTGTGGGATGGAGAACGGGTTAGAGTGAGAATTACACAAGGAAGGGAGAGTCCAGGTGAGAAGAGATGAGAGCCTGAATTAGGGTTGTGGCTATGGGAACCAAGAGAAGGGACCATATAGGAGAGATGTGAAGGTAGAAATGACAAAATCTGGGAATGGCTTGGATATTTGGCATGTTAGTGAGGAGCCCAGGATATCCTTGAGGTGGCTAGCCTCATTGACTGGGAAGACAGTGGTCCCCTCAGCTGTAATACAAAAGGTGAGAAGAGCCTAGGAGGAAAGATAATTGAGTTTTGTTTTGGACATTTTGATTTGGAGATTGCCTATGGGACATGCAATTCAAGATGTCTAAGAGGCAATTGAAGATATGTAACTGCAGCTTAGTGAGAGACTAGGACTGGATATGTAGATTTGGGCATCACCTGCACAGAGACTATAGTTGATTCTATGGGAGCTGATGAGATCACAAAATGTGACAGTATAAAACAAAAAGAGGAAAGGACCTAGAACAGAATCTCAGTGGAGGAAAGCGAGAACAAGGATGGCTCCTGAGAACTCTGGAAGGCTACACAGAGATGTGAGACATTTAGAACTTTGGCTCTAGATCAAATGGAAAAAGGCAGAATGGAAGGTTTGGTACATGCCTGGACCTCCAAAAATGGTATCAATCATATGGAAGACATCGGGAGAGCTGCTTCTGGGAGACAGGACTGAGTGCATACCAAAATTCTGTGTTGGCCTACCTTGTGGTTGGGAGCAGCCTTTTTCCTTTGGCTGTATAGCCGGAACTGCTGGCATCTTTAAATCTTCCAGACTACATACTATCTGGGCTTTCCTTACATTCAATTTGAGGATGAAGGACTTCACACAAAGCAGGTGACATCATGTATTAAACGGGGAGGGGCTGAGGGCCACCCCCTCCTCCCTTTAGGTCATGTGGTTTCAGGAAATGGGTCTAGTGCTTTTGTATTTTTTGTTTTTCTATTTCAGTTCTAGGTACAGGGATTCTTGAGCTAAACACACAGGGGCCCAGGAGCCCAGGAATTCAGGTTGGATATTGCAGCCAGCCTAGCAGGGAAGCCCTGAGGAATAATGGTCCAGGATACTAGCCTAATGGGGATGTGAACTTGAACTTCAATGGACTAATGCTTTATAGGAATTGAGCCTAATCTTCCTCTGCCCAGAGAGTGAGATGGTATAGGAAATATTATGTCCCTGAATTGCTGGGAAGAGATATTTGTATATTTGGTTTTTGCTATATCTTTGAAGCAAATATTCCTTTATTAAAAACTAATCTGATTTTAAGTGATTAGATATAATAGGAGTGCTAGTCAAGGGTCCCCTAAAATATTGAGGAACACAAATGATGTGGCCTCAAACGAATGGCAGATCAGAGAGAATCCCTATGCTACCCCCTCAGGATACTGGAGAACCTTGAGTGAGGTGTATAGCTAAAATATAACAGACCTGACCTTCAGACAGTGGGACCAGAGCAATCGATGTTATAGGTATAAAACAGATATAATGGATTGAGGAGGAGCATGGTGAGGTCAAGCAGGACCAACTCCAGCACTCCCTTCTTCTTGTTTGCTTAGAGGGGTTGAGGAGCAGACAGCATTAGGCTACAAGTCTTGCCAAATTCTGTCCTTATTCTTTCCCCGTTTCTACTGGCCTGATGAAGTTTCAGGGAAGGGGAGTGGGAGGGGAAGGAGATTCTACTGCAGGGAAACTTGCTGTTTGAAAGCTCTTTACAATTTTGTTTTGTTTTGCTATTCTAGAACAAACTAGTAGTGCTATTTTAAATAACTTTTAAAAACATAAAAACCATCCTTAGCTTGCAGACTGCACAGGCCAGGAACCAGATTTGGCCTGCGAGCTAAAGTTTGCCAAACTCTGCTCTACAATTCTTTCTACCTACTTCACTATGTTTCCAAAAATCACATGATCACTGAAAAGGAATTGTTTTGCATATATGCCAAAGAGATAAAAAGAAAGAAGGAAAGGACCTATATATTAAAAAATCTTTATCCCTCTGGGTCATGTGACCGAAAAGACAGATGACCGGACATTATCTCTAATAATTACGAACTCTCAAAATTCTCCAAAATAGGAATTATGTGGAAGAGATTAAGAAATTTCAGTTGTTTCCATGGCCTAAGATACAAAGAACCCAAACACAATAAAAATTCAGTGAACTAACAGCAGAGAAGACTAGTCTCTAACTCCCAATGGGCTTACTCAACACCCCCTTCTCCACCGTCCAGAGCTGTAGACCCAAAGGCTTGCAACAGAAATCAATTCTATCCCTCCTCCCATTCTGGGGAAAATGAAAAGGCAGAGGTTTGTTCTGTCTGGGACAACAGTATGGCCATGTTCTGTGCTTCAAGAGAACTTAGAGAATGGTGGATCAGAGAGAACTGAGATAGGACATGTATGATGCTGGCTGTGTGGAACTCCACTAAGCCTGAGGGAATGGGGTCCAGTTCTGTCTCCTTAGAAATCACTTGTGGCAGAGAGTGAAGTTGGTAAAGCATGAATTGCCTAGAGTGGGAGGAAGATGAGATAGCTTTGAGGTCCAACCTCCAGAGAAACCACCATCAAATGGGAAGGAGTCAGAAAGTGAGCAGTAGAAGGAACTAAGGAAAACAAATTAGAATTCCCAAAGATCTCAGGAGGAAAAAAAAAATTCAGTTAAGGACCTTGAACATAAGGAGATAAACCAACAGGGAATATATTAATAACAGAAGGGAATACAGCCTTCAGGTCCAGGAACCTACTAATAGATATTTTAAAACATTTAAATACTTAAAAAAGATTTAAAGAAAATGAATCAATACCTGATGGGACAAAGGAACCTATGGATTCTCAAGAAAGTGTGGCACCACAACAGGATGTTCCATATATAGCTTAAAAGGGAAGTAAGAATTGTGAAAGCAGAATTTATGGCATGCACAGCAGAAATGATTGGCAGAATAGAAAAACTTGAATCTGTCATGGCAAATCTGACCAGAGAAACAAAAGAGAAATAACTGATTGGGCATGCAAATACACAGAAATAAAATACAGTCTGGATGGAGAAAACACAAAGCATTAACCTTAAAAGGAAACATGAATTCCATATAAGCAAAACATTGACTTTGAAGACAGAATGTGTAGAGACTACTTAAGGATCATAGGTTTCCCAGAAGAATCTGACAAGTCAAAAAGCCTGAATACTATAATACAAGAAATAATATGAGAAAACTGCCTAGAAGTTCTGAGCACAGAAACAAAGTGACAATTGAAAGAATTCACTGATTGCTTCCAGAAAAACAAGAACAACCCTATGCTGAAAACTCCAACAGTTTTTAGTAGTTAAATTTAACAATTCCAATGACAAATGACAAATTCTGCAAATGATCAGAAGAAAGACTTTCAAATATAAAGGAAAGGAAATTTGATGAACATAAAGCTATTCTGTACCTGCTGCAAACTGCAGGAGGAATGGAATAAAGCATTCTGAAGAGTGATGGAGCTCAAGATGCAAACCAAGGTAACATGCTGCAAACTTAGGCTTAATCATTAGTGAAAAATGGGTATTCAATGAAGAAGAGACATTGGAAGTGCTTGTAGGAAAAAAACAGACCTCAATAAATTATTTGATTCTTGAAAATATTCATAACAGGACTTTTTTTCTCCTTGGAATGTCTTCCATTCTTATTGGAAATGAAAGAGGTGCCCATCATTTGGGGAATGGCTGAACACATGATATGTGAATGTAGTGGAATATTATTGTATCATAAGAGATGATAAAAAGGATAGATTCAGAGAAACCTGCGAAGATTTGTATGAACTGCTGCAAAGTGAGCAGAATCAGGAAAATGATTTATATGTTATATTATAGCATTGTAAAGAAAAACTGCTTTAAAATACTTTAGAATCCTGATCAGTGCAGTGACCAGCCCATGACTCCAGAGGACTAACAAATGTGTTTCCTACATCTTGAAAGAGAGCTATAGGGGCAGCTAGGTGGCACAGTGAGTAGAGCACCAGCACTGGAGTCAGGAGGACCCTAGTTTAAATCCGGCCTCAGACACTTGACACACTTACTAGCTGTGTGACTTTGGGCAAGGCACTTAAACCCAATTGCCCTGCCTTCCCTGCTGCAAAAAAGAAAAAAAAAAGAGAGCCGTAGAATAAAGATACTTGGTCAGCGTGAATATTTGTTGTACTTGACTTTGTTAACTTGTTACCTATGGGGTTTAAAAACATTTAAAGTGAAAGAAAATTGGGGGAAGGGAGACCTAATGACAGTGATGCCAAAAATGAGAAAACAGATCAACAGAGTGTTTTAAAACGAGTACAAGAGAATAGAAGGAAGCTCAGAGGGAAACAGACAAGTGAGATAGCTGTAGAACTGTTTTGAAATTAGCATATTCTTTAAAAAAATCCACCAACTTGACTATAATATAGAATTATGTGGATTCCCAATCTCTCTTACTAGTATCCCTTCTGTTGATTATCTCCAATTTATTCTATGTGTATATTGTTTGTACATATATGTGTGTATATTGTTTGTACATTGTTTGTACATAGTTGTTTTACCTGCTGTCTCCTCCCTTACATTGTTAGTTCCTTGAGGACAGAGACTTTTTTCCGCCTTTCATTGTCTCCGCACGCTTAGCATAGTGCTTGGCACACAGTAGGTACTGTTGACTAACTGGTTTCATATACAATCCTCTTTTTTTTCCTTTTTTGTGTATGCAGCTATTCAGTTGGTTGGTGTCTGTCAGGCATAAAACAACTACAAATTATATTTTAAAAAGTGAACTGTTAAATTCTATGAATTGGGGGCATAAATGAGAAGGGAAGGCAGGAAATACAGGAAATGAGAGCTTGGAGCAGAGATGAGGAGGAATTCCTTTTTTGGTGAATTTTGAGAATATTCCATGTCATATTCCTAAATTTCCAAAAAGCCTGGGGCCAGTTCCAGACAACCAGGCCAGTGGGAGTCAGAATCAGTTACTTGTGTGTAGTCAGAGTGCCATCTGGCGAAGAGTGAGGAAGACTGCAGCCATAGTGAAAAGTGCATGCACACTGCCTCTGATGAAGGCTAGTATCACCTGGGGATCAAATTATATCCTTCATCCCTTACCTGGGTGACTAACTAATTTGTTAAATGGCAGTCTGCTGCTCTCTTTAGAGCTCAGAAGGCAGGGGAAGGAGCCAGGTGTGATAACACTGTCATGTTCATACATTGCTTGAACCTGTCATATAACTCAACAGATCCATCATCTATCTCTCCATGTGGATACACTGTCCATAAGCATAGATCCCAACCTATCGATGACTTCTCATTCTGTACAATTCTAGTTCATACCCTCTGATAAATCTTCCACAGAGGATCTGCCTAATTGGGATTGGGATCCTTCCTCAAGGTCTTTTTTATTCTATCTCCTTTAAGGAGAGGGATAATTTAAATTTTTTGCCATTGCTGCTGAAATGTAGGACAAATGTCACCAGGGGCAGGTAGCCCCCTCCAGCCCTGCTAAAGTGAAATAATTTTCAGGATAATTTGCATGGTCTTAATCCAGCATCCAGGGGCATGATGGGAGTTGAAAGGAATTTCTTCTCCCCGTCTAAAATAGACTAGACTTGGGGAATTGTCCCTAAAGCAAAAGCCATTCAAAAGGTAGATTTTCAGCTAAAGGACTTTTTTTTCTGTTCTGGTTCAATCACATATGGAAGGAAGCAAACATTTATTAGGAGCCTAATATGTACTAGTCACTTTACAAGTATCTTATTTGATCATCACAACAACCCGGGAAGGTTAAGTCCTCATCTTAGAGTTGAGGAAAATGAGGTAGATAGAGGTTAAGTGCCCAAGGTCATCCAGCTAGAAAGTGTCTGAAGTTGGATTTAAACTCCGATCTTCTTGACTCCAGGCCCAACCGTTCTATCCCCCACACCACCCAGCTGCCAAAGATAAAGAAGTGTGAGCCAATGTCTGGGCTATGTATATATACTCTCAAAGAGGAGTGAAAAGCACTGACCAAGTAGCTGCAATTCAGGAAATAATCAATAGGTGGCAGTAGCAGCTCAGTGGACAAGGAGGAGTCCAGCAGAGGCCACCAGCCCTGGGAATCCAGGATAGTGGGCTGGGAGTAATTTAAGACCCAAAGGTGTTCTAGCTGGGATGCCGGCCCCGGTAGTTGGGGGCGGGGGCGGAGAGTCAATTATCCCATGGTAATTCTGTTTAATTAGATGCCTTTGATTTAAGTTAATTTGTCCCTGGCTTTGGTCGGTTGAAAGGAAAACCACGATATGGGAGATGTAGTTTTGGTAGACGGTTTTGAACTGTATGAGGTCACTTTGTGAGCCCACTTTTGAAGTGTCCTCAGGCTGCACTTATAACATGTTCTGTAGGTAACCGTAATACACAATATTATGTGATAAGCACATTAGAGAGGGGCAAACCAAAATGCTGTGTGAGGTCAAAAGGGGAAGGTCCTTTGGGGGAAGGGCACAGGAAAGGCTTCTTAAAGGAGATGAACTTTTATAGAATCAAAGAATCTCATTCGGACTTTTATGCAGGCGACAATAGGGGGTCTTGTTGTATAAGCTAAGTGGATTTGGACTCAGGAAGAGCTAAGCTCAAATCATACACTTACCAGCTGTGTGACCTTGGGTGAGACTGCCTCAGTTTCCTCATCTGTAAAATGGGGAATAATAATAACAGTACTTCACGGGCTTGTTGTGAGGATCAGACAAGGTCACAGATGTAAAGTACTATCCATCTATCATCGTCATCATTATTATTATTTATGGTTATCAGACTTGGGAGGGACCTCTGAAACTCTCTAGGCCAAAGAAGAAATGAGCAAGAATCCCTTCTATAACATACTCAACCAATGGTCATCCAGCCTTCGCTTGAAGACTCCTAATACACTAATTGTTAAAAACTTTTCCTTTATACTGAACCTAAATTTGCCCTTTCTGCAACTGTTACCACATGGCTCTTAGTTCTACCCTCCGGTCCCAAGCAGATCAAGTCTAGTTCTTCCTTTTAACAGTCTTCCAAATACTTAAAGACTGATGGTCATATCTCCCCCTACCCCTGTGCAATTAGTTCCTAAATCTTGTCGATCCAACTCCCACAGTGTCTCTTCCTGCGCAGTCTCTGCTTTAGTTCATATGGAATAATATACGTAAAGGTTTGGCACAGTTCCTGGTACATATTGAATGTGATCACATTAGAAATTAAAACATCTTACTATTATTATGGAAACAGTTTCAATTTCACAGATTCCTCTGAAAGGGTCTTGGGTACCCCTAGGGTTCCCTGGAGCACAGTTTGAGAACTGTTGGTTTAACCTTCTTCAAACCACTCTTAGTTCATGGACAAGAGGAAGCAGTTAGAGGAGACTTGGGCCTGTTCTGAAGTGGGGGGAAGGCCTCTCTATCACACATTTATATATGATCAGACTTCCATGTGCTTGAGTGGTATGTAGTTTGAGCATGCTCCAAGGGAAGTGACCCGCCGGGTACTGTGGGTGGTTTTGTTTTTCTTTTCTTACCACCTCTAAGTACCAGAGAGTAGTAGGGATGTAAGAAACCAGAGTTGAATTATGCAGGCATTTAATACAAACAGCATTGTTCATGCTCATTTAATGCTATGTTGTAGTGAACCATTTTTTTTAAAAGAGTTTCCTGCTTTAGAGGAAACTCAACTAGAAAACACCAGCTGAGGACACAGGAGGATAACATGTGAGACACACCTGGGATGCAGCATAGACAGTAAACGTATAGCGTGATGTAGTGTCAGGTTCACTTTGCCTCATTAGGAAGGGCCTCCTCTGGCCTGGTGGTAGCACTGAGCAGAGCCAGAGGCATCAGAGAGAACCACCAGTGCTGAATCACAAGGAACAAAGAATTTTGGTCTGGTGATTGCCCAGGAAGTGAATGCCACTCCTACTAGAGTGAGGGGAGAGAATCGACCCTAGACACTTAGGGAGATGGATCCCTCATCTTACTTATGACTTCGATATTGAGAAGGGCAATAAGAAACCAAAGTTTCTGCATGCAGTGCTTCTCCTTGGCCTGTGTGAGCACTAAGATCTATCATAGAAAATGCTCTTTGTTAGATTCTATTTGGTTATCCAAAAGTCCATTTTAACCTACTGTGACTGAGTAATCTCTTTAGATCATGAAAAAATTGGGAATGAGAAAAGAATCCAATGGGAAGAGTATATAGAAGCCGTTTTGATAAATGAGTTCACAGCATTGCTGAATCATAGATTTGGAACTGGAAAAGACCTTAAAGGTTATCTCATCCAATCTCCTTCCTGTATAGATAAAAAAAAAATGAGGGCCAGAGAGGTAAATGATTCAAGGTAAAACATGTAGTAGATGAAAGAATTGGAATTCAAAGTAGGTCTTGCCATTAAAAATTCAGCCTCCTTTTCATCGATTGCACGGGTTGGAGATTTCTGTGTTCCATGCCCTTGACTAGATGAGACAGAACATAGGCTTCCTAGGGTGCCAAATAGAGGTTAGGAGCTACAGGTTGAAGGCAAACCATATCTGCCTGGATTTTGATGATGCTGGAAGAGAGACTGAGGCTGATGGCTTCATATAACTCTGCCTTACTTAAATTCAATTCATGTACAAATCAAGACATCACCCTATGATAGCATTGGTCCTCTTCAAAAAGGATGAACAACAAAGGGAATTGTGCTGGTAGCTTAGGGCTTGAAGAGGATCAGTAATCAGTGGATCACTCAGAGATGGCACTCTGAGCAGTTATTCTGGACAACCACCCTCCAAGGCATTTGCACTTTGTCTGCCCTTTCTTTCTTTGACGTCCATATAATGGGAAGAGGAGAAATGCCTCCTGTGACACTTACTTGTGGCCATATAGCCCACCAATAGAAAGCAAACTCCCAAAGAGCAAGAACTGTTTAGATTTGTACTTTTTTGCAGAATAGATGCCTATTAATAAATATCGGTTGAATTAAATTGAACTTAATACAGTATGATCAAGGATCTTCATTATCCTTAGTTGCTTTCCAGGTTTTCATCATCCTTCCTAAAATATGCTATCCAGAACTGAACACAATGCTGGTCAGACCAGGGCATCTGTCACCTCCCTGACTCTCTGCTTCTCCTAATGGAGCCTGAGAATGTACTAGTTTCCTTGGCTACCACACCACATGGGAGACTCATGTTCAATCTATAGTCTACCAAATCCCCAGTTATTTTTCAGCGTCAGCTCAGATCCATGCTATCTGCCAATGGGGCCTTTACTTTATAGATTTCCCAGAGAGCTAGGTGTTGGCCCCTTCATTCCAGAGATTTCCCAGGGCATGCTATATCAGTCATGGCTCCAGTCCCCTGGTTTATGACCCTTTGGACTTCTCAAGGATCATTGCATATACCCCTTTGCTACTGAAACTTCCCAGGATGTCCTATATCATCAAAAAGATGATACAGTCACCCGCCAGTAGCCTCTGTCTTCATGTGCTAAGGCCTTCCCCACTGCTTTAGAGGCCTTTCTTAGATCAGACCCAACACTAATTGCCATCTCTTGCCTTCCATCCTAATTACCCCAAGCCATATCTGTCCTGACTCCCCTAAGTTATACCTGTCCCAATTCCCACAAGCTATGCCCTTGCCTGCTCCTGCCTGCTTCGAAGTGACCCTCCTGGGCCTCAGAGGACTCAACAGCTCCACCTACTCTGAGGTTGGACCACAATGGAGGGCCTTGACCAGTCTAAGCACATGTGTCCCTCAGCAGGCCTCTCTCCAACCACTGATACTCTATCTGGGCATACTCCTCAATGGTTAACCTATTGCCAACTCATCATACTCTTCTGTCTCAAGGATTCTGAAACTACAGCTGTCACTGCACAAATTGCATTCCATGTCCCCAACTGAGCATTGTCTTACTCCCATAGCCTTTCAAATCTACTCCTCAAAATGTCCCACTTCAGATCTACCCACCCCTTCCACTGTGCCCTCTAGAATGCCTTTTCCACAGTTAACAAACTTTCCTTCATCTTACACCTTTTCTGTTCCCAGTCCTATCTGTTGGTTCTCGCTCAGACCTGGCTCCCTCTAGGTGACCCTGCATCTGTAGTCACCCTCTCCAGTACTGGCTGTAGCCCCAACTCACCGATTATAATGGAGGAGTTAATACTCTATGCTTCTCACTTGCCTCTTCCAGACTCTCCCACTACCATAATCACTCCTTTGAGGTTCATCAGGCAGCTAAGTGTTGAAACGTATAGAGCACCAGAATTGCAGTCAGGAAGACCCAAGTTTTAATCCTGCTTCATACACTTACCAGCTGTGTGACTCTGGCCAAGTCACGTAACCTCTTTAAGCCTCAGTTTCCTTACCTGTCAAATGGGAATAATGATAGTACCTACCTCCCAGGGTGGCTGTGAGGATAACATGTGACAATATGTGTAAGGTGCTTTGCAAACCTTAAACCGCTATATAAATGCCAGCTATTGTTGCTATTTATTCAATCCAAATTTATCACCCAATCAAAATTCTAACAGTTGGTATCGGTCACTAGGACACTTTCTTTCCTTCTTCAGTGCTTCACTCCCAGTCTCCACTCCAATTCCCGTCATCATACTTGGAGATTTCAGCATTTATACCGATGCCTCCCCACCAACTACTTTAACTTCCTAGTTTCTCAATATACTCCATTCCCATGACCTTCTCTCCATTCCCCATAAAATAGGGCACAGAGATGGTGCAGCAACAATGTTGCTTGCCACTACTGCGGCTGTGTAAGGCCACCAGCACCAGCACACAGGAGGGCAGCTAGCACAGGTTCTTTGATCTGCTTTTCTAAGCAAAGCAACTCAAAGGGGTTTACAGTCTCACTTTAATCAAACATACATATATCATTCACTTAGTTCAGAGGGAATAGCCAGCACCCTGAACTTCAGAGCAAATACAAACAGAAATTACTAATAGCGACAATATGAACAGACCAACGTTTCTGTCTAACCAAATCATAATACATAGTTACCAGAGAAGCACCAACATCTGGGTTTTCAAGGGCAGGGGCGGGGCTGCTTCAACGGCTTACCCAGAGTCTTGTCACCAACACCCTTTCAATGAGTGTGTCCCCAAAGGCAAAACACCAACTTCAGAGCTCTTATAACCTGTTCAGGGACCTGAGGGCTCAGAGCTTAATTAGCAAAAAGGTGAGGGACCGGGGGCCTCATACCTACTTAGTGAAAGGATGTAGGCCCCGAAAGATCTTTCACTTACAGATTGACCTTAAAGATGGTCAAACTCCTGATCTTGTTTCATGTTCATGAACTCTGAATCCTTTATCTGGTTGTGATCGTTTATCATTTCATGTCCCTCCATGAATCCTTGCCACTGTCAAGGCACTCATACTGGAATCCCCCCAATCCTAATCCAGTAACAGGACGAGTAGGCTCAGGTAGAGACCACAGGAACAAAGGTCAAACATTTCTGAGGTTCTGAAGAAAAAAAGATTAAACACTAGGGCTTGGTTACTTGGCATTTTTAGGTAAGTTGTCAAACCTTACCCAATAGCTTGGCAATGGATCTCATAATTAGGCAAGCAGTCTTGGTCTGTTTGAAAGCAGAAAGTAAAATGTGAGCATTTATCAGCTAGACACCAGCATTTTAGTGATGCAAAATCCATACTTTTCACATCAGCTCCAATATGGATACCTCTGAAGGATTCAGTAATATAATAAGTGTAAGCACTTAAACATCCAATGAATCTACAAATGCAAAAGTCATCTCCAAAGGAACTGATTCATAAAAGAAATACACACAGTAAAAAGTGGCTGGTCAATTATAAATAAAATAAGGAGAGAAAAAGTGTGCCAATTTTTCTCTAATGGGGCTTGAAAAGTAGAGTATCCAATATCTAAAGTCTCAGTGGAGAAACTCTCCAAGGAGACCACCATAAATATCTCAGATGAGGCCTCCTCATATTTAGCAGTGCTCTTGACTCATTCTTCCAAAGTTAGTCTGGATATATCTTTCCCTCAAAGTTCTAGGGATACTAGAGGGGCAGTGGTTTCTCCATAACCATTGACTTAAGCCTCCATTCCAGTGTGCTGGTTGCCAGTTATTACTATATGCTGCCAGTGATTACCAGCTGCCAGTAATTAACATATCAGTTCCGATTAGCCAATTAATATTGATTAGCTTTTACAAAGGGATATTAACTTCAAAGATAGAGCCAGAACATTTGTGCATTTCCCCCCCCCCCCCAAACGCCTGGAGGACACACTTACTCCAATACCACCTCAGTCCCCAGGGAGAATGGGCTCAGGTTTAACCAATTTTCCAGCATTGGTTCCACTAAGTTCACTCCTGTGTGTGGCATAGCTACTGGCTGAGACTTGGACCAAGCTACCACTGGGCTGGGTCAAAAAGGTTGCTTGATACTTTGCTCCTTCTCATATGGCTTCTAGCAAATCCTGGCATGGACTCTTCTGGTAGTTTGCTCTCTTGACGTTTTGATGCTCACAAGGTCATAACTATCACCAATTTCTTTCACCCAAAAGCAGGGGAGGAGAGACATAACAGAGATAGAAGCAACAGGAAGACTGTGTGTTCTTTGGCTTCATTCAGTGGCCTCAATGGGGAGATTCGAGGGGAGGTTTGAGGCTTTGGTCTGTTTATAAATGTATATTTGTAATTTGTTTGTATTTGCTCTGAAGTTCAGGGTGCTGGCTTTTTCCCCTGAACTAAGTGAGTGATATTTGTATGATGGATTAAAGTAAGATTGTTACCCCTTAATGTTGCTTTCCTTAGTAAAGCAGATCAAAAGAACCTGGGCTTGCAGCATTCTGTCAGCTGATTGTTGTTGGTTTTACACCCCCACAGCAGCTGCTAGCCGGATTGTTGAAACAGGGGGCTAGATAGACAATTTTGCCTCCCTCCTGTCAACAAAAACCAAGCCATTACCCAACAATGCCACTTCTTGGTCCTCTAAGCTCTCCCTAGGAAGGAATTTGCCCAGTGACCACTGGGTACTGTACTGGCAGCCCATCAGGTGAAGGTAGGGTTATTGGTAAAGGAAGGTCTATGCTGGACCTGACTTAGCTACTATCCCATTCCACTGGGGCAAAAATCCTGGTAACTCTGAATTAACATCTAATTGATAAACTGCATCTATTCAACATCATTTTAGGTGCTGCCCTTCCATTATCAAACTGTCAAGGCTTATCTGGTCCTGAGGCTACTCTGTTTTCTTAACCACCAGACTCTTTGGTCTCCCATTTCAATGGTACAGAGTATACTGGGTGTACTTCTTGTGGAGCTGTTGAAAATTTACACAAGCATGCCTGGCTTATTCTCCTGATTTTTACAAGAAAAATCAGCTGTCAATTAATGAATAAATAGCAAAGGAGCATATGGATGGTGCTCTGCTCTAGTTACTGACAATGATAGGCATTGCTGTGTTGGTAAGCAAAATGGCCTTTGTTCTCTTTGAGTAATCCTTACCAGGTGCTAAGCCCCAGGCCAAGACCCCTTTTAAGTGTAAAACCTTAGTGGGTGTGGATTGGCAACTAAGGTGGGGCCCAAGGTGGGGCTAACTCCAGGGAGGGCCTAGTTTACATGTTTGGGACAGCAGAGGCTCTTAGACCATGTGGGTTTAAGTCGTCTTTTTGTGACAATTCTAAGTCATGTGGGTGAGTCGTATGTGTGACTCACCCCTGACGCTGAAAAAGATATAAAAACCAGGGGTTGGCTGTCTGTTCCTTGGAGCTGTCTTATCCACAGCAGTGGTGGCGTGTGTGACTCTGGGCCAGCCCTTGTTCTGAGCTCCCGGGCTGAACCTAGATGTTGGTAACTATGAATCTGTATTGAGTCTGTCTGTTGATGTTTGTACTTTGTTTGTAATTTGCTTTGAAGTTCAGTGTGCTGGCTTTTTCCCCTGAACTAAGTGAATGCTGTCTATATGCTGAATTAAAGTAAGCTTGCCAACCCCTTAACCTTGCTTTCCTTAGTTAAGCAGATCAAAAGAACCTGTGCTGTTGGCAGCTTTCCGGGTGCTGACTGTGGGTGGATCTTGCACCCCCACAGAAGCTGCAAGCCAGATTGTGGAAACAATTGGAAAGGGTGTATCCAATGCTTACACTAGAGATTCCCTCCTTACTTCCTTGGTGTTGGGTGGATTAGTTGCCCTTACTAGCCAGATTCAAAATTCAGTCTATGGGAAAAGAAAATAGAATAATGCCCTGAGTAATGGGAATTCTAGACATCTCTGTATGCTTCTATCTTCACCTTACATTTGAGAAACCTCCCATAACATAATGACTTCATTCTTTAGGACTTAGAGAGTTATTATTTTTTTCTTTTTCAAAGCAGAGGCATTTAATGAAATGGTGTGGTAAGACAGAGAGCAACAAATCAGCCCCCCCTCCCATAAACATGAGGCTCACTCTCTCTACATAGCATCACAGATACACAGCATCAGTGAGAAGAGTGGGAACACGAGGGGAACGTTAGTGGCCAGGAAGCATTTGTGGAGGTGTACCTCACACCTCTGATACTACAGGGCTGCTGAGGTCATTATACCATCACCACTCCATCTGCTGGTCTTTGCCTGAGCTGCTTGGCTATATGATTGATGGATGCTGCTCTTCTGGACTCATCTGTTGGACATGAAGTTTCTACCAGGATGATTTCCTTTTTAATAGCCACATGATGTATTGAAATATACTAAGGTAATTGTTAATGAGCCAAAGATTCTCTTCAGATTGGTTTGGACTACATGCTTCCCCAGGACAAGCTCATCACCAGAAATCTCATCATCATGGAGATTGCTTCAGCTTTGGTACTCGATACCTCTTCAACTAGGTAGCTCAGTGGTTAGAATGCCAGGCCTGGAGTCAGGAAGACCTGAGTTCAAATGTGGCCTCAGACACTTACTAGCTGTGTGACCGTGGGCAAGTCACTTAACCCTCTTTGCCCCAGTTCCCTTATCTGTAAAATGAGAAGGAAATGAAAAACCACAGCAATGTCTTTGCCAAGAAAACCCCAATGGGGTCATAAAGAATCAGATACAACAACCTCCTCAGTACTTTCAGCTGCCTCTTCACTCTGAGTGAAGAGTTGTAGGGAAAAACACAAAACTCCTCCCAAAGCCTCCCTTTACAGAAGGCTCAGGATTTTCCAGTAAACTTCATTTCCTACCATCTGCTCTGGTAGGACTCCACAAAAATCATGCACCTGCACCCTGGGTACCCTCTGGCTTTCAGCCACACCCCTTTCCTTTCAGCTTCCTTTTCTTTCCCCTTCAATCTGCAGCTCTTCTTGGTTTGAACTCCATGGAACAAGATGCCCCTCCCAGGATAAGCTGATCATGTGAACTCTCATCATCATGCTGCTAACTCAGCCTTAGATACCCTACCTTCCCAACTCCCTCAGCCTCCTCTCACCTCTGATTGGAGGGCTGAAGGGTGGAGCAGTAAACGCCACCCAAAGCTTTCCTTTCTAGAAGGCAGGTTTTGGATTTTCCAGTTCAATCTCAATTTATCATCTGCAGCTCTTCTTGTTTGGAGATCCAAGGAATAAGATGCCCCCACACTGGGCACCCACTGGTGTGCACCCCTTTTCTGTCTTCCTTTTATGTGCTGTCCTCCTCTCCTTGAGGGGGGTGACCTTCTTTTACTTATTTGCATGCCCAGCACTTAACACTGTAGCACACAGTAGGAGCTTGGTAAAGATTTACTGAATTGAATTGTGTGATCTTCCCCCATTAGATCGTAAACTCCTTGGCCCATAGTAGGCACTTAAATATTTATTGACCATCTTCTCTCATCCTCTACCCTCTGTCTTTCTGTGGCATGGAAAGAAGCATTAGGGAAGAGTTTATGGATTCAAAACTCACCAAGATTGGTTAGCAAGGATTCAGAGAAGTGATTGGAGCCGGAGGTAAGGGCCAGAGGTTTGGAGCTGTTTCTTGCTCTGTTTCACCATAGTTGGAAGGTTTCACAAGCTACTGCTACTCTCATCCACCTCCTCTGCTCCAGTCTCTTCTACTCTGTTTCCTCCTTCAGATCCCTGCCACAGTCATCATAAGAGAAGGAAGCTGCAGCCCCAAAGCCCACCTCGCCCCAGCAGGGATCCCATTCTACTCCCAGACACGTAGAAGAAAAATAAAGGAGTTATGTGCCGCAGCATCCAGACCCTTCTTCCAGCTCTATGGAACGATTTACTAGGCCTTCTTTCTTGGAAAGAATACAGATCAAAGGGGCAAGACTAAGATCATCCTCCCCCAAAGCAAAACCTCATTTCGCTCATTGTGTGATTTAATCCCAGCCTCAAAGGACTCATGCCAGGGAGCCCTCACTTCACAAATGTAAGGGAGAGGAAAAGGTACAGGGGTAAAAAAGGTCCCAAGGGAGAGGGCACTTCTAGGTATTACCCTCCCCCTCAGTTCTTTGTGTCAAATTCCTGCTTTTATTTGTGTAAATGTGGCCAGCAGCTGGTCTTCCTAGCCTTAGAGCTAAGCTATATGCCGGTACTCAACTTCCTCCCATTAGCCCTATTTTTTCTGCCCTCCGGCTAAGCAGAGCAAATCTTTTCCTTCTTCCCCACCCAACAAATAGCTGAAGATTGCTATCAAGTGTCCACACCTCTTTCCAAACCTGCTCCAAATCTTCTTTTTTCCAAGCCAAACAACTGTTTGGTCAGCAGATTAAATGCCTACTATGTGCTGCCTACTATGTGCCAGGCATGGACTAAGCACTAGGGATATAATAGGAGACCACAGATAATCCGTGGCTTCAAAGAGCTCACAGTCTAACAAGGGAGACAAAATGAAAACAAATATATACAAACAAGTTACCTACAAGATGAATCAGAAGTAATTAACAGAGGGGAAGGTTAAGAAGGGTTGAGAAAGACTTCCTTTGAATGTGTGAAATTTAGATTATTGATTGAATAATTAAGGGGTATGGATAATCACTGGAATCAGTATTTATGGATCAGATTTAGATTTGATGAACCTTGGTGGTAGAGTCTGGGGGAGTTTATGTTCTTCAATCCGCCGGACTCAATGCCTTGGAAAGGAGGAGGGAGATAAGGAAGATGAGCCACCTGGTGAAAAGATGTTTTTCCCTAGCACTGGGTCTGTCTGGTCCTGAACAAATGGTTAACATGGGAATTTACAGAGGATATTGATTAACTTTGTTTTCCCCATTGCCATAGATTCTGGAGACCCTTCTTGCCAAGTCAGCATGATTGAGCAAAATGTATGTCCCCTCCACCTCTACTATAGACCAATTACTGTATAAAAGGCTGCTCTGAATGTCAAATTCATCCTTGAATGCTGAGGAGTTTGGGATCTCTTTTATTAACAACTGCTAGTCTTGCTAATAAATTGATCATGTTCAGAAATTTGTGCCTCAGTTTCTCTTTGTTACAGATTTTTATCTTTAAAACGATGGTATTTTAGTTGAGACTTAAAGGAAGCAAGAGAAGTCAGTAGGTGGAATTAAGGAAGGAGATAGTTCCAGGTGTAGGGGACAGTCAGAGAAAATATCTGGAGCAAAGAGATGGAATGTCTTGTTCATGGAACAGCCAGGAGGCTGTTCTGAAGTATGATACTGGGATAAAGTTGAGGGGAATGGAAGTAGGGGCGTAGGCAGTTGGAGTTAGAGAACAGGTTTTGTAAATTGCTATTAGGAGTTCAGAATAACTGGGATGGGGGAGAACATGAGGGTTATTTCAAGTAGAGTATCACTGGTTGGAGAGAGGTCCATGGAAGGAGACCAATGACTAGACTGCTTAAGGCCCTCCCTTGAGGTCCAATCTTGTGCCAGGTAGTAATGTGTTCTTTTGAACTCCATCAGGTCTACCTCACCAAGAGCAGCCAGAGGCATGGTCTGTGGGGAGGCTGGTCAAGAGGTACAAGATGACAGAGCAGATTGGGCTGGCTGGATCACACTGAGAGTAACTTCATCCAATCTTGATATCAAATGGCCTCAAGGTCCTTCATCTTTGTTTCTCTCTCTGCATACTCTCTTAAAATGGGCACCTCAGAACTGAATATGATAGATTGGATGTGGATTGACTGGGGTGGGGTATATGTTGTAAGTGTTACTTCTCTTCTTCTGGAACACTATATTTCTCTTAATGCCACTTAAGTTTTAGTATGGGTTTTTGTGGGGTGTGGGGACATGGGAGGAAGGAAGCTTATTGTTGTTACAAGAGGAAAAATAATAGTTTTATATGATGTTAATATTCTTTGTGAGGCCAAATGGAAGGGTGATTGTGGTTGATGGAAAATTTTCCCAGCACCCTAATTTTTTTTGGAGGGGGGAGGCAAGGCAATCAAGGTTAAGTGACTTGCCCAAGGTCACACAGCTAGTAAGTGTCAAGTGTCTGAGGCTGTATTTGAACTCAGATCCTCCTGATTCCAGGGCCAGTGCTCAATTTATTACACCAACTAGGTGCTCCTCCCAGTACCCCATTTCAATGACTTGAAAATCTTTAAAACTAGCCATATTTTGAGTCATTGAGCTGGAGTATTTGGAAAAGTTTTCATTTAGCTATGATCACATGTCTTCTTGATTTAATGAGCAGGGAGTCAGATGGGCAAGTGCCTGCTTTTTTTTTTTTTTTTGAGGAAGGGAAATTATCTCAATGAACTACCCCACAGAAACTTCTCCAATTCTGTCTCCTTGGGCTATCTGGCCATGGTCTATAGCTATGGGAAAGTCATGTGGGCCTGCCTAGGTGCCTGACATATGGGATGCCTTTTAAAAACTTTTTTAAAAAAGCATTAACAACACATACAGAAATTCTGTCGGAGGAGAAGGGGTGCTGGCCTTTACCCTCTCACTATAGGTGTTTGAGCAGAGGTCAGTGATATTATAGAAGGGATTCTTGGTAAACTTAATGGATTGGACTAGATGGTATAAAAAATTCCCTTCAACTCATATTTTAGAATTCTGTGGTGTCTTTCCCCTGTCCTTGGTGCTGAACTTCCCTATCTTCTCCAGTTGGGGGTGGGGGTGAGGCAGAGGAAGTCTAAACCCTAAACTTCTCTCTGAAAGACTGGGAGAGGAGTCCTAAGGTGAATTGGGGGTTCAGTTGAACATGGGATGGGAAATACATAAAGGATAACTTTAATCTCTCTAGCACTTTAAGGTTTACAAAGCACATTTTCCTTAGCTGAGAAATAGGTAGTACAATAATTATAATTCCATTTTATAGATGAGGAAGTTGAGGGTCCTAGTGGGGAAAGAAGTTGTCTTGGGCTTTATAGCTTGTAGTGTCAGAGATAAGAGTGGAAGTAAAGTTTTTCAATTCTATACTCAGTGCTTTTTTCATCATCCCATATGTCAGTCACCTGGGCAGGCCCACATGACTTTCCCATTGCTATAGACGATGGCCAGATAGCCCAAGGAGACAGAACTGGAGAAGTGTCTGCTGGGTAGTTCACTGAGATTACTTTCCTTCCTCAGAAAAAGAGCAGGCACATGCCCATCTGACTCTCTGTGTGTTGCAGTGGGACTTCTGCAACAATTTTATGTAGACTTGAGACATCTGGTCTCTAGTCAAGTTATGTGGAACGTATTGGAGATGTGAGAGGCTTAAGATGTATCTGGGGGATTGAGGAACCTTGGTCATCCCAATTCAATTCAATCCAATTTTTGCACCTAAAATGTTCCAGGCAATGTGCTATGTGCTAGATACATAACTAATAAGAAGATAGATCTTGTACTCCAGGAGCTTACTACACAGAAGGAGGCAGGAAAGGTGGGAGGAAGACACCAAGAGGACCAGTATGGGGCATCTTGTTCTGTGGAGTTGAAACCAGGCAGAGCAATAGGTGAAAAATTGAGTGAGCTGAAGTCCATTTCCTGCCCTCTATAAAGGAAGGCATTGGGAGGAATTTGGCCCTCTGCCCTTCAAACAGAGGGAAGAAGTGGCTGAGTGAGATGATGTCAATCTAGGTTTGAGTTAGCAGCTTGGTGGTGAGTTTAGAAGTGTAGAAGCTTATCTCAGGCAGGGCAAGTTGTTCCTTAGAGTTGAAACCAGGCAAAGCAGCAGACCCAAAGTGATTCCTATCTGGTGTGAGGACTCTGGGGCATCTCTAGAAGTGGTCAGGGGCCTGAGCTATTCTTATCTGTTGTCAGAGCTTAAAGGCTATTCCTAGAGTTTACATGGGATATAAAGAACCCTGAACTGTTTTTCATGCATGTGAGAATCTCAGAACATCCCTAAGGGGTGTCAAGGGTCCAAGGCTATTTTTAGAGGATTTGAGCCACCCAGAACTGTCCCTAGTGGGTTTAAAGTGACCAGAACTATCTCTAGAGCGTATGAAGGACATAGGCATCCCCAGGATGCAAGAGGGTCTCAGGGCATTTCTAAAAGAATTTATGGGGTTTACAGAATGATTCTCAGGCATCTTTAAGGTTTCCAGGAGCCTCTATCATCATAATATTTGGTTCTTCCACCTCTCCCTCTGCCTCACTCCTCCTAAACCAGTAGGTTTGTCCTGACTGCAATCTGAAGTCCCTCCATCCTTCTCCATCAACCAGCCCTGTTATGCCATTATTTACCTCTCTTTACTGTTGATATATATATATATATATGTGTATGTATATATGTACATATACATACCATATATATAATACATAGGTACCATATGGATTTTTTTCCTCTTCTTTGATCTCTTTGAGGTATCAGTCTAATAATTCTATGATTAGGCCAACCAAAGGATATATACAGTTTCATAACTTTTTGGCCATAGTTCCAAACTGCTCTTCAGAATGGACAATTCTCAGTGCTCTCTCTCCTTGGCTTCTTTGACCCTACTTTCTCCTAGCTCTCCTACTACAAGTCTGGCCACTCCTTCCCAGTCTCCTTTGCTGAAATATCATTTATCTCCTCCGCCTTGCAAGTGTGTGTCCATCAGAAGTTTGGTTTTGCCCCTTCTCTCCCTATCCTCTCTCTCAGAGATCTCATCAGCTCCCACGGATCCAAGTGTTGTCATTATATAGAGACTCACAGATCTACCTATCCATCTGTAAGCTCTCTTCTTACCTCCTTACATAGCACCAATTTCCTTACAGATATAATTCTTCTGAAACTTCTAAAGACACCTCAAATTGCTACTTTGATATTATTTGGATGGATCCATGATCTCATTGATGTAGTTACTCCCTCCAATAGAGGAAGTTGTAGCTCAACCTTGTGTGGTTCTAGTCCATATGTTCCCATAAATTCTCCATTGTGCCTTAGGTCTTCCTCTTGGTCTTCTGTCACTGACTTTATACCAATGAAACTCATGGGTGGTCCATCAGTTAGCCCTTCATTTCCCTACCTGATTAGCCTACCTCCCTTTCCAGGCATACATCTTTCTGACATGTTCTTTAGTGCTGCTTCTCCTGAATGGATCTTCATTGGTAATGTTGTCACTTACTCTTGCTCACCATAACTATCTTTATTACCTTTTAAGTGATCTCAACTTTAATTCTCCTGAAATGAACTATTACATGACTTTCAACCATAGAGCTTCCCTAGAAGATTATTAATGTTACAAAGACAAGCTCTTGTTTCAAGGGGAAGCTTGGGGTCCTTAAAAGCCTCGCATAATTTCTCCGAGACAATCTAGCTTGCTCTCCTCCTCCAGTTCAATTTATGGCATCCCAGCCCATCTCATACCCTTTCTCTTCTAGTGGTACCCTTTAGCTGCTCTCCCCTGGATATGGCATCTCTGCCATGTGCCTCTTCTCAGTTCATCATTTCTGCAGTTGACTATAGATACCTGGGGTACTCTCTCATGGAAATGGCATCTCTCATTGAGCAAATTCCCCACTGCAAGATCATTGCTGATAGGAATGAAGGACAAGAGAGGGAAATCCTCTTCCCCTTCCCACTGCACTCTGGAAGAGATACAAAGGAAAAGGCAAAGTGTGATTTCCTCTTAAGAGGTGGGTTCTTCCTCCATAACTGGCTCCCTCTTCCACTTTCAGGAACAATTATCCTAATTGTCAAAGATGACTGTCTTCTCAAATGACTGCAGAGTTGGCTATAACATTTTAAGGCCAGCTGGGCCATGGTTGATCCTTCAGGCAGACAACAGATAGCCACCTTACAATTTCATCAAGTTTAACAGAGGAAATTCTGAGCCATAAATTGTACATATTTGTATGCCTCAGATATATATGGGAGAATGTTTTGTTGCAACTATTTATGCTATAACATTTTAATAAATATCTTTGCTTTAAGATAATTCTGTTTTCTGGCTGACTATTGAAGGTAAACAAATTGGTAGGGGCTTGTGAGCTATAGTTTTCAGAGTATAGACCCAGAGATAGGGTATAGCTGGGGATAGTTGGCCCTTAGTAACCCAACCTGTGACTGTGAGGCAAGAGTATTCCAGAATAGGCATTAGTGGTTCTGAAATCAATCATTTGTGTTGGTTCCCCATGTATCTTGGATATCAGACACTTTTCAGTAATGTTTGATGCAAAGACTTTTTCACAGTTTATAGTTTCTCTTATTGTCCTGGCTGTACTCATTTCATTCAAGCATAAGCTTTTCAATTTCATGTAACTGAAATAATTTGTTTTATCTTTTGTGATCTCCTCTGTTCCTTGTTTGGTTAAGAATCCCCTCCCCCTTCTTTCACAACAATTCATAGTTGTGAAAGATATCTCAGTCCATTTTCCTCCATTTAAAAAATTATGTAACCTTTTTATTTAAGTGTAGTTTCCATTAGGAACTTGTTGGGGCACATCATGCAATATGCTTAACTAAGCCTATTTTTCCTTCTAAAATAATTTACCAAATTTCTATTAAAATCCTTTTTTATATCATAATCATTTTTAATATATCACTTTTCTTCCCTCGCCAATGAATTATCCTCTGTGACAAAGATTTAAAAAAGAAAAAGGAAAAATATTTCAGCCAAATTAACTAACAAATTAACCATTTCTGGTAATATATTAAATATTCCATACCCAGAGCGTCCCATCTTTGCAACAAAGGATAGAAAATGCATTTTCTCACCTCTTCTCTAGGTCCAAGCTTGGCTATTATAATTACAAATTTAAATTTTCACTTTTTTGTTCCTTTCTATTTATATTGCTACACTCATTGGTATGTTGTTTCCCTGGTTCTGATTACTT